>NC_087399.1:6742500-7049453 GCF_031307605.1 Tribolium castaneum | reverse complement strand
CACAGCGAACACAAAGTTTGGCTCAAGAAACCAATAAATTAGTAAAGTGTTATGAATTTTAGGTTAGAATTTTCCACTGAAAAAATCATGAAATGCTGCGGTAAATCTACAAAACTACAATAAAGATTAACAACTGCTGATACATTTAAACGTAAATTATGCCAAAAGGTAGGCTTTTCAATGTCTTTGTAATAATTTTCCAATAAAGAAAGTGAACCAAACAGTCACTCGTTATTCGTGTTTTCCTCGTCATCTCTCATTTGTCAACATCCGTTTCTTGCATCAAAGATGCAATAATCATTCCGCATAGGCAATGTAATAATTGTGAAGCCCCAAAATTCGTACAACGCTCAAAATATCCGAATAAACATTTTCCCGCCATTTATGGTTACTGTTTTCGACCTAGCTCAGTGGCGCCCCCAACGGTAATCTTACTTCCGAATTGACGTATTTATTTTTTATATGTTTTCTTTTGTTTCAGCATACACTTACGTGATTTCAGCTAATTACTTAATTTATCTCATCTTGAGTCAAAAATTAAAAAAATGCCGAATTAAATTATACGTTATGTCCACCAATTTCAAACGATTTAGCTGGCAAATAAATGGAATTATTTTTTCGATTATCTATCCTTTTTTGCCCTGAAATGTCCTTAAAAGAAAAATAATCCCTTATACAATGTTGGGCAAAAATATGGAACCAGGCAAAAAAAACCTAATTAGTACATCACCAACTACTTCAAAAATGTGGTAGTTTTTAGAAAAAAAAAATTTTTAATATCTTTAAAATTTGAGATTTTTTTTAATAGCACCCTACTACGGCGATTTTTTTAGTAGAAGATTATTCTCAAAAAATTACCTCTAATTCAAGAATATTGTTTTTAAACAATTTTTTTTAATAAACTATTTATTACGAATATTTTTCGAACTTTTTTAAATAATGAACTGTCAGTGTCAAAATTCTGATAAAGACCAGACTAAATCACCCTAAAAGTTCTTGTCCAACCACTTTCGAAACTGGCTGTATTCTGTATTCGACATTTTGAACACCAGATTTGACATTTTTGAAAATTGAACGTTAGTGTTAATCGTTAATTCGTTAGTCTAAAGGTGGTCTACAATAACTAGATGTGTTGTTGTACGTGTTTTAAACTGGAGACAACTTGAAAAATTACACCAACCTTAATTCAAAAATAATACTATTTATAATAATGCCAACCTGGCCGCTCTTAGATAGTTGGTTATAAAAAAAATCGTCTATATGGATGTATGGATGTTTTTATTTGAAAAAAATTGGGGAATAAAATTACGCAAATAAAAATATTCTTAAATGCAATCTTCGTGCTCGGAACACAACTTTAATAATAATTAAAAAAAAACACTGGTTCAGAAACGATATTACTTTTGCCTATCTCTGTATGTAGTTGTTATAATTTTCTTTAAATCCAGCTTAAAAAAATTAATTAGTAATCATCTAACAATATAATTATTTAGTAATAAAACAAAAAAGTTAAAAGAAACAAGAAAAGAAGCGAATAAATGTATAAAAATGATTCGACAACAACAGCAAAAACGGTTATTTGAAACTAACTATGGAAAAATATCAAACAAAAACGCCAATAATAAAAAGTCTAAAAAATAAACGTCAATAATTAAACATTTAGTTAACAGTTTTCAATTGTTATCAGTGGCGGCTCATGGGTTCAAAACTAGGTGAAGAGCTAAAAATTTTACATTTTTTTGTAAAGTTATGATGGTTCCAATAAAGGAACTCTAATAACAGAGCACTGTTGCTAACATTCTAGATATAAACGTAACAGTATAACAGAGTTACAGTTACAGAATACCACCATTAGAGAGTTACAGATTTTTTAAGTTACACGTGCAAATCCAAAAATTTTCAACAAATCTTAAATAACTCGAAAACGGTTAAACTTAGGTATTGGCAAGATACAAAAAATAATAATAATAATAATAAAATACCTTCTTTTGGGAGACGATCACACTAGAACCACAAAAAATTTAAATTTGTAAAATATTCTTCTATCGGTAATAAAAAGCCGGAATCGTAGCAGGACATGGAAGAAGAAAACACTATCCATGATCAAAAATTTATTGCCAAACGGTTAAACAATAAACAACAATCACAATGCGTAAATACTGCCTCAGGTAATTATTGTACTCTCCTACGTCTAGAACAATGATAATGTGGAGCGATATGTCACCATGATACGTTTTGAGCACTAAAAAAAATACCCGCATTCGTTAACAATCCCGGGGCAAAATTTCTGCGCCAAAACGGCATACGCCGAATTCCCCCTTGCCGCCACCCTCGTGCCGCCACTGTGCTTATTCCAGACATGAATAACGTGGCTATCTTTCGAAATATTGAGCACTTTTTCGGTCAGATTTTCATCGAAATAGAGCCTCCAGTCCCACCAAGGGATGGGGTAGAAAGCGTCGACGGGAAAAACCCTGAACCCTTCACAGTCTTTGCTCTGCATTTCTTTGGCCGTTTCCGCCCCGCAAAGCTTTTTGAGGAGGCGGGTGATGACTCCAGGCCCGTTGTAGCCCCAATCGTACCCCTTGAAATTCTCACTGAGGTCCTGGAGGCACCGCTGGGCCAGTTCGTGGCCCAGGCCCTCGGGGCTGAAGCTCAGGACGCCGGCGGCCACGTTTCGGTCTGATTCCGCCCCTGCGTAGTTCAGGGGGAGTGATTCGAGGGGCTTTGTGACGATGACGTCCAAGTCGAGGTAAATTCCGCCGAATTTCCACAAAGTTATGTATCTGGAAGTCGAGGGTTGAAACAGTTCCAATAACTCATTTTGAGAGAAGTTTAATATTTCATTTATCCTCTTTTGAGACAGGATTGGGAGTAAAAAATAAATATACAGGGTGTTCCGTTTAAACCCCGCATTAGAAGTATTGAAGGTTCTTATAAAGATATTTATTTGAAAGTTGGTACTCAGCCATAATCCGTTGAGTTTTGCTCAACGAAAATATTTTCAAAATGGCGGCACTTCCGGTTTTACCGGAAATCGCTATCAACTTTCTTATTTTAAATAGAAAGCTGTTTTTCGATGCGTTTTTGGATTAGTTGTATTATTTTAAGGCCGCTTTTATCAGCTTTCCCCATACCTAAGTTTAACCGTCTTCGAGGTATTTAAGATTTTTTGAAAATTTTTGGGATTTGCACCTGTCACTTAAAACATCGGAAACTCTCTTAATTTCAGCGATTTTGAAGTCAAATTTTGAAAAGAAAAAGACAAAATCTATATCTGTTCTCCAGTGTGTTCAAAATTGAAAGTTGAAGTAGTTTTCAAGCAAATAAATACTATGTTTAAAGCTATGTGACACTTGGTGACAATTTAAATACAACGCATAATTTCATCAAGTTAGACCAAGATTAGTGTCAATCCTGCATTTTTCAAATTTTTTAAACGAATTACTGAAAAAAAAAGTTAAAAAATCCGCTAGAATTAAGTGAAAATTATATTATTTGAGACAACCAGAGATTTTTTTATTATTTATTATTTATTTATTTATTATTCTTAAAAAACTTTTTACAACAATAAATTTTGATAAAGGTGTTGTTATTTCTGCCTGTCTTGACCAATTAAGCACGTTTTAGAATTGACATTTCAGTTTTCTTCCGAGTTTACGCTAAAAGAAACCAAAAAATTACGAATTTAAATTATACTATCTAATATTTTTACTCTTTTTTGATTACTTTTTTCATCTAGAAACGCAGTTAATTTGCAAAATTTTGTTAAGAAAAATACCCAATTGTAGTAAACTAGGTGGTATTCCTATGTATAACCTTTTTTGAGTTTTCAAAATATAAACAAAATTTTCATCAAAAAAATTTACCTAAAATTTAGGAAAAACCACCGAAATTCACTGGAACATACCGAAAAATCACGAATATAAATCCAAAAGTATCCACTTTTGCCTTTTTTGACCACTTTTTTCAGTTAGAAACACAATTATTTTTCAAAATTGTGCCGGAAGGCCATGCGATTATGCTAAAGTGGATGTTATGTTAGCCTTTTTAGAGTCTTGTTGACGTGAAAACTAAGTTTTTTCGAAAATTTTACGTAAAATTATGAATTATAAATTGCTGTTACTTATTTTTTTAGGTCGCGAGACTGATTTATTTTGCAAAAAGTTGTCAAAAAACCTATAAAAACAACCCCAAAAAATCATGTTCTGTTTGAGCTAAAAGAAAATGAAAAATTACCAAATTATGTCAAAGATTATATAATTTTTGCGTTTTTTGAGCATCTAGCACGTTTTTCAGCCAGAAACGGAAATATTTAACAAAATTTTAGATAAATCAAACCGATTTATCAACCAAAATAAACTATAATTTTAGTATTTTAGTATTTATTTTGTAAGATCTTGTCAAAAAAACGTCTCAAAGTCACAAAAATAAAATAAAACTGATGTTAAGTATAAGGTGTAGTAAAATGATTCTCATCTAGTTAACTAGATTAGATTAAATTACATGTAAACAAAATTTGTTTACATGTAAAAAAATGTGCAGCTCTATTCAAATAAATCCGCAGTCAATAAATGTCAAAACATTATAGTGATTACACTTAAAAGTTTCGTAAAAATGTAACTAAAATGTTATGTAGAGCAAGAAAACATTTTTATTGTCGAAGCTCATTTCCGAAAAAATTTAAGGGCCATATTTGATTATTTGATATTCGAATGCCCGTCATTTGAACTTCACAAACGACTAGATAAAAATCAATTTAACACACCTTGTACTTTACTTGTTTCCTTCGATTATGTTTGTTTTTGGGTAAAACTTCGTCAAAATGCGCTAAAAAATGACAAAATTTGGTCAAAAAATTACTTGTTCCTAGATACTTTCTTAAGCTTTTAAACAACTCATTTTTGAGTTTAAGCTAAAACAATCACTTATTTAACATTTTTCAATTTTTAAGTTTTATTGTCACGTTTTTACCACAAAAGCGTAATTATTTCGCAAAAAAAATTGTCAAAAACATGCATAAAACATAAAAGAAAATATTTTGTTTTCATAGTTTTGTTGCGACGAATTTGAAAATTATTTTAATTTGTCATTTGTTCTAACCAACAAATCAACCATTCCAACAAAACATCCTCAACAACTTTAGAGAACGATAAACGAATATAGGACTTCTCTCAAAACTATACAGGAGCCTGCATTAAAAACTTTTTAACTTCTAATATTTTACCTGAGTCGTTAGTACTTGTCTGTTAAAGCTTTTGACATATGCCAATTTTTGTTATCGCTTTTTGCGATAAGTGATTTTTTTTAAATTCGATAACCTAAGCTTTGAAGAGTCTTCTAGAATTTTTAAAATTATCATCTGTCAAAGTAAATGTATGATTTTTTCAAAATGGTTATCAAGAAACTGCTATAACTCAGTTTTTTCAAATAAGACGACCCTATTTTCTTAACGGCAATCGAAAGAACATCGGACTTTTATCAATACGTCCTATATCTATCTCTTACAGTTTTTGAAAAAAATCTCAAAAACGGATTTTACTTCGTAATTTTCAAAGTTAATCAAGTAGTCCTTGCAAAATGGTCAACAATCTTAAAACGGAGTGCTGTAATAATTACACTAAAAACCAGAGTAATTTAGTGGGATAATGTTGACAACTAGTTTTTTGACAATTATCTGAGAGAACTGTCAGTGCCAATAGGCACCTGTTTCAAGTGCATAATTTAATGAAATTAATTTAGAGGCTTTTGTACCAGCCCTGATATGTGGCCCTTTCGAACACTTTTCGAGTAATGTACAGGGTGCTTTTTGGATGTCCAAATAGGGAATCTCCGAAACTAAGAAGTTTGGAAAAAAACAAGTGACACTTTCTCGGGTCCGTTTTTTGAGAAAATAATTTTGGTTAAAACCGCATCCCGCTATCGTCATTTGTTTTTTAAATAGAAAGCTATGTTTTTCGATGCGTTTTTGGATTAGTTGTATTATTTTAAGGCCGTTTTTATCAGCTTTCCCTATACCTAAGTTTAACCGTTTTCGAGGTATTTAAGATTTTTTGAAAATTTTTGGGATTTGCACCTGTCACTTAAAACATCGAAAACTCTTTTAATTTCAGCGATTTTGAAGTTAAATTTTGAAAAGAAAAAGACAAATTCTATATCTGTTCTACAGTGTGTTCAAAATTGAAAGTTGAAGTAGTTTTCAAGCAAATAAATACTATGTTTAAAGCTATGTGACACTTGGTGACAATTTAAATACAACGCATAATTTCATCAAGTTAGACCAAGATTAGTGTCAATCCTGCATTTTTCGAATTTTTTAAACGAATTACTGAAAAAAAAAGTTAAAAAATCCGCTAAAATTAAGTGAAAATTAGATTATTTGAGACAACCAGAGATTTTTTTATTATTTATTATTTATTTATTTATTATTCTTAAAAAACTTTTTACAACAATAAATTTTGATAAAGGTGTTATTTCTGCCTGTCTTGACCATTTAAGCACGTTTTAGAATTGACATTTCAGTTTTTTTCCGAGTTTATGCTAAAAGAAACCAAAAAATTACGAATTTAAATTATACTATCTAATATTTTTACTCTTTTTTGATTACTTTTTTCATCTAGAAACGCAGTTGTTTTGCAAAATTTTGTTAAGAAGATATACCCAACTGTAGTAAATTAGGTGGTATTCCTATGTATAACCTTTTTTGAGTTTTCAAAATAAAAACAAAATTTTCATCAAAAAAATTTACCTAAAATTTAGGAAAAACCACCGAAATTCACTGGAAGATACCGAAAAATCACGAATTTAAATCCAAAAGTATCCACTTTTGCCTTTTTTGACCACTTCGTAATTTTCAAAGTTAATCAAGTAGTCCTTGCAAAATGGTCAACAATCTTAAAACGGAGTGCTGTAATAATTACACTAAAAACCAGGGTAATTTAGTGGGATAATGTTGACAACTAGTTTTTTGACAATTATCTGAGAGAACTGTCAGTGCCAATAGGCACCTGTTTCAAGTGCATAATTTAATGAAATTAATTTAGAGGCTTTTGTACCAGCCCTGATATGTGGCCCTTTCGAACACTTTTCGAGTAATGTACAGGGTGATTTTTGGATGTCCAAATAGGGAATCTCCGAAACTAAAAAGTTTGGAAAAAAACAAGTGACACTTTCTCGGGTCCGTTTTTTGAGAAAATAATTTTGGTTAAAACCGCATCCCGCTATCGTCTTTTGTTTTTGACTTATAAATAAAAGTCGACATTTTAGCGAAGTCTTAAGCAATTCATATCTTCCTTATTATAAAAGATAAACATATGAAACATAGACATTATAAAAGTACTTTTTTACGGAGAATTTAGTAATGTTATCAGCGATTTTTTCAAGTCATTCGTTTAGCTGTAATAACTTAAAGTTGTATTTTTTGAAATAGGAATCATAGTTGGCTATGACATTTTTGAAACATTTTTGAATTCTTAAACCTCTAGCTATATTAGAAGTTAAAAAGTCTCTAATGTGGGCCCTAAAAGAATCAGCCGGGTCATTTTCATTTTGGGCGACTGTACCTGAGGACATCGCTGGCGTGCGACTGTGCGTAGCCCGAGACCTCGATTTTGCCCTTTCTGTAGAGCGTCTCGACCGGCGTGCCCTTCGTGTACCTTTCGTAGTCAACGTGGTGTATCCGCACGTTGGGATAGGTCATCAGATTTTGCAAAAATCGGTCGGACTGCGTCCCCTCGAATTTGAAAATCCCGGGGGATGCGAACAGGAGGTGAATTTCGAAATTCGGGTTGAGTCTCGCTGCGGACTCGACGGCACACGCCTGCCGGGCCGTTATCGTGATTTTGCCGTTGAGGAACGAATTACAGGAGGTTTCGTGGAAGAAAATGGATCTTCCTTTGGCGGGACGCGCGTCCGATATGTCGGGAAGAGTCTGAGATTTGGTGTGGTAGCATTGGATGCTCTCTTTGGGGTGGAAAAAGTAGTAAAGCTGGTTGAAAAGACCGGAATCTTGGGGCTTGGTCAGGAAAATTATTGCTAAGAGGAGGAGTGCGACAAGGAGGGTCTTTTTCGGGGTTTGGTGGTTGAGCATTCTAGGAGTGGATATGGTGGAGACTATCACAGATAAGGGTGTGAGAGATGCTAAAAATCAAACATTTGAGTTTTCAACCGCACGATTGTTTGGTGGTGGTTGGGGAAAGGTCCAATTTTTCAATAAAAAAAAATTGTACAAAAATTTTGACGGATGTTTTTGGAAACTCGGAATCTTCAGAAGTGTTGAAATTTTTTTTGTCTCTTGTGCTTGATAAACTAGTGCAGACTGAGAGACAAAAATCTATTCTAATTCGGAAATAAAATTAACTAGACGCCCTCTGGTGATGACTTTTGAACTATGTCGAAAACAGTAAAGAAATTTTCGTAATGCCACATTTAACTGACATTTAATGAATTGTTCAACAATTTTGCGTGTATAGTGTTAATTACTTACAATAGAAAGAATTACTTTAAAAAGTACGTGGTGGTAAATACTAGCGTTGACTTTGGTTCTGTGGTTTTTCGTGGTATAAAGTGTTTATTGTTGGAACTTGAAAGTGGATAAAAAGTGAAAAATATTTAAATTTTAATTACAAAGTGTTATCAAACAGTTGTCTAATTAAAGATTATAAGTAATGGATCACAGCGAACACAAAGTTTGGCTCAAGAAACCAATAAATTAGTGAAGTGTTATGAATTTTAGGTTAGAATTTTCCACTGAAAAAATCATGAAATGCTGCGGTAAATCTACAAAACTACAATAAAGATTAACAACTGCTGATACATTTAAACGTAAATTATGCCAAAAGGTAGGTTTTTCAATGTCTTTGTAATAATTTTCCAATAAAGAAAGTGAACCAAACAATCATTCGTTATTCGTGTTTTCCTCGTCATCTCTCATTTGTCAACATAAGTTTCTTGCATCAAAGATAAAATAATCATTCCGCATAGGCAATGTAATAATTGTGAAGCCTCAAAATTCGTACAACGCTCAAAATATCCGAATAAACATTTTCCCGCCATTTATGGTTACTGTTTTCGACCTAGCTCAGTGGCGCCCCCAACGGTAATTTTACTTCCGAATTAAAGATTCACTACTCATTTAATTTGAATGTGATATACAGGGTGACCAAGCGTTGTGTAATCGGTCTATAGCTTTTATGGGTCTATCTATTTTCGTTTTGGAATTATTCAATTTTTCGTTATAAAAAAGACCAATTTTTGAAAAATCACTGCAAAGTCGCTTATGAATAAATTGCGATAAATTTGCAACAGAAAAATTCAGAATACCTTGTAGTTTTAGTAAATTGACAACTTTTAGTTAAAGCACGCAGATAATATACAGGGTGTGTCAAAACGCAAAAAGTTGAATAACTCATTTTTTTCAAATAAAACACTCTGTATTTTATTAAATGTTTTGCCTCCTTTTTTGGGGCATCTTCAGGGCTACACGGAAAACATTTTTTAAAAACAATTACTTCATCCTAATTGGCCAAAAAACCGTGATTGTCAGCGATTTTACGTGTGAAAAGTGATAACTTACTGTTTTTCAATTTATTGACATTACTTTCTAAAGTTTTGATATTTTAAATAAAGTACCTGTGAAGGAATTATTTTAAAAATTTCGTCATTTTTATTTTTTTAATGACATACGATATTTTTGCTTGCTATTGTTTATAAAAGATAAAACCCATGTCTCTAAGTAAATCCCTAATAAAAGTGGTCGGTGACCTTGAAATTAAGTTGGCAATACTGAGTTATGTAGAGACAGTTTTCCTTAATATGAACGCAAGATTTCTACTTTTTTGCTCAAATGTGACGACTTTTTGCCTAATTTCTTGTGTATCAGTTTATTTGCTGTTGCTACATTTGCGAACTATAGAAAAAAAAATGGGCCGCCATGGGATTCGAACCCAGAATTTTTTGAATCATTAGTCACTGTTTTTAAACTCTCAATCTGTCTTTATTCAAATAAATATATAAATATTTAAATAAATCAGTATTTTTTTCGAAAATTCCGATTTTGATACTATGTAGATTAAAAGTGATTTTGCGTTGTTATTATGCGCCGTAGAGACTTAACACCAACACAACTCAATTCCGCAGTAAATTCTGTATCAGAACCACTTACATGTGTTAGCAAAATTATTTTTAATCTGATTTAACAAAACTGTGGTTTTGTCTGTGGTCATGGAATAGGAACTGGTTGATTAAATAATTTCTTTACAAAAATCTTTTAAAACAGGTTGCGAATTGAACATAAATCTTCAAAAACCAGCGGTTTTGTTACAAATTTATTTAATTAAGTTTTGTGGTCAAACAATGAAAAGAACCACTACAACAAATTTTAGTAAACATTATGAATAAAACGGTACTGATTGGTGAGTTTATAAGATTTTTAGATTTTTTAGTTTACAGGGTGCTCAAAAACTGGCGCACCAACTCAGTGGTACGTTGTTGAGAAGCAAGTGCAGATTACGGGAAAAATGTTGAAAAAATTCCTAAAGTTATATTTTAAAAAATCTAGAGCTACAAACTTATTGTGTTAACTTCTTTAGTTTTCATTATTTTTTTATGTTTTTATGTTTCATACCAGGTAATCGTTCCGTAACAAAACGATGAATAATTAATTTTAAATTTACTATCAGATTTTAGCAGTTTTTTTAATTTAAAAAAATTAAAATTCATTCAAAAAATCACAATGTGTAGATGTGCCAACACTGGGAATTATTTCCTAGGAAACCGTTTCAAAAATAATTTATTTTTATTGTTGCTTAAATTCTATTGCGATCATGACTGTCAGACAACGTTGCCACATATCATTTACCTAAAATTAGTTATTTATCAATAACTTTAATACAAAGAATTTTTTTACTATTTTTACCTTTATATGTAACCAATTCTCTACCACACACCATTGAGTTGGTGCGCCAGTTTTTGAGCACGCTGAATATTACTTATTTCCGAAACAAAAAATGTAAAAATAAAATAAAAAATTTCATCAAACTTTATGTAGGTGTATATTTTTTCTTTAAACCAGTTTTTTTAATCAAATGCATCTTTTAAAATAAGACAATACAAAAAGATGAAACCTATTAATTGTCTATTACCATTAAAAAATATTTAATTTTTTTATTATTAATCTCAAGAGAGATACAAAGAAGACTATACTATAAAAAAATGTAAATACAGTTGTCGGTAAACATTCAAAAATTAAAACTATGTTATCAAGATGTATCATTTACAAAAATAAAATTGACCTGTCTGAATTTTTTTCTGAAAAATGGCCCACAACAAAAATATAAATTTATTGCACTACATTAAGCTCACCCTAAACAAATATCCGTAACAAAATTACCTTCTTTATTAATAAAAAACTTTTTTTGAAGAGATTATCCAAAGCAAGTTGCCTGCTACTGAAAGCACCACCAAAGTGATCATCTTGTAGAACCAAAAAAATATGAGATCGGGTAATAATTGAAAATATCAGATAAATGAAACGTTTGAAAAGTGCTAAATGTATTGTTTCTGGTGCTTTATTGTTCTAAAACGACCAAAACGCGCTTGAATAAATTATGCCAAATTAGTTGTTCCATTTGCGTACCAAGTCCTAGTAAGGGGACTATTAACAAGTACGTACCGATCACAATTAAATAAAAACTTTTTAAATTACAAATGCCAAGGTAATATTTGTTACATGAAGCCTTGATGGTTTGATATGAAAAAAAATTACCTTCACTCTTGTAAAAATTGCCAGCTTCGGTAAAAAAGTCGCACAGTGCACTAGTCGGCGCTCTGATAGTTTAGGGCAAATATTTGCCTCGTTTAGATCCAATCTGCCTTTCCACCGACCCCAACCAAACAATTGTTTCATTATTCAGAAGCAAACAGTTCTCCGCCTTTATCACCAAAAACTTACTGCATTTCTCGGTCAGTTTACCATCGCCTTGACACTTGACACCAAACTTATGAAATTTTTCATCGATATGCTGCTAAAATCTCCCACCAGTTGGTATCATTCTTCCTTCCTAACATGATAAATCCGCACTCACTCCCCACGATGTCATATCTGCTCTGAGACCCGGAGACGTGGGCATTTTATTGATCCTTGTTACCCTCGAACGGGGATGGAAGGCTCCACAGATGCCGCCGGATGAAGTACGCTATCGATCGCAAAATCACTCCACAATTCGATCCAACTTTCAGGAAATTGGGGCTGCTTGTGACGTCAGAAGTGATCATAACAGGCTGAATTTTTCAGAGGGTGGGCCATTTCCACCCGAAATAAGCCACAATTACGCCTTATTTAGGACGGAAATTCGGATCGTTAACAAACTCATTATACGGTGCTAGTCTCCAAATGGTGTTATGCAAAACCACAAACTTGGCATAATTTATTCAATCTGTTTTCGCCTTGAATGACGGCAATCAATACTTTTCAGCTATTTTAGTAGAACACAATCAAACGCGACAATTTTTTATTTAAATTATTTTTTTTACGCAAATCGCGTATCGTAATATCCAACGGAGTGCTGTAATAATTACACTAAAAACCAGGGTAATTTAGTGGGATAATGTTGGCAACTAGTTTTTTGACAATTATCTGAGAGAACTGTCAGTGTCAATAGGCACCTGTTTCAAGTGCATAATTTAATCAAATTAATTTAGAGGCTTTTGTACCAGCCCTGATATGTGGCCCTTTCGAACACTTTTCGAGTAATGTACAGGGTGATTTTTGGATGTCCAAATAGGGAATCCCCGAAATTAAGAGGTTTAGAGAAAAACAAGTGATATTCTCGGGTCCGTTTTTTGAGAAAATAATTTTGGTTAAAACCGCATCCCACTATCGTCTTTTGTTTTTGACTTATAAATAAAAGTTGACATTTTAGCGAAATCTTAAACAATTCATATCTTCCTTATTATAAAGGATACACATTTGAAACACAGACATTATAAAGGTATTTTTTTACGGAGTAAATGCTATCAGAGATTTTTTCTAATCATTCGTTTAGCTGTAATAACATAAAGTTGTATTTTTTTAAATAGGAATCATAGTTAGCTATGACATTTTTAAAAAGTTTATTTTTTTCTGATTTCAAATGTCAATTTGTGTAATACATGATTTTTAATTTATTAAAAAAACCAAAACATTTCACTTTTTTATAGTAGGCCATAAAAAAATTTTGGATTTTTAATTCAAACTCTGAAAAATGTATTACTCAACAAGTATTTACAATTTATGGATCTATTAAACACTAATAAATAATTATTAGATCAAGTTTTTGCGATTAATAAAAATTATTTGTTTCTAGATTTAAGATGGCAAGCTTACATTGTCATTCTATTTTCTAATTGAACATGAAATGAAAAAAATTATTAATGGTATAATTGCTTGTAAATAAAATTTTATTTTACAAAAAAATATCAATCCAAACACCAAAATTTCTTGATTATTCACACCTTTTATGTGAAATAATTTTTCCATAGCCAACTACTTTCAAATATTTTAAATATATTTTTTATCAAAAGTATATAAAATTATTAAACTATATTTATATTGTTTTCAGTTCAGAAATAAATAGGCTTTTCGAAAATGTCATAGCCAACTATGATTACTATTTAAAAAATACAACTTTATGTTATTACACTTAAACGAAAGCTTAAAAAAATCACTGATAACATTGCTAAATTCTCCGAAAAAAAGTGCCTTTATAATGTCTGTGTTTCAAATGTGTATCTTTTATAATAAAGAAGATATGAATTTTTGAAGATTTCGCTAAAATGTAAACTTTTGTTTGTAAGTCGAAAACAAAAGACGATAGCGAGATGCGGTTTTGACCTAGATTATTTTCTCAAAAAACGGACCCGAAAATGTGTCACTGGTTTTTCTCTAAACCTCTTAGTTTCGGAGATCCTCTTAATTCCCTAAATATTATAAAACTCGTATCATAATATACTATAGTGTAACATCGGCTTTTCATTTCGAAACGCGATTTGAGTAAACCACGCGCTGCACGAGCGCGCCAAATTCAAATAACTTGCCAAAAATGCAAGTTGTGAGGCGATAACGAGACGATTCGTTGAACTCTGCCCGACGACCACCAACTTTTGGCAGGCTTTGGCCTTTGACCGTCCTTTTTTTGCATCTTCTCCCCAAAAACTCCAACAAACGGAAAAGTAAACAAGGTTTTTTATCTCAAATATTTCAATCACGTGGTGGCACCATTTGTTAGAAAATTCCCAATCCGTTACCTTTCCGTTTTAACAATTATTTTAAGTAACAGACACTACATTCTTCAAGATCATAGGTCGCTCAAAAGATAAAACTAATCGCTCGTGTTGTAACTTTTATTTATACTTGGAATAACTCGAGTATCAATTGATTTGTTGGTAATTGATGTGTACATTTGTGCGAAGTTTGTAAAAAATGATCGAGTTCTTGGCCACTTTCGGACTGTTTTACTTAACGGTGGGGCTGCTGCCCTTGCTTGTGTTTAGCTATTTTGGTAAGTTATGTTAAATATTTGGCGAAACACAACAAACCCACTTGTTTTACTAACATGGTGTAATGTTGGTTGCCTACACACTGGAGTAAAATCCGTTTTTCCAGTTTTAAGTCTCAGCCACAAACTTTGGATTTTCACAATTTCGATTCTTCACCCCGATGTTGAGTTTTTGCGCACTATAACAGTGCGTACCCTCCTTGACACGCACCGAAATCAGGGGATAATTTCAGTATTGCTCTGTGTCAAAGGCCAGGCGCAGCCTGAGGCCATTCGGAGGCATCTCCAGGAGGTGGTACGAAGGCGCGACAAATCGGGAAATTTAACGTTTCCGCGGCTACGCCACTGTCTGGTCACCAGGTGCGGAACGTACGCTTGGGAGCGGGGCAAATTCGATTTGGACCAGAACATTACAGTGGCCCCTTTGAGTTACAAAGGACGGGCAGTTACTGAGTACAATATCCAGGATTATGTGAGCGAAATTGTATCAAAGTATTTGCCACAGGGGATTCCCCCCTGGCAAATCGTTATAATCCCCTCGTCCGAGGACCAACATTACATTCTGTTGAAATTGCATCATGTTTTGTTGAACGAGGGGCTGAATATTGGCGATTTGTTACCGCTGATTCCCCCCACCAAACAAGGGTAACTAGTTACTACTACGGAGATCTAAAGGTTAGGATACGAAACGACCTACAAATGAAACGGTCCCGGTTATGCCGCTAGAAAGCGTACTGTATTTATATAACAAAAAAATACCGGCAGATAGAGTATTAAATTCTCAATTATAAGAGATAAAAATAATGCAAAAATTTGTACTCCCCTACTTTTTTTCCAAAACGCTGCGAGTACCACTACAGTTGCAAGAAAAATGTTAGAAAGAAAGTTGTAGAGAATTAAATTTGCTACAAAAAAGTCCACAAGACCATGTTCCTATCTTCAACCATTTAGGCCCCAAAGTCGTTCAAAGACACTCAAGTGACTGATTTGCTTCAGTTTACTGGTAGTTAAGTTAATTTATAACTAAACCGTTGAAGACAGAAATATAGTGTCGCAGACTTTTTTGTAGAAAATTTAATTCTCTACAACTTTGTTCCTTACATTTTTTCAACCGTATACTCAGCGTTCGCAAAAATATAAGGCAAATTGATAATTCTAAGCGATAATTCTTTGCCCATCCTCGCATATTTATCAAAACGCTGGAAATACGGTTGAAGATACAAAAAATTGTAAGGAAAAAAATTGTAGACAATTAAATTTCCTATAAAAAATCCTCAACACCATTTTTCTCTCTTCAACGATTTAGGTATAAACAGTGGCGGAACTATAGGTGGGCTGGGGTGTTCCAGTGCCTACCTAAAAAATCACTGTCCCCACCCGTAAAATTGCCAATTAATTGTGACTTAGGCATACGTATGTCTTTAAAAATTCGAATAGCTTTAAATTAGTAATTCAAGTTCTTTACTATTGACACCAAAAGCTTGTACAGCTTAAGATAACACAGTCGTACCACAACACGAAATGATACACTAGAATATGTTATTCAAAATAATCTTAATTTGTCGTTACTAAAAGTCAAAGATGTTAAAATTTTATATTGTTTGTATATCGTCTACACCACATAAGTCTGGTAATCTCTGTATGAAGGTACATGTTTAAAAAATAAATATAGTAAAACCTATTTCAATGTCCGTTGTGGCGAAGTGTCCACTAAAGAGAGGTGAGAAAATTTAAAATAGATTTTGTTACGTTCCTACAAAAATGTCCGTTATGAAGAGGTGTCCGTTATTCGGAGGTGTCCATTAAGGGAGGTTTCACTAAATCCAGACACTAACTGCAACTATAATTTTCTTTTTCTGAGTTATTTAGGACATCGGAAGCAATACATATTTTGAATATTTGCAGCTTTATTGTATAAAAATAAGTAAACGTTAAAACATTGTTTCACGTTTTATGTAAAAAAGGTGAAAACATTATCTGTTAAAATAACGTAAGGTTCGTTTTCTTCAAATGTGATTAAGTAATCTGAGTATGAGAAAAATCATTAAAAACTGGTTGGTTTCTATTGGAACCGATTATAAAGATTTGGAATCAGATTCAGATTCGAACTAAATTATGAAAACTATCTACATTTTTTTGTAACTCAGGGCCTAATTTCAGGTTGACTTATTTTATTTAATTTTGTCCATTATAGACTAAAAAGTCTTGGAAATAAATTATATTATTAGGTGTAGCAAAAAAGATCTAATTTTTGGCTCTGATTAACGTGAAATCGAATCAGAAATAACAAAGTCTATATAAACCTGAGAACTTTTAATTTAATTCTTCTAATGAAAATTGTAGAATTTTGTTACTTAGGTGAGTAATTAATTGAACTGCTCAAAAAAAAAAGTTCGAATATAATTATTTTAATATTTCGCAATTTACCGAATAAATTTTTTAAATAAAATTATTAAAATTGTAAAATAACTATTAGATCTCTCATTGAAAGTTAGCTATCAATTTTTTTCAAGTGCATGAATAATTTATAAGAGCTAATGTTGAGAGAAAATGCAACGTTGGCGTTTTTATTGTTTTGAAACAGCTAACAGGTAAAATAAAAAGTTTCCGAGAAAACATATAATTTTTGCTTCTGCAGTTATTTTTAATTTTGTAATATCCCTAACTTTGATTGCTCATTTTATTAATTTCGTAACAAATAGTAAAATAAAGACAATCTTCAAGGAAAAAAGATTAGATTATTTATTACGCAAATTAGATTTTATGCCCACAACTTGTTCCGCCACTGGGTATAAATTAACTTATGGTCTCGCGGACTTTTTTTTTAGATAATTCTTTACAACTTTCTTCCTAACATTTCCTACTTTTTGTATCTCGTTTCGTCTCCTACTACTGATACCAACCGCGCGACTCAAATTTGCGTTTTAGGGTTTTTGTGACCAAAAGCCCCCTAGTTGAGGTGTTGCCCAAACTGGAGGCAATCCCCAAACTGAAGCAACGTCTCGGGGAGGAAATCTCAAACTCGTGGAACGAATTTATTTCGAATTATGACCCGCTCGAGTGTACCGAGTTGCTTAAAACAACACCAGGTTTTTTTCAATTGCAGGCAATTACGTTGGTAGCACTGGTCTCGACGGTTAAGGAGTGTCGTAAAGGTTTTCGAGTTATCCGAAATGATTCCTTCTCTCGGTGTAAATTTATATTTTTGACTTTCAAACGCGAATGCAAGAAACGTAAAGTGACATTTACAAATGTCCTAAAATCGATGCTTGTGACTCTAGGACCGAGAAATCTGCTCAAATTGTTTGTAAAATGTGCTGTCATGTTGGCAACATGGCCGCTGCGGTTTTATCTCCGTCTCTGTCGCGAAGTCATGGCTCTGTATAACTGTATTGTTGTGGGTTATTGTACTTACAACAATACCATTGTTGGTACTTTGTATACTTATGTACCATTGGTCTACCTTTGCTTGAGGGAGGTGTTCCAATACGTTGGTATTGTGGTTAAGGCGCCGCGTACCATAATTGAGGATATCCTGCTCCAGAAGGAATCCTTCCAAACTATAACTCTTTGTGGGCGAAAATCCGTCGCATGGTCCGACTCTGTAAAGCTCGAACTTTTGAGATCCATCTCAAAATCTACAGGAGTCTCCGAAATTGAGATACTCCTAGCTGCCATCTCCTCCTGTATCTCAAAATATTTCATCCAAACCAAGCACTTGATCCCCGATTCTCTCCCAATCTCCCTCAGGAACATCAATTCGAACTACATTTTCGGGACCGGACCGAACTTAAGGCCTGAGGATTCGGTCAGCGGCATTTTATGCCTCAATTTACCAATCCTCGACCCCGAGAAAGAAATCTCGACTTTGGAGAACCTCCTCGAAGTAAAAACCAACTTCCGGACGAGTTTAGACAAACAAGGCCTATCACATTTGCTGAGCTTGTGCCAAACAAAATTCGGATTTTTGACAAAAATCCTACCCTTATCCCTCCTCTCAGTCTATTTGCGTTACTTATCCCGAAAATACGCCGTTTCTGTGACCGAACTAACCAGCCGCTACCCCAACGTGAGTCAGAAAACCCTCTGGGGGCAAGAAGTCACCAGTGTGATCTACTGGCGCCCCCCACAGGCCAACTCCAGTTAGTGGTTTTGTTTTTTTGAGGTTGCGTGGTTTAGTAATTTTGGCTTTGCAGGCGTGTCGCTCTGTCTTAACGAATACGCCGATCATGTCCGATTGGGCGTAATGTGTGATTCACAGCTTGCCCCCCACCACCCGCTACTGGCACGAAGCTTCTCCGAACACGTGCACGAACTCGCACGAGCGGCCGGCGTCATGCCAACACAATAAAAAATCAACAAAAATCGTGTTTTATTGAAGTGTGACTCCCCATTCCTCACAGGGTTGCCAGGTGTAGGGATTTTTGGGTGTTTTTGTGTTCAAAGTCACAAATTTGAGAACATTTTAATAATTCACATATTTTTAACAAAACAATTAATCTTTCTAGCGATGGACAGTTGAGCAAACTTATCACAGAAAGCGAATTAAGAAGATTACACATTACTGTAATATTTCGGGAAGGAGTTACCGAAATTTAAATATCATAAGTAAATCCCAGAGCTGTAGTTATAGGCGTTTTTCACTATTTTTTAAATTAAATATTGTGTAATTACTTTATTTTAAAGTATATTTTTTTGAAAAATTTCGAATATTTAGATTTGCTAAGCCCCATACCGTTAGAAAACTTATTAAAAATAATATCAATATATAAAAATTACAAGGTGTTCCATTTGAAAAAAAAAACAGTTATTTAACTTCTTGCATTTTGGCACACTCTGTATATTATCTGGGTGCTTTAACTATTAAAACTATAAGATACTCTGAATTTTTCTGTTGTACATATGCCGAAAAATATTCAAAGGCAACTCTGCAGTGTTTTTTCAAAAATTGATCTTTTCTTTAACAAAAAGTGGAATAATTCCAAAACGAAAAGTATAGACTCATAATAGTTTATATAATGTTACATTTTTTGCGTAAATTTCAATTATGCAAAAATATATAGGATGTTCCATTTAAAAAAATATAACTTTTTTGGTTCACCACCCTGTGCATAATAAAAATATTTTTAGTTTGTGGATTTTAAGTTGATTTATCGTATGATAACAACAGCATAACAATATTTCAATTACCAAAAAAGTTATAGACCGATTACACACCCCTGAGTCACCCTGTATATTATTTTTTTCCTATATTTGGAAGTGAAGTGATTCTTTACAGTGCTCTGAACTCGGAATTTGCCAATTTTGAGACATCCTGTATACCGAAAGTGGAAAGTGCAATAATTTTCTAGGAATTTTTGGCCATAAAATCTAGGGATTACAAAAAATTTCCCCTTGCAACACTGATTCTGAACCCAGGCGGCCGACGTACTGCCAACCCAATCACTGTGTTTTGTTTGCACCTTTTCAGTACCGCTGGAAAGCGCGCCAGTTACACGCCCGCTTTCTGGGGGAAAACAGTCAAAAAGTGGTGCCAACTCGGTGCGTGAAAGTGCGATCGAATTCGAAGCTAGTTCGAACCGGATTTTTGTGAAAGAGTTTTCTGTGAGAAAGTGTGATAAAAGGTTGGTTTTTTTGGTGATAAGAGGTCAAGTGCGCCACT
This sequence comes from Tribolium castaneum, assembly GCF_031307605.1. Taxonomy (NCBI): domain Eukaryota; kingdom Metazoa; phylum Arthropoda; class Insecta; order Coleoptera; family Tenebrionidae; genus Tribolium; species Tribolium castaneum. The sequence continues at coordinate 7,029,257 of NC_087399.1, read as the reverse complement.
GGAATGCCATGGTGTGTTGTTTCAAGGTTGTACACCTGTCATTGTGTAATTATAAAAATTATGTTAAAGGCGGCGAGGTAAAAATAGAAAAGTTGGCCGAATGACAATTTTTGAGGCCGTGTTATTGAGGTTTTGGTGACAATATTGTTAAATTAAACCAGCGATTTGTTTCTCTTTTATTAGATGATTTAAATAAATCAACTTGGCTAAAGTCAACAAAAGTGAGTCGGGGATTGTATCAGCTGACTGTCCAAAGTGACTGAAATCCGCTTTTTGCGAAGATTATGCCAACGCCATAAATTAAAATTTCCCCAAAGTATTCAAAATTGATAAGATAAAAATAATAGTTTTCTCTATTATGCAATTTTACGTCAGAAACCCATTCGTTTTACTTGATAACGAAGGAAAATCGATAAAATGTATGAGTAAAAATTTCCGTTGCTACGAAACCGCATAAATTTAATTCCTGACACACTTTTATTACACTCTGGCGTAAATGAAATATTTTTCGGTTCGTTGACTTTTTGCATATTTTACCAGACTTTTAATAAACAAAATGCATAACAATTGAAAACAATAATCCCAAGGCGACCTTATCTCGCGTAACATGTCATAATAATTAAGCCAATTAAGCAAAAGCATAAAGATAAAGCGCAGAAAGTATTATTGGAAGTAAAGAAACATCTGCCGCTTTAATCCGGATCATCTTTACGTCACTGAATCGATAATTCGTCGGAAATCCTCAACGAAAATAGCTCCATACGTCTATTATAAGAAAATCTCGCGAAAATGGTTTTTCTCCTGTCGGAAAATCCCCAAACCGGCTCGAAGCACTTGAATCAGGCAAAAATGACTGGATATCACCGGTTGAAATCTATACTTAGTGTCATAAAAATTGCAACACCAAGAAGGACGAAACTTGGCGCAAATATTAGACTATTATCGGGCAATAAATGAATAAAATGTGAGCGGTTTTAATCAAGTGGTAAGAGAGTTTTTAACACTTAAGCTGTTCTTCCAATTTTTGGAGTAATTTTTGTAATTCATTTAGTTTTAAGTGTCATAAAAACGAAAATATGCCAAAAAGGTATTACCAACAATAAAACAAATTTTTTAGAAGCAATTTTTGGGTAACGAATAGGAACGTTTGGAAAACAAGCAGAAAGGTTGTCAGGATAAAAATATGTTATATTAGACTGTTAAAAGAAAAAAAATTACAAGAAAACAAAGAAAAATAACTTATTTTTAATCTGTTGTTTGGCGGTTTTTTAATATATTTTAATATATCTTATAGATATTCAGTGCCTGAAAATCTATAAGAAATTCCAACTTTCAGATAATAAATCTTAGGTGGCTAATAGTCAACAGTGCCAAGTTTCGTCAAAAATCCAATTCCTTCTTGGTGTTGCCATTTTTTTGACACTGTGTATATTTCAGATGCCTCTGTAAGCGCAGTGCCTCGATGGTAGAGCAAATCAAACCCAAGACTGAGTTGAGCAGAGATCCCCGTTTGAGGCCAGATGACCACCGACACGGTGATTCCCCTGGACGAGGTCAGCGAGAGCTCGACCTTGACCGGAAAACACCCCCCGAAGCCGAAAATCCCCGACGGGGGATGGGGCTGGATGGTGGTCCTCTCCTCCCTCATCATGTCCCTGATCCAGGACGGGATCAGCTTCTCCTTCGGGATCCTCTACACGGAGTTCGTGGAGGAGTTTGAAGCCTCCAAGAGCACAACTTCCTGGATCGGAAGCCTTTTCCTCTCAGTGCCTCTGCTGACCGGCCCGATCATGAGTGCCTTGGTTGACAAGTATGGCTGCCGGGCGATGACCATCCTAGGCGGCCTGGTCTCGGCCACTGGATTCATCCTGAGTTATTTCGCCACGAACGTCATCACCATGTATGTGACGTTTGGTGTCATTTCGGGAATGGGGCTAGGTCTGACGTATATAACAGCAGTGGTGTCAATCGCCTTCTGGTTTGATAAAAAAAGGAACCTAGCGGTGGGCTTAGGGGCGTGTGGTACCGGGATTGGTACTTTTGTCTACGCCCCTTTTACCACCATGCTGATTTTTGAGTATGGTTGGCGGTGGACTGTCATCCTGCTCGCCGGGACTTTACTCAACTTGTGCGTATGTGGCGCCCTCATGCGGGATCCCGATTGGATAATCGAGCAAAACAAGGAAAACTCCAAACTGTCGAGCAAGTCGAGCTCCCTGTCCAATATTTCGCACGAGTCGAAAAAAATCGACCTTGAAGAGATACGAGAGTTGTTGAAAAACGGCAAAGACGCCGAATATATCTTGCAAACTTTGGCGACTTCGATTGATCGCGAGGACAAAGGACAGAAAGTTGAACATCACCAGTCGGTACTCAACTTGCCGACGTTCATCCGTCAGAACGAAAAAGTTGGTAGGTAGCAGTGTGTCACTTGCGAATTGACGCTGTTTTGTCTAGGTGCCAGCAGAGGTCCTCGAACAGTTGCAAGAAAATAAAAAACTCTACCGAATTATTGTACAAAATTATCCCAGTTTGCTCCACTGCCGCAGCACTTCCGAAAAAGGCCTCAATAAAATGGAGGAGGCCATAACCCGCATCCCAGTGACCTTCTCCCTGAAGGTGAAAAAAAGCGACCGGAAGGCTGTAACGCACCAGGTTGGCGTTTTCTTGTAAGCCCCGCCTCGTGTGACTCCGCCTCTGTTTCAGTTCTCCCTCCCCGAGAATCCTCTGGCCGTTGAGAAGAAAGTGAAAAAAGCGGAGACGCCATGGCTGGTAAAACAATTCAGTACTACCACCACACACCCAAATTATTTTAAAAATATGAGGTTCCCTAGGCACTCGCTTATACACCGCGGCGCCATTTTGAATAAAAATAAGTACAAGTTGAGGGCGTCGAGTTGTCCTAACATATACCGAGTGTCCATGACGACGCTAGTGAAAGACGACGATGAGGTTGGTAGCACTGTCCTTCTTTCCCCGCCTGTCATTTGCTTTTTCAGCCATGGTATTCGGGTCTTGTCAAATTCGTTAACCTTTTCGACGAGTTTCACTATCTTCTAATGTCTGTCTCTACTGTCATTCTTTTCGCTTGGTTTATGACGCCTTATTTCTACTTAGTCGACCATATGGAAGCGTCAGGATACACCAAAGACGAGGCTTCCTACGTCCTGTCAGGGATAGGCGTGGCCAACACAATCGGAATGGTAATTGGCCCACCTAACCACGCCCCTCCACCCCGACCAATCGTGCTAATTTCAGGTAGTGCTCGGTTGGGCCGGCGACCAATCGTGGACCAACGTCTCCAAAACGTACGGTGTATGCCTCATCCTATGCGGGGCCTGTTGCTCCGCCCTCTATTTCTACACAGCCAATTACATCATGGTGCACATTTTTGGCGCCCTCTATGGCATTTTTCTAGCTAGTAGTTTCTCGTTTACGCCGATTCTGTTGGTGGAACTGTTGCCACTAGAAACGTTTACCAAAGCCTACGGTTTACAATTGATGTGTCAAGGGATTGGGCATTTGGGGGGTCCACCGTTTGCCGGTAAGTACCACCAACTTTGCCCAAAATTAGACTGAAACTGAGCGGTTGGTAGCACTACTTGCCGATATCACCAATAGTTGGAGTTACGCCTTTCATTTGTCTGGGGTTATGATCGTCCTTTCCGGGATCTTGATTCTGGTGATTCCTTATACGAAAAATCGGAAAATTTTTGGGAGTGGGCTGGTCGAGAAGGAGTTAGCCAATGAGAGAGCTTGATCATGACGGAATTATGCGTACTTAAGCGTATAACCCAAGTACTTAATGTAATAGTATTGTCGTTTAATAAAAAAGTACAATTTTCCTCTTGTAATTGTTTTCTTAAAACGTCAAAGTGACAGTTTTGTGACTGTCATGGTGGGACTTGTGCCCCTCCTTGTCGTGTTTGTGGCTCCGCCCACTAGCCCCTCCCCTGTGGCTTACATCATCAATAAATTGGGCTTTGTACCTCCTACTCTCATCACAAGTGGCGTCATAGTCAGCGATACTTACGTAATAACCCCCAACTACCCCGTATCTACCGTGGTAGTCTCCCAAGTGTGTGTATTACCTGCCACTAACATACACAAAGTTGATAAAAGCCACATTCGCAACTTTTGCAAAGACATCAAAACGATTACTTCGCTGCGTCAAATAACTTTACTGGAACTAACCCAAGCCTTGATTTTCACCTATAAGGTCAATGCGGCCGCAATTCCTGCAGTCAAGACACTGAACGGCTCCCTAGACTTGACCAAAAACTGCCAGTTGGTGGTAAATTACAGATACGATGGCTTCGTGGTTTCACATGGGGTAGTACCTGTAAGCCTGCAGGTGACGGGTTCTAACATCAGACTGGTTGAAGAGCGGCAGTTTTGCGGTGGGGACACTGGGTTACCCGTCTATTGCGAAAACGCAGTTGTGGGAATTATGCTGTTCCCGCAATCTAAGGACGTTTGTTGTCCGAGTGGCTGTATATTTAACACACTACTACATATCTCTATTTTCTCGGAGAACGAGATTCAAGACTTATTAAGGGAAAAAATTGGGTTTTCTTCTGGTTAGTTGAGGTTATATTCCAGTGCCAGTGTTAATTGAATGAAAAAATGTGACCAAATAAAATATTCCGCTGTTCATTTATTATTATAAAATATGTTTGGGGTAAATTCCTCCAAGTGAAAAGGCGTGCTTTGCTATTTGAATAGTTTTATTTACTCTATCGATATTAATACAGTAAAGATATTAAAAACTATGAAACAACGAATGGCCCCAAATTAAAATAGATTAGGTTTATTAGAACGTTTTTAACGTGGGACCTAATCGTATTGGAGATTTCCTACTTATAGAGTACCTAAAGGCATGAATTTATTGACGGGGACACTAAATATATACAAAACCGAAAATAAGGTACGTTTTCGTAGATTCTTTGGTCAATGAAGGCCATTTATTCCGTCCTTTTTTGCCGCGTTGTTAGAGGACAGTAGCTAGGTCTATCGCCACATTGGCCCTCATTGACCAAGAGATCGAAAATAATGAGAATCGATACTGAAAAGGTAACTCAAGTTGAAATACTGTCGATTAGTATTTGAAATGTTGTACTATCGGGAACGTAAACAGACCCTAGGAGGAAAAATAAATAATCAATAAAAATACTCGCTTGAGTTATTCGTAATCGTAAAAAAACAACTCGAACTTCGAATCACAGCTATGCTTATAATTCAGATGGGTTCGGACATTTCGGACCCGTGTCGTGTAAAATTTCCGCTTCGGCCCACGTCCGAAACCTCCCTCGCACCCACCGAACAACAAACTTTAAAAAATAACAATTGAATGGTGCATGATTGTATATCAGTGTCTGGTCTACGGCTAGTCTAATCAACACAGCCTATATACAAGAAGTAACATTCCCCTACGATTTTGAACCTGAGATTCGGAAAACTCTACGGATTAATTAATTGAACTTTCGACTCGTCTAAGGACGCATGCACGACGAAACAACACGAAAAAAGCAGTCGAAAAATGACATCAAACTCCTAAAAAAACTTAAGTTCACTTGTGATTATTAAATGTGACTAGCGCCACCGGCGGCCGGCTTCTGAACCGTCTTCGACAGACACGCCGCGATGATGTTCTGGAATTTGGTCTCTTCGAAGTCTTCGTTGCGTCGCATGAAGCGCTTGTAGCGCCTCACGAAGGGCATGACGATCAACAGTAGCCCCGAAAGGGCTATAAACAGCCCCGCCAAGTAGAACGACAAATTATAATTATCCGTTTGGTCGCACAGCCAACCTGCAATGCGACAATCATCACGTGGTCACACCAAAGGGAGGAGCTTACCTCCGAGAGGCGGGCCGATGAGGTTAGCCACGCCCTGGACCAGCAGTAGCAAACCGTAAGCGTTGGTAAAACGGTCCAAAGTGATCAATTCAACGAGGATTATGCACGTGAGAGAGTAATTCGCTGCTATGAAGAACCCAAAGGCACCGGAAATGACACACAGAGACCAGTAGCTGTCAATGAGCGGCACGATCGCCGTCACCGCCCCACACAGCCCCATACAGACGGCGTAGATGATGTTGGCGTTGGCCCACGACCGGTCCCCGGCCCAGCCCAGGATCACCTTCAAAACAAGCCCTAACCTCAGTTTCCAGAAAAAAAAAGATAAAAAATGTTTTTAAGCTTTTACTTAAAAAAATGTACTGAAAAGAAAATATACTGTTTTTCTACCAAAATATCGTACCGCCATACCGTACACACTGACCGTGTATGTTGGTATAAGATGAGGTTTTTAATCTAACCTAAAAGTTTAACACCCCATTAACTTATAGAATTGCCTTGTCATGTAGATTACGTAAGTATGCGAAATTTCAATACATTCGGACAACAGGAACCCTCTCAAATTTGGCTCGAAAAATATGAAACAGACAGACAGACAACAAAGCAAGTCAAATAAAAAAAGCTAATAAAAACACACAAAAATTTCCTTTTTCAAACTCACCTCGCCCAGCATGTTGATGATCCCAATGATGGAGATCAGCAGTGAGGCGTCCTCCTCCGAATATCCCAAATTCCTGGCGTGGTCAGTCAAGTACACGTAGGGTACGTCGTACCAGGTGTACAAACAAAAATTCGAAATGGCAAAAAGCAGGTATTTCACATCGGCGAAATGTGAAAAGTCGAACATATCGACGAGTAAATCCCAGAAATCCCATAATCCGGCGTACCACTGCGATTTTTCTTTCGCAATGGTGGTCATACTGTTCCTGTAAATGTCGGGACACGAACTCGCCCGAAGTCGGTACCGATTGATATTCAACATGGCGCCGCGGTACGTCACCGATAACCTATGCACACGCAAATCTTTTAAAAACGCAGTTGGTAGTTTACTTTTAGGGTTGCGCGGTGGGGATATTTGGTTTCTTTTCAGCCACCATAAGTAAGCCGCGTCCTGATTGGTCGTGGGGGGCTGTGGCAATTGTTTCAAGTAGGCCTCGTTGAGACGCCCTGAGTCGCTGAAACTCCGTGAGGGCGTCAGGAGGTTCGGGTAGTTGGCTAGAAGGACGTTGTAGACGTTTTTGTGTTGTGATAACAATTCGATAACTTCAATGGGGACTTTTTCGCCGTTGCGGACGTAGGTTGGTAGATTGACGAGTGACGAGGAGAGCCGATCGGGCGCTGTCGTGTCGGGATCTTCGTTCGTTTCCCCGATTGGTTGAAGGCCACTAGCCGTGTTTGTGCTATTGCTAACTGAGAAAGAATCGGCTGACGAGCCTTTTTTTCGTTTCAAATTTCGGTTTCGTTTCCTTTCTTTAGCTAGATTTTTGAGTTTTTTAGAAGTCCATGGCAAGTCGCGCATGACCGCGCCACAGACCGCTAGATTCAGAAATAAACCGGCCAGAATCAAGGTTGTGCCTCTCCAACCGTACTCATTGAGCAGGAATTGGATGAAAGGAGCAAAAATAAAAGTCCCTATGCCACTTCCACACACCGCCAGCCCTGTCGCGAACGATCTCTTCTTATCGAAATAGTAGGCTACGATAACAACCGACGCCACGTAGCAAAGACTCAAACCAAATCCGGCCAAGATACCGAAGGTAATACAGAGAACTGTCATACTGTTAGCCCTTGAACTAATAATAAACCCCGTCGAGGCTAAAACCGAACCGAAGATCGTGACTTTCCGGCAGCCGTACCGGTCGGTTAGGAAGCTGGCTATGGGCCCCGACAGCAGCGGCATGGCCATAAACAAACTCCCGATCCATGCGGTGGTTCCCCGATTTTGGCCAAAATATTTCAAGAACTCGACGAAGATGACGCCGAAACTGAAGGTGATTCCGTCGGCGATGAGGTTGACGACGAACGAGGCGACCACCACCACCCAGCCCCAGCCCCCGTCGGGGGGCGCGGCCTCGCTGAGGTCGAGACTCGAGCTGGAGCTCGACGAGAGGCTGGTGGCGCTCGTTTGGGGCTTGTCGAACTGCACGCGCAACGCCGGCTTGTCGTCCTCCATGAGGGGCAAATGCTCACCGTTCACTTTACTATCACTGTGCGGGGTTAGATTCACTTTCGGGGGTGTGTCCATGGCGTCCTCGGCCATTCTTGTAAGTCTCGACTGAATTGCCGCCGAAATTTAGACAAGCGGTGGGCGTGGCCCATGCGGGGGAGGGGCGGACTATGCCGGCAGGTGATTGGCGCGCGCTGACGTGCCATGCGGCCACGGAGGTTGGAGGTTGATCTGCAACAGCCAATCGCCGCTACACAAACTGACAAATAACACCAAGCTAGCTCAGCTCGTCGTCTGCCCTGATTGACAGTTTTGACACTTTGTCAAAACTTAGCAAAGTTTCAAACCGAAACATGTAGGTTCCTTCGACGCGCGGACAGTGGCTCCCCCAACGTTGTTTCTTGCCGACATGGGACAGTGCAGACGACGCTCTAGCTTCCTTATTGCCTTACTTTACAAAATACAGCCATGGTTCATTTAAACTGCAACTGTCTGTATATCTCAGACTTGCATTTTCGCGCTTTTTCACACTTATCACTCGGGGTCAAAGACACTTAATGCGCCGTAATTTCGTCAAAAACACGATAATTAAGTAATAATACCTCTAAAACGGATCACTAATTACAATTATTACTGTAACCTACGTGCAACACGACAATGTCAAATAACTTGGCAAACTGACTTTGCGGGTTAATTTTATTTTTACGATCAAACATTTTACGTCAATTTTGCATCCGAATTTTTATAAATAGCTGCGCGGAAACGCCGAAAAATGACAATTTCCAAACAATTTCTCAGCAATTAAGCGATACCGCGTGTCGTAGGCCTTGAAATAAACAATTGACAACGATTAAGTAAAATCAAGGAGGCTCTTCAGTTTTGTGTCAACGCACTCGTTTGTTTACGAGCGGTGTTTTTTTCACAGCCGCCCGAGACGGAAAACTTTGCACCGGATTGATTTTTGCGTAAAAACAACCGCAAGTGTTTTCCTATCCTGATTCAATCTGACAGAAATAGTTTGCAAATGTTTCACATTTCAAACGCGTCTTGACCCCAATCTAATCGGTTAATTACCTTCTTATCCGATAGATACGTAAAACAAAAGATTAAGAAATGGATCAAGTCGGCTGTGCATGAAATATTCATTTGTTCGAAATCAAAGTCTCCCGGATTTCGCCATCGCGTCGCAATGTCAAGGAAATCGGGTCACATCGATTTTCGCCGCCATCCTCGATCCGTTTCGCGTCAAAAGTTACTTCAATTGTGAGCTATTGTTGTAAACAGGAGCACAAAAGACTGATTTATTAATTTACTAACCGCCAACTGAAAATCGTCCAACATCATGTAGCCGCCCCCGATAACCGCCGACACTGGCATCAAATGGGTAAAAACAGCACTGGACGGAAAAAAATGGGAGAAAAATTCACTTTTTACGGAGGTTGGACACGAACATGTGTCGTCTGATACGAGAGACTGGGGCCACTTCTAAATACTCTTTTGTGTTATCATTTACGGAGGCAGTGGCGTAGAAGAGGGGGTAAAGTGTAGTTATTGTGCAAAGAATCTTTATCGCTATGTTGGTTTAATCAAAGATTAGAAGGGATTTGAACTAAAAGTGTGATTTGAAGTGGATAAGAGGGTCATCTTGGCTTGAATTTTGGCGCCAGTTTTATGAAAAAGGAGCGCCGCTGGTTCAGACTCGTCCGGGTCTGTTAACTTCCTTCAGTGATAACGAAACATCTTAATCATCACGAGCTCTTAACAAAAAAAAACATTGAGACCGTTTCCTTAAACGTCGGTGATAAGGAGACCCAAATCTGGATCAATTCTCTTATCTGCTCTTCAAACAATCGCCGGTTATGTCACAATCAAGGATCGAGTGGGCCTATACTATCGAAATAAACTGTATATCCATGAAATAAGCCCACAATCCTCAAGAAAAAAGCTCACGGAAAAATAAACGTGGCTAGATTTATAAATTTATAAAATTATTCGGATAACAATAAAAATATTTAGGATGAGTTTATACAGTCCTATTCAAGAGTAGGAATTAGGATATCCAAAAGGGTAACAAGCAATTTTTTTAGACAAAAATAACTTAATTTTATTTGTTGTATTTTTTTTGTTTTACTTATAAATTTAAAATAAAAGTTTTATTCAATAGCTTAACCTTCACCATTCTAAAATTTTTTGAAGCCCCCCCCCCAATTTTTGGATCCGCCAGTGTGCCGCCAACTATCTTATTAAAAGTGTACAACGTAGCGTTTGGGATAAAGTAAGATTTTTTTGTTAATGTAAAATATTTATAGTGTATTTTTTGAGTAACTCTTAAAGATACCGTAAAATGAAGTTATTGAAGTAGTAGTGAACTTCTTTCTTTCTTGAGGTATGTGAGTATTTTCTGTGTGAGCTTTTTTCCATGTGAGTTTTTATCCGTCTGGGCTTTTTTCAGTGTGGTTTTCTTTTCATGTGGGTTTTTTTCACAATACATTTCTTAACTTGTGAGCTTTTTTCCGTGTACCTAGGTTTTTTCATGTGAATTTTTTCGACGTGGGGTTTATTCTTTGTGGGCATTATTCTGTATGGGTTTATTTCTTGTAGGCATTTTAAGGTCATAGTGGGCTAGACTTTAGGGTTTTTTGTGTCAGTGGTGCCACCACAATAAATAAATAAAGGGCTAGCAGGTGTAACTTCCGCAGCGCTGCCCTTGAAAGTCCGAATCGATAACCGTCCGGGGAAATTCCACCCCTGTATTTGCAAGAATAGGGGAGGAGGAGAGTCGTTACACGCAAGCAGCCACGTGCCAGTTAATCTTGAACTTGGAAAAAAAATCAAACAAAAATTGAAAAATCAAAAATTTATTCACTATTCGAGTTGCTGCTGGATTCCTCATCGCTTGAAATCTCTTGGTGATTTTCGGCGCCGTTCAGTTGGCCCTCTTGCATTTTCTTGTACTCAGCATACGTGATTTTCTTCGGCATGATATCTTGCAAGAACTCGTATTTCTCATCCCGATTGACCACTTCTGACAAGTGTTTGTAATCAAGTTTTTTACCCGTGGCGGATAACTTATAGCCCTCCTGGGCCAACATTTTAATGAAGAGTTCGGCGGCTTTCGTCATCATTAACGACGACTCCCGACTGATATTTTCCGCTTCTGAAGAACTCTTCATTATGGTGTTTATCCGGACGATGGGCAAGGCCCCCCATGGCTTGGACGACATGACACTGAAATGACGTCACACAATGGCCGTCATCTGTCTATTAACGCAGTCACGTGACATTGCCCCCTTTGCCAAAAATCCGCGTACGCCACTGCCTCGTCCCAAAATACCGAATTCACGAATAAATGAGTATTTTCGTCGCGACTTGCTCCCAAAATATCACCCCGCCCACTGGCCCACTTTGCGCAAAAACAAACAGTGGAAAACTCACCAAAAAATCGACGTTTTCCCCGAAAACGATGCTAAAAAACGGCAACCATCGCAACCCTCTCGAAATTTTTTCACAGCACTCTGGATCGGGAAGGAAAATGACAGCAGCACTGCACACTAGACCGGAATTTACTCGCGGTTTTTTCGCGATTTCGATTGGGAAAATGAGTCGTTTGCACGGTGTATCGATTGGTTTTGTTGCAAAAATTCGTATTCGACGATGGGGTAACAAAGCGTGAAGCTAATCGACGCGATTCGAGAAAACTGCACAAGACGTCACTGGACAAAACACGCACTGGTGGGGGGTGGAACAGAGGCTACCAAAATGTTGACAAGTGACGTCATTGTCTATTTATTTATTTACTCGGTGTAAATTATTCGGCTTTTTTGTGATTTATTTTTAAGTACGCGAGGTCGGGCTATATGTGGAAATTTTGGTCGGTTGGGGGAGGCGGCTGGGAAAACAACTGCCGTAATTGACAAACGACAGATATGTGGTGACTTGATTGTTATTTATGTGTTGTTGAAAGACTGATTTGTTATCTGTCAAAAACGCAACATGGAAAGTAACAATTTTTGAATACTTTATTAAAGGAAACAATATATCCACGTGTCAACATAAGGCTTCAACACCTTTTTAATAAAAAACATGACTTTATCGGGGTTTAATTGGTGCGTTTTTGGCAATAAATTTATCACCACATGATACTTAATTTAAAATTTTTCTAAAAAATTTGAAATAGAATTCAAGTCTTTAAAAATTAAAATAATAAAAAAATTCTTATTAGACGTTACTTATCACGATATAAAAACTTGAAAATTTTGCAATTAACGAATAAACTAACTGATAATAAACACTTAAACAATTTTTTTTGTAAAAAAAATTGAATGACCTAATTGAGCTGTTCAGCAAAAAATTCGTTTATGATTATGAAATATACATAATTACATAATTACAAAATACTGAAAGATTATTAATTCAGTGATACAGATAAGAGGAGATACAAGGATCCGTTATTCCAAGTGACACTAGCACAATTTTATGGAACGTACCCTAATATTTTACGAAAAAATTGTGCAAAAACCACCACAGATGCACGTAATTAATATATTACGACCATGATTAAATTAATTATTATTAATCCTCGGCCTAAATTGGTTGAAATTATTATTAATTTATGATTTTATTGTGACAGTTGTCAACAGTGCACTTAACCTCTCTTTCGCATTTTTGGCAAAAACCTGTTGAAATCTATGAAAAAATGAAAGATAATTACTTTTGCTCGGTTTCAAACTGCCATACCAACAGCCGAACCCACCCCTTACTATCTTTCCACCCATTTCCCCCCAAAGACACGACTTACCTCTCCGTAAGCACCCTCGACGCCGGTGGTCCCAAAAAACTGATGTGCATCCGCAAGCTATGGGAGGAAATCCTCCTCATGAGAACCCCAGCGCGTTGCGAGCGCGTCTGTTCCATGCATTTCCAGAAGACCGACTACTACGGAGAGACCACAGTCCCAGACACCCTCAATGCGAGGGCGATCCCCACCTTGAACCTGCCCCAAGCCCCCATCACCGTCCGCGAGTGCGACGTGCGCTCGTGCCACAACCAGGACAACGTCCACAAAAACAAGCACTTCTTCACGCTGGAGCGCAACGAGACGAACTGGACACGTTTCCACGCTTGGAAGAGGTTCACCAGGGCTTGCAGCGACAACCAGGTGACGGTGTGCTCGGACCACTTCATACTGGGCTTCCCGGTGGACGATCCGCTGAACCCGGACCACGTCCCCAGCCGCAATTTGGACCTCCAGATCGAGGAGGTCGACGTGAGTGTTTTTGGGGGCAGTGTGAGTGTGGGGGACTGCACGAGGGAGGACCCCCTCAAGTTGACCGGACCCGAGTACGTAGGCGTTGATCCGGACGATATACAAAACGCGGGGGAACTACCGGAGAATATTTTCGAGGAGTGCATCAAGGTGGAGCCGCTGGACTTGGACGAGCACTCGGTGTTTGAGCTGGGGGAGATTAAAGTCGAACCAAACGACCAAATCGACCATTCTTATTGTAAATAGTTATTAATTAAAGTTATTTTGAATTAGTTGTGAGTCGGTAAAAAAGATTCCTTTGTGTTACCGACCGTCTATTCACACAAGATTGTAAATATTTAATAAAATCAATGAAACTGTATAAAACGCAACTTGAATAAACGTTAAGTAGAAGCCGGTCGTTTTGCTGAACCCTCCTTATGGGGCCTTCGGCCCCCTAAACTCATGTTTATTTGACATAACCTTAGAATGTCAGTCCCATCCAAGTAACTCTTTTAGTTGCTTATCAGTGCTTTTAGGGCCCTTTGTCAAGTCTCGCCGAGGCAGCAACAGTTCACGTCATGAACCACATCAAGAATCACCCGTTTGAGTGCGAACTCTGCCCCAAAAAGTTCAAACGGAGGAATTGGCTAAAGATGCATGTGAGAAGTCACGACAAAAGCCACAGTTTCGAGTGCCTCTTGTGCGAGAAGCGGTTCAAGTTCAAGCACCAGTTGCAGAAACATGTCTTTTTGGTGCACAGCAATGAGAGGCCGTTTTGTTGCTGCGTGTGTGGCAAGGATTTCAAATTGAAGCAAACGCTGCAGAACCATGAGAAGGTCCATTGCGATGAAAAAGAGTTCGAGTGTAGTGTTTGCCATAAAGAGTTCAAATTAAAGCTCCACCTGAGGAACCACATGAAAATGCACAGTGATATCAAGCCCCACGAGTGTGGCCTCTGCGATAAGACTTTCAAATTTAAGCAGCAGTTGCAGAATCATCTGCTAGTTCATTCGGGGTATAAACAGTTTGAGTGTGAATTTTGCAGCAAGAGTTTCACGTTTAAGCAACAGTTGAATGTTCATTTGAAAATTCATCTCAATGTGAAGGACTTTGATTGCGACGAATGTGAGAAGGGGTTCAGAACGAAGCAGCAGTTGCAGGTGCACCGCAGTAAAGTGCACAAGGGATCTGAATAATTATTTACATTTCTGTCTTTTAATTTTTTACAAAATATATTGTTTTTTTGTTACACATTAATGTGTCTTCTTTGTTACGAAAACATTATTTAGTTTAGGCACAGGCTGAATGAGTCTAGAAAATTTTATACAGTATTAGGATCTTACATTAATTTTTTTCGGATTTATTTTGCTACGCCTCTGGTGCGTCTGTACAAGTCGTCTGTACCCATCATTTATGTTATCAATTATCATTAACATTTTTATCTCATATGAGTCATCTGACCCAGATCAATTATGAAATAAAAGTTTATCTCTTCATTTCTTGTTTTTCATTATTCCCTCAGTGAAGTAAGATGAATTTTCGGGTAGTTGTCACACTAGTGATGGGGCTTTGCCTCGTTTGTGGTCACCCCAAGTCAGAAATAATCAATTCGAAGTTGTCACCATGTGATGCACTCGGTTATAACCGGGACACCAAAAGAATGATGTTTGACCATTCCAACTGTGCTCGACTGTGCAATTTGGAGCGGAAGGCTGGAGGGCAATGCAATGACATGGGCGCTTGCATTTGCAAATTAAATGGTACAGGAAATGATTTATGAAATGTATTGGTTCAAATAATAAATTATGCGTTTTTTTCTGGTTCATTTCTTATACAGACTGTTCCGTCTAAACCCCACATTAGTAGAAGTATAGAAAGTTAGTACTCAGCCATAATCCGTTGAGTTCTGCTCAATGAAAATATTTTCAAAATGGCGGCACTTCCGCTTATACCGGAAGTCGCTATCAACTTTCTTATTTTAAATAGAATTCTACATTTTTACAGCATTTTTGGATTGGTTGAGTTATTTTGAAGGAGTTTTTATCGGCTTTCCCTATACCTAAGTTTGACCGTTTTTGAGATATTTAGGATTTTTTGAAAATTTTTGGATTTGCACCTGTCACTTAAAAAATCGGTAACTCTCTTAGTTTTAAAGATTTCGAAATCATATTTGGGGAAATAAAAGAGAAAGGCCAAATCTGTTCTTTTGTGTGTTCAACATTGGAAAAAAAATTAATGAACCCAAAAATTTTAAGGTTAAGTTTGGGCAACTTCAAGTACTCATAACTTAATTTCTTTAAATGGGATTTCTAATTTTTATTTTAATAGGTGGAGGAGGATTGTTTTCTGCATTTATTTGTATTAGTATACCCTATACCTATCTGTGATAATTTTCAAGTTATGTTGTTTTTTTTTGACCTTGTAGAAAATTTCTTACTAACCATAGCTATTTTTGCATAGTTTGCCCAAGAAACATCTCTGATTAAACATAAACGTCAAATTCTGTTCAAAATTGTGTTCACCTTATCCGTCACGTGAAAACAAAATAAATTCATTAAATGTTGTTTTGAAAAACTTTAATTTCTCACATTATTTCTGTCAACCTATGAGAAAAGGCCTTAATCCCAATAAAGAGTTATTGTAACTTGAAAACTATTAAATTTATTAAATAAAACTTATGGTATTTTATTTGAAAAAAAAAGAGTTATGGGTGCTTAAAGTTCAACAAACTTAGCGTAAAAATTTTGTTTTTTTTTTAGAAATTTGGAAGCAACAAGGGAAAGATTTAGACTTTCTCTTTTAAATGAGCTGAAACATATTTTCAAATTTTTCAAAATGACAGAGTTATCGATTTTTAAAGTGGAAGGTCCAAATCTAAAAAAAATAAATAAAAAACTCTAAATATTTCGTAAACAGCTAAATTTGAGTATAGGGAAAGCTTATAACTATCTTAAAATAACTCTAATAATCCAAAAACGCATTAGAAAATATATAAGGAAATTAAAACGACTTCCGGTTTAACCGGAAGTGTCGCAATTTTGAAAATATTTTCATTGAGCAGTACCTACTAGATTAAGGTTGTGTACAAATTTTCAGATGACTATCATTATTAGAATTCCCAATACTTCAAATGTGGGGTTTAGACGGCACACCCTGTATAGAGGCCGTTTGAGTTGCAATACTCATTGTTTAAAAAAAATTGTTCGATTTGATTATGACTCTGATTTGGAACGCACTCCTGAACCGGTTGGTGAAAGCGAGGTTAAAGTTAATCCATTATTGAACCACGTTTAGTTAAACCTTGCAATTTGGGGCGTTAACCGCATTTTAAACCTGGTTTAAAATGGACGAGAGAAAACCGCGGTCTCGAGCGGCCAATTTCACCAAAAACGAAGTCTCAACTCTACTTTTCCTGACCAGGAAATACAAAAGCCAAATCGAGCCCAAACCACTGGGGTCCAGCTCGAATAAGGCGAAAGCAGAGGCTTGGAGAAGAATAACGCGCGAGTTTAACGCCATAACCGGCAACCGGGACAACCCCCGGAGTGTCGACGTGCTCAGAAACAAACTATGCAATATTAAAAAAATCGTCAAACGGAAAGCGCGTCAAAAAATTATTGGGAACGATGAGGGGCACCGAGAAGGTGAATACTGTATTTATTATAACTACAATAGTATTTGTTTGCTAAGAAATTACAGTGTTGGAATTGGAGAACGTCAAAGTGGAGGCTTCGCCTCCACGTGTTGTACAATCGCCGGATATACTGGTAGATGAAGAATCGCCGAATTTATTGATGGAAGAAACGCCGCATGTTTTGGTTGCAGAATCGCCGAATTTAGTCACAGAGGGGTTGTTAGAGTTGCAAAAACGCTGTTTGTTGGAAGAACACGCTCTCAAGTTGCGACTTATGCAAGAAAAGCACGATCGGAGTCTCAAGATTCAGGAGGAAGAAGCTGAGGAGAAGTTGAGACAGATGAGGGAGGAACATATGTTGCAAATGGAGATTTTGCAACTGCGAAAGCACTGTTTGGTCAAACTGTAGACTGAACTGTTTTCTGTTTTTGTTTAATAGTTTAAACTAGTTAATAAAAGCGAACGTCTTGCAGTTTTTATTATTAAATAAGTAATCAAACGTAACTCGGAAGCTTTAAGATAATCAAGAGCCTCCTTAGATGCTCAGCTAAAACTGAACGATTATGTTATTTGTCCTGAGACTTCTGTGGTATTAATTTTTCTAGTGACAAAGAAAACATTCGAACAACGAATGTTTCTTTAAGTATTTTTTTCCTCATGTTTCTTATTATGAAAATTTTAATCGTCAGTCTGTTAAGAGGGCTAAGCTTATCATTGTTGCATTTTTCCAAGTAATTAGTGAAGTGGTTGAATTTAAATTAATTTAAAACGATTGGCGCTCGAAACGCCCTCATTTTTTCTCTACCGTACTATTTTTTTGGGTTCTGAAAATCCTGCAATTTTGTACCTCGTTTCGTCTCCTAACTTATAGTCCTCCGTCGCCTCGATCTACTGGCTGTATAGAAATTTTCCAAAACACCATAAAGGCGATATTAAGGCACAGTTTATTTAAAATTGGCAAATAAAATATTAAGCGGGTCATTTAATTACAATTTCAAAAATTTCGGAATAGATAGCAAGAATTATGCAAAACGACTCGTGGGTATATAAGTCTTTGCTGAAAAATGTGGGTTTAATTTGTGGAAAAAATGGCGAAATTGATCAAAGTAAGTATATATTTCATATAAGTTAGAGTTGTTGCCACTTTCTTAGGTTTTCTTGGTGGCTGCTTTGCTGGTGTGTGTCATCAACACTTGCCAAGGATGTAAGTTTTTTTCAACTTGGTTTTTGTACAAACTTATTTGAAAAATTTCAGCTTTTGCTGACTCTTTAAAAAAAATGGCCCACGAATTCCAACAAAAGTTAGGTGGAGGTGGGAGTTCAGGGGGTTCAAGTGGTGGTAGTTCGGGGGGAAGTAAAGGAGGTACGATTTATAAATTTGTTGTTTTTGGTTTAAAATTTGCAAACTTTAGGTTCCAGTGGAGGGAGCTCAGGAGGAGGCCAAAAGTCCGGCTAATAATTGTTTTTCTTCTAGTAAAAATATTTATTTTTGGAAATTGTTATGGTGGTGGGGGTTACTTTGTTTAATAATAAAATGACAAAACACGTAAAACTGTGTTTTATTTTTTTGGTAATTTATTATTTCAGTCGTTAAATAACAAATTAGGTCGTGAAATTTGCAAGTCAAAGTAACATATACATAACGAAATACAAACCAACTTCAAGTAAGTTGGCTTCGGTTAGTCTAAACCAACCATCGTTGTTTATAAAAATGGTAAAAATTGAAAACAAATCTCATGGAAACTTTTAGTTTTTTTCTTTTTTTAACGTAGCTTTTAGCTTATTCTTGTCTTCTGTTTACTACTCACTTACTTAATGTTCGTTTTTCCAAATCCTATTAATCTCCAAATTCGAGGTAAGCAAATATTTTGATTATAACAAATAAAAGTACAATTTCAGAAGCCAATCCATATTTATTTTGTATTGAACCGCCATGTGAAGAAAATTTTGTTCATTTTTAGTTAATAAACTTTTTCGAAATGTAAAAGTGTCTCAATTATAAATTATCACAGAAAGTAAAAAATGACCGTATCAACATTATGGTATCAACAACGTCAATGTAAAAATATTTTTTTTTTAAATAATTAATGAAACATTGTTAGTGTTTTGTATAAAAAATATATCTTTGACAGCGTTTAATTATTACAGAACGGACAGCCAGAGATTTTTCTTCATTTATCTTAAAATGTTTAAATTTTCAATTGTTTAAAGTTCTTCAAATATTTTCTACTAAACTTTTTCGAAATGTAAATGTGTCTCGATTATAAATTACCACAAAAAGTAAAAAAACTGTCCTTATCAACTTTATGGTATCAACAACGTTAATGTAAAAATTGAAAATTTTTAGGTAATCAGTGAAATTTTGTGAGTAATTTAAAAAAAATTACTAAAAGCCGCTTTATAAAAAACTCAATTAAAGTTAATTGCAATGTTAAAAGTTAACAACGTGAATGGACCAACCAAAGTATTTCAATTAGATCACGTGATCACGCATTTAATTGCGAATTAAATTAATGACGTTTCTATAAACCGCTCCTTAGAAATTTTTCTTTATCTTAAAATGTTTATTTTAATTAACAAATTTTTTAACGTTACATTTTATTTTACAAAATCGATATTTTGACCTTTTTTTATGTCAAAAAATATGTAAAATTAATTTACAGAAAATGTTTTAGTATTTACTAAAACAAGTTGTTAATTTTTAAAATTTATGAACTTATAAAGTAGAGTGTTTTGCTTAAATAAAAAAAAATGCCTACTACAAAGTGCAGATCCCCAAGTTTAATATTAAAGAGGATGATTCTTTGTGAGATAGTGTAAAGAAAAAAACTTTTGTGTTGTACCCTTGGCTACTAATTTTATGTTAAATTAAGTTAATTGATAAGCGATAATTATTATAATAACAAAAAAATTTACGACTGACGTCTTTAAATTCATATTTTACATTAAAGTTAAAAACTGATAAACATAAAAGTCTACTTTAGACGTTTTTAAGTTCATGGTTGCTTTTTATCGAATTTATCAAAACAATATTTTAAATAACAATAAATCATTTTATAAAATTTGCAAGGCTAAATTGTGGATATAAAAATCGAACCATTTTTGAAATAAGTTAGTTTCAGTTAATATGACATCGTTAATAAAAATGGTAAAAAAACAAATCATAGTTAAAATAATTAATAAAACCAACTTTTAGCTCGTTTTTGTTTTCTATTTACTATACACTTACTTCTTGTTCGTGTGTTCAAATCCTACTGGCCGCCAAATACGAGGTAAGTAGATGTTATAATTAAATACTTAAATTAATACATCATAAAAATTCAATTTCAGAAGCCAATCCATATTTATTTTGTATTGGTCCTCCATGTACTCCAAATAGTAATGTTGTAAATTCAACTGGTTATTAATGTTAATAAACTGCTAAAAGATGTATTTATGTCTCATTTTTAAAATACCAGTGACTTATATTAATTAATATAATTAATAATTATTATAAGTAACTTATATTAATTATGTTATAATAAACCACTCTTCTCCCTAAATCAGATAAGTTTTATGAGTTTTTAAAAGTTTTGTAATTAAACTTGCAATTAAATTGTATTATTTTTTATTTTGACTTCCTAAAATAACAAGGATCCTGCGTTCAAATAAATACCGGGCGACCCAGGGATGCATAATCGGTCTATAACTTTTTTATTATTTGAAATATTGCCATGCCGTTTTGACTATTCGATAGATCGACTAAAAGTTTACAAACTAAAAATATTTTTATTTTACACAGGATGTTGTATACAGGGTAGTGAACCAAACTTACATTTTTTTAAATGGAACAGCCTATATATGTTTGCATAATTTTATTCTACGCAACAAAATAATGTAACTTTATATAAACTATTATGGGTTTTTCTCTTTTCGTTTCGGAATTATTCGACTTTTCGTTAATAAAATGACCAATTTTTGAAAAATCATTCCGAAGCCGTCTTTAAATATTTTCCGAAAAATTTGCAATAGAAAAACTCAGAATACCCTGTAGTTTTAGGAACTAGTCGACTTTTACTTAAAACATGCGGATAATACGTACAGGGTGTGCCAAAACGCAAAAAGTTGAATAACTCATTTTTTTCAAATAGAACACCATGTATTTTTTTACACGTGTTGATAACATTTTTTAAAAGCTTTCTAATGACATGCGGTTTGAGCAAATTTGAAACATTTCTTAGTGATAAAAAATTTCTTTTTTTATTTATTTTATTATTAATTTTTGATGAGCAATTTTTTTGTAATAAAATCATTTTTTTGAAAAATACTTTAAACTCGTTAGAAAGATTATCAAAAATTATATCGATACATGAAAAAAAATACAGGATGTTTCATTTGAAAAAAAAAAGAGTTATTCAACTTTTTGCGTTTTGGCACACCCTGTACATTATCTGCGTGTTTCAAGTAAAAATGTTCTGAATTTTTCTGCTGCAAATTTGCCGAAAAATATTTACAGGCGACTTTGCAGTGATTTTTCAAAAATTGAAAATTTATAATTAAAAGTTGAATAATTTCGAAACGAAAAAAGATAGACCTATAAAAATTCATAAAGATAATGAAATAATGAAATAATAAAATAATAATAAAAATAAAAAATAAAATAATAAATAATAAAAAAATTAAAATAAAATAATAAAACCAGCTTAGCATTATTTCAATTACCAAAAAAGTTACAGACCCTGTACACAAATGAAACACTCGCTAGCCCTAGAAATCTCTTTATTTTCCTTTAACCAAAGGCTTGTTCCACGCCTGTACCTTGGTGGTACCAAAAATCATAAAAATCGTGTTCGTGACCACAGCTATAACCATCGACAACCAAAAGAGCTTCCGGTACTGTAGTACAGTTTTCTACAAACAAATGCAAAAATGTAACCTTATCAAACACTAGACTCACATCCGGTGCAATAATATCTTTGACTTTGTTAAGAAAAACCCACGAAATGTTTCCAAGTCCATTGGTGAGACTTGTCGTAAACCCCGCATAGTTTGGTCCCAAATCCAGCGTGATTAAGTAAAGTCCCAAAAAAGTAAAAACCATGAGACTCAGAGCTAGGACAAACAAGACCACGGCTGCAAATCGGTTGCAACTGGCAAATGACCCGGTTAACATGTAAATGGGGGGCCCCATCATTCCTTAAAGGTTGATTTATTTTGGGTGGGGGAGAAAATGCAAGTTGGTACCAATGGTGGAGAAGACTTTCCGGACTGTTATCAGGTTAATGTAGCCGTTCCGGACGATCCAGTCCGACAGGAACCCTGACAGGATTAGAATGACTGTTATGGGGAGGAACGGGAGTGAGGAAATGAGCAAACTTTCCCTCTCGTTGTACTTGAGAACAACCTCCAAGTACTCAGGAAGGGTGAAGGCGAAAAAATTGCCAATCCATCGATACGCTATGAAGGCCACTATCAAAACCCAGACATGGAAGGAGGTGAGAATGGCACGGTAGGGGATGTCCTTACGGCGGTGGTCAACGATTTCCCCTACAACGCATGGTACTGTTGGTACCGTTGGTCGTTTACTCTAGAGTTCCTTTATTGGGATAATATAGGAACTCTATATATTTCTATCCATTTTTATTAAAATTTTTGTTAGTAACCTATGTCAAAGGTTTATGTCGAAAATAATTTCAAGGTTATCATTTTTGTCAAATACATAAAATGACATAATTTTACGTCAAATTTAACCAGGGACGTAGAAAACGTAGAAATTTTGGGATTGTTATTTAAAAAAAGAAAATAATTGAATACCTACCAATATTAATGTTCACATTTCTGAAATTTTTCGATATTTATTTTAATATTAAATACATAACTTAAAACATTCTTCAATGCTAAAAATGCTTTTCTTCAGTCAAAATTTTTAGTTAAACATCTCGTCCCAAAAATTGGTCATCAAGAACCTTTCATATTTCCTGTCGTCTTTTTAAATTTTCTAAAAAATGATATTGAAGATGTTCTCGTATGAAAAACGTAACAAAATCGTGAATTCCCAATAACTTTATAATTTGAAACAGAATCTAAAGTTCACGTAGATGCTAAAGGCGGCCAAGCAGCGACAGGTTCAGCTTTTCTAAAAATTAGAACCAGTTTTGGGTTCAAGTACCTACATATTTTATAAATGCATAGACAAATTCCCAAAATCTCATAGACTTTGTACATAACATTATTTAGACAATCCACTTTTCCAAATGCTTGTTAATAATAAACGTAAAACTTGGCAGGAAAGGTTCAATTTCTCTCTCTTTCATCGACGATTACCATTTCTTAAAGTTAAGGAAAAAATGTTTGTGATGAAGAGTTTAGACGTAAAATTCTTGTACTTGCAAAGAAATCTCTTTTAAAATTTGGAGTTCATATAAAAAAATAGTGAATTGACGACGACTGCCAGTTTAAACCATTTCTAAACACAGTTAGTCGACGAAAAATAGAAACATTTTTTGACAAATTTAATTGATTTTTCGCCAAATTTTAAGTGTAACACCACTGATTTCTATCCCAATTTGTTTTTTTACACATTCCAACCGACGTAAATAAAACAAAATTTCGAAAATTGACATTCGGGGTCTCAACTCTCCCAATATAGGAACTCTATATATTTCTATCCTTTTTTATTAAAATTTTTGTTAGTAACTTATGTCAGAGGTTTATGTCGAAAATAATTTCAAGGTTATCATTTTTGTCAAATGCATAAAATGACATAATTTTAGGTCAAATTTAACCAGGGACGTAGAAAACGTAGAAATTTTGGGATTGCTATTTAAAAAAAGAAAATAATTGAATACCTACCAATATTAATGTTCACATTTCTGAAATTTTTCGATATTTATTTTAATATTAAATACATAACTTAAAACATTCTTCAATGCTAAAAATGCTTTTCTTCAGTCAAAATTTTTAGTTAATCATCTCGTCCCAAAAATTGGTCATCAAGAACCCTTCATATTTCCTGTCGTCGTTTTAAATTTTTTAAAAAATGATATTGAAGGTGTTCTCGTATGAAAAACGTAACAAAATCGTGAATTCTCAATAACTTTATAATTTGAAACAGAATCTAAAGTTCACGTAGATGCTAAAGGCGGCCAAGCAGCGACAGGTTCAACTTTCCTAAAAATTAGAACCAATTTTGGGTTCAAGTACCTACATATTTTATAAATGCATAGACAAATTCCCAAAATCTTATAGACTTTGTACATAACATTATTTAGACAATCCACTTTTCCAAATGCTTGTTAATAATAAACGTAAAACTCGTCACGAAAGGTTCAATTTCTCTCTCTTTCATCGCTAATTACCATTTCTTAAAGTTAAAGAAAAAATGTTTATGATGAAGAGTTTAGACGTAAAATTCTTGTACTTGCAAAGAAATCTCTTTTATAATTTGGAGTTCATATAAAAAAACAGTGAATTGACGACGACTGCCAGTCTAAACCATTTCTAAACGCAGTTAGTCGACGAAAAATGGAAACATTTTCTGACAAATTTATTTGACTTTTCGCCAAATTTTAAGTGTAACACCACTGATTTCTATCCCAATTTGTTTTTTTACACATTCCAACCGACGTAAATAAAACAAAATTTCGAAAATTGACATTCAGTGTCCCAACTCTCCCAATAAAGGAACTCTATATATTTCTATCCTTTTTTATTAAAATTTTTTTTAGTAACTTATGTCAGAGGTTTATGTCGAAAATAATTTCAAGGTTATCATTTTTGTCAAATACATAAAATGACATAATTTTACGTCAAATTTAACCAGGGACGTAGAAAACGTAGAAATTTTGGGATTGTTATTTAAAAAAAGAAAATAATTGAATACCTACCAATATTAATGTTCACATTTCTGAAATTTTTCGATATTTATTTTAATATTAAATACATAACTTAAAACATTCTTCAATGCTAAAAATGCTTTTCTTCAGTCAAAATTTTTAGTTAAACATCTCGTCCCAAAAATTGGTCATCAAGAACCTTTCATATTTCCTGTCGTCTTTTTAAATTTTCTAAAAAATGATATTGAAGATGTTCTCGTATGAAAAACGTAACAAAATCGTGAATTCCCAATATCTTTATAATTTGAAAGAGAATCTAAAGTTCACGTAGATGCTAAAGGCGGCCAAGCAGCGACAGGTTCAGCTTTTCTAAAAATTAGAACCAGTTTTGGGTTCAAGTACCTACATATTTTATAAATGCATAGACAAATTCCCAAAATCTCATAGACTTTGTACATAACATTATTTAGACAATCCACTTTTCCAAATGCTTGTTAATAATAAACGTAAAACTTGGCAGGAAAGGTTCAATTTCTCTCTCTTTCATCGACGATTACCATTTCTTAAAGTTAAGGAAAAAATGTTTGTGATGAAGAGTTTAGACGTAAAATTCTTGTACTTGCAAAGAAATCTCTTTTAAAATTTGGAGTTCATATAAAAAAATAGTGAATTGACGACGACTGCCAGTTTAAACCATTTCTAAACACAGTTAGTCGACGAAAAATGGAAACATTTTTTGACAAATTTATTTGACTTTTCTTCAAATTTCAGTGTAACACCACTGATTTCTATCCCAATTTGTTTTTTTACACATTCCAACCGACGTAAATGAAACAAAATTTCGAAAATTGACATTCAGTGTCCCAACTCTCCCAATATAGGAACTCTAGTTTACCCCAGTACCACTTACGCAGTTCCACGGCCAGGTAGTCCTTCTCTTCCGGCGTGATCCGGGGATCTTTTTCCGGGTTCGGGAACACCCAAAGCTCCCACAGGAGCGCAATCACTATCCCCATTGCCCCAAAGACGTAGTACGGAGTGGACCAACTGCCACTCGACTCAACTAAAATACTTGTGCAAATTTTACTACAGATAAGTCCGATGTACAACCCCGAGACTGATATTGTGGATATGGAGGCTCTCTCGCGCACTGGGGCCCAGTGGGCCATCAGAGTGGTCGAAGCCGGGAGGAAAGCACCCTGGGATATGCCCATGAGTAGTCTCAGTACCTTCAGTACCGTGAGATTGCTCTTGGTCGCACTGATAAGCACCGGGGTGCAAATATTGATGACTGAGGTAACTAAAGTCGAGATCGAAATCACTCGCTTGGGGCTGCGGCTGTCCGAGTAAATCCCTCCCAAAATGTGTGTAGGCAGATACGACACAAAGAGAATCGCGTTGATCGTTCCAACTGACGATTGCTCCAGTTTTACCAATTTTGTGGTCGTGTTTTGCACAAGTGATGAGGTTTTGTGGTAATTGTCTTGTAGGATTTCGCAGTGTTGTCCAATTGTGACATTCTTGTAGAGGTGTTTCTTCTGACTGATTTCCGCGAAATATTGAATGGTGTACATTAGAGTATCACGATTTGCATAGCTGTTTATTACCACCAGTAGGATCATCAAAGTTACTACATAGCGTTGCGGGATAAGTCCTGAAGATTTAGGAATGGGGTAAAGGTCAAAAGGCGGGTGGCTTACGTCGGGGAGTTCTCAGTTCGTCAGATTCTGAACGTGAGGGTTGGGGAAGTCCAGTGTCCATTTTTGGCGTGTCATTTTGACAAAAGTAGCGAGAGCCAACTTGGCAATTGTAGACAAGTAAAGGGCGATTAAATTTATTTGAGCGTAGGACTCCGCCTGGCTTGCGGAGAGAAACCATTTTATGAGATTACAGCGATAAAATTTTAAGTCTGTATTATTTTTCTTAAAACTCGAAATAAACTATATAGTTCAGGCGTCCAGTGTTTCAGCTCTTAATTTTCTTAATTTTTCCATAAAGTTTTATACAGCGTGCTCAAAAACTGGCGCACCAACTCAATGGTGTGTGGTAGAGAAGTGGTTACACATAATGGCAAAAATAGTAAAAAAATTCTTTGTATTAAAGTTATTGATAAATAACTAATTTTAGGTAAATGATATGTGGCAACGTTGTCTAACAGTCATGATCGCAATAGAATTCGGAAGTAAAATTACCGTTGGGGGCGCCACTGAGCTAGGTCGAAAACAGTAACCATAAATGGCGGGAAAATGTTTATTCGGATATTTTGAGCGTTGTACGAATTTTGGGGCTTCACAATTATTGCATTGCCTATGCGGAATAATTATTGCATCTTTGATGCAAGAAACTTATGTTGACAAATGAGAGATGACGAGGAAAACACGAATAACGATTGACTGTTTGGTTCACTTTTTTTATTGGAAAATTATTACAAAGACATTGAAAAGCCTACCTTTTGGCATAATTTACGTTTAAATGTATCAGCAGTTGTTAATCTTTATTGTAGTTTTGTAGATTTACCGCAGCATTTCATGATTTTTTCAGTGGAAAATTCTAACCTAAAATTCATAACACTTCACTAATTTATTGGTTTCTTGAGCCAAACTTTGTGTTCGCTGTGATCCATTACTTATAATCTTTAATTAGACAACTGTTTGTTAACACTTTGTAATCAAAATTTAAATATTTTTCACTTTTTATCCACTTTCAAGTTCCAACAATAAACACTTTATACCACGAAAAACTACAGAACCAAAGTCAACGTTAGGATTTACCACCACGTACTTTTAAAGTAATTCTTTCTATTGTAAGTAATTCTTTCTATTGTAAGTAATTAACACTATACACGCAAAATTGTTGAACAATTCATTAAATGTCAGTTAAATGTGGCATTACGAAAATTTCTTTACTGTTTTCGACATAGTTCAAAAGTCATCACCAGAGGGCGTCTAGTTAATTTTATTTCCGAATTTGAGCAACAATAAAAATAAATTATTCTTGAAACGGTTTCCTAGGAAATAATTCCCAGTGTTGGCACATCTACACATTGTGATTTTTTGGATGAATTTTAATTTTTTTTAATTAAAAAAACTGCTAAAATCTGATAGTAAATTTTAAAATAATTATTCATCGTTTTGTTACGGAACGATTACCTGGTATGAAACATAGAAATATAAAAAAATAATGAAAACTAAAGAAGTTAACACAATAAGTTTGTAGCTCCAGATTTTTTAAAATATAACTTTTGGAATTTTTTCAACATTTTTCCCGTAATCTGCACTTGCTTCTCAATAATCTACCACTGAGTTGGTGCGCCAGTTTTTGAGCAGCCTGTATTCATTTTCTCAATTTTTCAGTTTTTTGTGGTTTTACTACTTTATCTTATTAATGTTCTTACTGTGCAGTTTCATAATTTTTAATTATCACTTTTCAGTCAGAATCTACAGAATTTTAGTCTGTTTTCTAGTTTTTTTTTATATTCAGTTTTTAAGCTTTTTAGCTTTTCGTCTCTTGGTGTATAGGTTTTTTGTTTAGAATTCAAGATATTAGTTTATTTGTAAAACAAAGTTTAAAAAACCCGACACACCAAACCTTTATTTAAAAACACTACGCGTTTCAACCACAAAGTGGTCATCCTCAGGTGAGAGTTTATATTTTCACCTGAGGATGACCACTTTGTGGTTGAAACGCGTAGAGTTTTTAAATAAAGGTTTGGTGTGTCGAGTTTTTTAAATTTTGTTTTATTTAGTTTCCACGCCAAGAAAATCCAACAAGAAGTAATTTATTTGTGTATATATTTTTTTGTATGTGTATATTTTTTTTGTATTTTGAGTTTCTCAGCGTTAAAGTTTTTTTTTTATTATAAACAAATTTTGTATTTTATAAAATTTTTGAATTAGTCTTGTTCTTGAAATAAAAAATAATTTACGTAGAAGTGTCAAAATTTTAGTGTTTGCCAATTGTTAATTTTAATTTTAAAAATGTTTTTATATCATTTATTATAATTGTTATTAATAATTTTTGCAAATCTACACTGTAGATTTTAATTGGTTGTGTAAAAGTTCTTTTCTAGTTTTTGTAGATTAAATTAAAAAAAATTGTGTTTTCGACAAAAAAAACATTTTTTTTTTAAAACTAAGCAGAATTGATCATTTTATTCGCCTTTAAATTATAAATATTTTTTTTTGTAAATGTCGGCCAAACTATATGGAATATCGCGGTTTCCAGAAAAAATTTCAAGTTTTCTAGTACAATTTGTGGATCAATTTGTTTCTGATAAGGATTAGTTCTCGTAATTATTTCGTGTTCTAACACAAATATTTCGATAATTTTTCAGCAAAAACTCAAATGTACAGTTTTCTTCACCAAACTCAAAAATGTACAAAATTAGGAAAAAAAATTATATTTTTAACTTGGCTGTTTGAAATTTATGAGTTATGTTTATATTTACACAATTTATCGATTTTTGAGAAGCAAAAAATAAAGTGTTTCATTTAGTTTTTTCAAGTTATTCAACTTTTAACAAACTTTTTTTATGTTTTCAGTCTCCCAGTCTTTAAAACTGTTTCTGTTTCAGCCGTTTTTAAGTTCATTTCCAGTATTTCAGCTATTAAGTTTCCTACTTTCTCATACTTCATATTCATTTTCTTAATTTTTGAGTTTTTCGTCTCATAATTTCAGTTTTCTATTTTTTTATGTTATTTTTTGCAGTTCTGTAGTTTTTTAATTTATCAGTATTAATCACTCTCTCTTTCAGTCATTTAAATCTACCGAATTTTAATCTTACTGTTTTTTAATTTTTTGAATAATATTTTTTTTAGCTTTTCAGTCTCATAGTGTATTGGTTTTTTATTCAGAATGTCATGTTTTAATTCATTAGCGTTTCTTTTCTTCTAAAGATTTGCAAACCGCTCATGCAAATGCAAATAAAGTTAAAATTTTTATTACTTCAATAATTATTTTTTTGTTGTTTTCATTTTGTATCTTTATTTTTATTATTATTATTTTTTACATTTTGTTCAATAGTATTGAGGACATACATATTTTTTCTTTTAGTATTATTTAAAAATTATATTGTTTTCTATTATTAATATTATATGGTTTTTTCACATTTAGTTTTTTGGTTAATTTTTGTTTTTGTTTAGTGCGAGGTTAATTAAAGTAGCGTTAGCTTGACTTTACTTCCTTACTTCTTTTTCTTGAATAAAGGCTTTTGTTATAATAATAATTATTATTATTATTACATTTGT
The DNA here is from genome assembly GCF_031307605.1 of Tribolium castaneum. Lineage (NCBI taxonomy): Eukaryota > Metazoa > Arthropoda > Insecta > Coleoptera > Tenebrionidae > Tribolium > Tribolium castaneum. Next base: position 6,999,291 of record NC_087399.1, on the reverse strand, counting down.
CAAGCCATTTTGAAAAATTAATGAAATTTTAGTACTTAAGTAGTATAACAAAGTTGGAAATAGTAGTTTCTGTACACATTTTTATTTCTTTATCAACGGTTAACAGTCTTAAAAAATTTTCTAAAATGAATAATAATATACAATAAAACCTAACAAAGACTCTCTGACTAGACTTAGACCTGGAGATAACGCTATTACGGCACTTCAGTTTCTTCCCACTAATAGTCTGTTCCAAGGCTGTACTTCACTACTGCCAAAAATCACATACAACAAATTTGAGACCCCAGCCATGACCAACGACATCCAAAAGAGATTTCTGTACTGCCGAATCGTTCTCTGTGAAACAAACAGTTCAAAAATTTTACTTCGAACTGTTTGGACTCACATCAGGGGCTACTAGTGCTGTAACATACGGGAAAAAAATCGTGACAAAGTTCCCAAACCCATTAGTAAGACTCGTCAAACACCCGGCATAGTTAGGTGACAAGTCCAAGGGAAGTAAATAAAGCCCCAGAAAAGCAAAAGCGTATTGTGACATTCCTATGACGAAAATACTCACCGCACCTATGCGGTTACAACCGGCGTATGATCCGGTTAGCATGTAAATGGGCGGCCCCATCATGCCAATACTAGAGAGGAGTTTCCGCATTGTTAAAACATAAACGTAACCGTTTCGAGTGATCCAGTCGGAGAAATAACCCAAACTGATGATCAAGACCGTCATTGGGATATAGGGGAGAGTGGACAGTAAAATAGTTTGGTCACTTCCGTACTTGAGAACGTCTTTTGTGTATGCTGGAATCATGTAACCGCTGAAATACCAGCTCCAACGATTGGCAGCGTGGATGAGTATCAACATCCAAACTTGAAGAGAAGTGAACATTGCAATGTAGGGGATTTTTTTGGGTTTGTGGTCAACAGTGTCGCCTAAAAACGTTAATTTTGAACCTTGAGTAAAGCAAAATCGACTACAATTAATGTTTGTTTCTAAAAATTGCCCAGAAATAAACTGTCAATATTTGAGCGTAGGAACTCTACTTCACACCAAATAATTTCTAACTTAATTTTTATTTAGAAAACTTTATGACATGGTAGAGTTAAAAGAAACCAAAAATAATACAACTTACGCATCTTCTGATCCAAATTATGTTAATTATCAACTGAATCAATTTTTTAATGCTTTGTAAATCATTCACCACTTTTTTAAATTCTCCGTGAAATAATTTTGTAAATCTTTATTTAAAAAAATTGCTGCAATAATACAACACGTCAAAATGATAAAATCTTTTGCCAGAATTTCACGAATTTAGAAAATTTGACTAATTCTAATTATTTAACATCTAAGTTCTTGAGGGACACCAATATCATCTAATAAAATGTACAGTCACTTAATATGAAAATGACGCGTTCATAATGCTTTCCTGATCGCATGACCGCTGTCATAATTCATAAGTCAGCAGAGATCGTAAACTACTTTGTAATAAATAGAAACTTTTTGCTGGAAATTATATTTTTATATTAGATATATAATGTGTTCAAAAAAGGTTGTTCATCAAGTTGCCTATGGAATTCAAATTCATTGTCCGCTTCATCCAAATGACTATTGTAATTTCACTGTCAAATCCTTGAATTAGCATTTTACTCACTTTTTAACATTTTTCGGCAAAGTTGTTTCAAGTGTAGGGATTGTCTTGATTTGTGTGTTTTATATTTCCGTGATTTTTGTTGTGTATACTTTCGTTACGTTTTTTTTTATCAAAAAAATTAAACTAGCTAAAAATCATCAAATTTGATCGAAATTGATATTGATTTTATCTTATTTTAATCAATTTAGTTCGTTTTTGAAACTGAAACTTGTTTATTTTTTTATTTATTTCTCTAAAATGGAGTTATTTCTACTGTTTTCAAGTTTTTTGAAGCGTTTTTGAGTCTACTACTTTATTAAATCAAGCTCAAAAATTATCTTTGCACATTAAAAATTACTTTCTATCAACCCAATCATTAATTAAATTTGGAAACAAAATAAAAATTTATTTTTTTGACCTCTTCAAGTGTTGAAACGTCGATATAAATTTGCATATTATTTTATTTGTTATTTTTCTTAATCAACCATTTCTAACAAGCGATCCTCAATTATTTCAATCGATACTCTACTTCACACCAAATAATTTCTAACTTAATTTTTATTTAGAAAATTTTATGGCATGGTAGAGTTAAAAGAAACCAAAAATAATCCAACTTACGCATCTCCTGATCCAAATTATGTTAATTATTACATGAATCAATTTTTTAATGCTTTGTAAAACCACTTTTTTTTAATTCTCCGTGAAATAATTCTGTAAATTTTTATTAAAAAAAATTGCTTCAATAATACAACACGTCAAAATGATAAAATCTTTTGCCAGAATTTAACGAATTTAGAAAATTTGACTAATTCTAATTATTTAACATCTAAGTTCTGGAGGGTCACCAATATCATCTAATAAAATGTACAGTCACTCAAAATGAAAATGACGCGTCCATAAATGAATGCTTTCCTGATCGCATGACCACTGTCATAATTCATAAGTCAGCAGAGATCGTAAACTACTTTATAATAAAATGCCAACTTTTTGCTGGAAATTATATTTTTATATTAGATATACAATGTGTTCAAAAATGGTTATTCATCAAGTTGACTATGGAATTCAAATTCTTTGTCCGCTTCATCCAAGTGTAGGGATTGGCTTGATTTGTGTGTTTTATATTTTCGTGATTTTTGTTGTGCATACTTTCGTTACGTTTTTTTTTATCAAAAAAAAAAAATGAAACTTGCTAAAAATCATCAAATTTGATCGAAATTGATATTGAGTTTATCATATTTTAATCAATTTAGTTCATTTTTGAAGCTGAAACTGATTTATTTTTTTATTTATTTCTCTAAAATGGAGTTATTTCTACTGTTTTCAAGTTTTTTGAAGCGTTTTTGAGTCTACTACTTTATTAAATCAAGCTCAAAAATTATCTTTGCACATTAAAAATTACTTTCTATCAACCCAATAATTAACTAAATTTGGAAACAAAATTAAAATTATTTTTTTTGACCTCTACAAGTGTCGAAACGTCGATATAAATTTGAATATTATTTTATTTGTTATTTTTCTTAATCAACCATTTCCAACAAACGATCTTCAATTATTTCAAAAGATACTCTACTTCACACCAAATAATTTCTAACTTAATTTTTATTTAGAAAACTTTATGGCATGGTAGAGTTAAAAGAAACCAAAAATAATCTAACTAAACTGAAATAATTTTGTAAATTTTTATTTAAAAAAATTGTTTCAATACTACAACATGTCAAAATGATAAAATCTTTTGCCAGAATTTAACGAATTTAGAAAATTTGACGAATTTTAATTATTTAACATCTAAGTTCTGGAGGGTCACCAATATCATCTAATAAAATGTACAGTCACTCAAAATGAAAATGACGCGTCCGTAAATGAATGCTTTCCTGATCGCATGACCGCTGTCATAATTCATAAGTCAGCAGAGATCGTAAACTACTTTGTAATAAAATGCCAACTTTTTGCTGAAAATTATATTTTTATATTAGATATACAATGTGTTCAAAAATGGTTATTCATCAAGTTGTCTATGGAATTCAAATTCATTGTCCGCTTCATCCAAATGACTATTGTAATTTCACTGTCAAATCCTTGAATTAGCTTTTTACTCACTTTTTAGCATTTTTCGGCAAAGTTGTTTCAAGTGTAGGGATTGTCTTGATTTGTGTGTTTTATATTTCCATGATTTTTGTTGTGTACACTTTCGTTACGTTTTTTTTTATCAAAAAAAATCAAACTATCTAAAAATCATCAAATTTGATCGAAATTGATATTGATTTTATCTTATTTTAATCAATTTAGTTCGTTTTTGAAGCTGAAACTTATTTATTTTTTTATTTATTTCTCTAAAATGGAGTTATTTCTACTGTTTTCAAGTGTTTTGAAGCGTTTTTGAGTCTACTACTTTATTAAATCAAGCTCAAAAATTATCTTTGCACATTAAAAATTACTTTCTATCAACCCAATCATTAATTAAATTTGGAAACAAAATAAAAATTTATTTTTTTGATTTCTACAAGTGTCGAAACGTCGATATAAATTTGAATATTATTTTATTTGTTATTTTTCTTAATCAACCATTTCCAACAAGCAATCCTCAATTATTTCAAACGATACTCTTCTTTACACCAAATAATTTCTAACTTAATTTTTATTTAGAAAACTTTAGTAGAGTTAAAAGAAACCAAAAACAATCCAACTTACGCATCTCCTGATCCAAGTAGTTCCTCTCTCCCTCCGTAATCCTTGGATCCTTATGAGGATCTGGAAACACCAAACACTCCCAGACCACTGTCCAAATCAGCCCAAAGCTCCCGAAAACATAAAACGGCATGGTCCAATTCCCGCACGATTTTACGAAAAAATTAGTTCCACTTTTTTGCACAATTAGCGCCAAAAAATATCCTGCCAGTGTTAGCGACAATAGAGAGGCTCGCTCTCGTGAGGGGACCCAATGGGCGAGCATACTAGTTGATGCGGGGTAAAGAGCACCTTGCAAAAGGCCCAAAAGTATAGTCACAACTCTCATTACATTGTGGTTGCCTTTCGTTGCTTTAATAAGTGTGGGACTTGAAAGGTTAATAACGGACATTGCGATTGTTACAAGTGAGAGCAGGTGTTTGGGGCTGCGAGTATCGGCGTAAATACCAGCAGGAAAGTGTGTAATCGTATAGCTGATGTAGAAGAGGTTTAGGATGTCTTCGCTGGTGTCGCTGTCTATTTCGAAGATTTTTGTAAAGTTCTGAAATGAAGTGATAACTGTGGAAAGGGATAAATTCATTACTGACTTGTTCAGTGTGTGTTTGGACTTCTTGGTGTAGGTCCACACACTGGTTTCTGTCCTTAGTCCTGTTAATTTTTGGTTTTATTTCGGCAAAATATTTCAAAGTATTGCCGACGAGGTTTCGGTTTGTGTAGCAGTTTATTGTCATGAATAAAATCATAAGGGTTACGAAATAACGTTGAGGGAAGCATGCTGCGGAAATTTCTAGTTTAAAAAATAAAGTACATTTTTACTCACTTTGTGTTATTGATTCACGAGAAGAAGTCGGGCTAGTGTTTTGATTTTCCATTTCGGAGAAGATGAAATGTGTCAAATTGACTGTTTTACCTTGCTTCTTCGATCAAAAAGTTGTAACTGCTCTACTTTTTCCAGCTTAATTAACTAGACGCCCTCTGGTGATGACTTTTAAACTATGTCGAAAACAGTAACAATTCGTCTATGGGGTGGTGTTAGAAGGTTATTGTTTTAGATCATCTGGAAAGTTCCACACGTGTGAATTAAAATTAATGTTCTTAACATAAACTTTTCATATTCCATATCGGGCGCGATACTGGCCGTGAAATCTGATTTATGACATCAACATACCTAAACATTTATTTTTTTATTCAATTTCATTGTTCGTCCTTTAGTTAAAGAGCCAACTTCCTGTTTCAGTTGTTTCGAAAGTCTTGGAAAAAGTTATTTAAATCTACGATAATTTGATATTTTAGAAAAAACCACAGCACAACCTCTGTTATTTTTTATTTAGTTAATCGGACTCAGAAAGTTATGATAGGTAGTTCCTTCTCTAATCTTGGAACAACTACATCAGGCGTTCCACAAGAGTCCATTTTTGGTCCTCTTCTTTTTTCTTTATGTACGACCAATTTGTTAGAAACGAGGACAAGCTCAGTGCTTATGCCGACAACTTTAACCTTTATCTACACTTCTCTGAACAACTTCCTCAGAAATGTTTAGAAATTAATTAAATTAATTCTGAATTTCAAATTACGAAAAAAATTAACAGAAAGCTTAGTTATGCCATTTATGAAATATTGCTTAATCTTATACTATATTTTCAACGCTCGCTAATTTATAATGGTGTTAAAGTTTTTAATTCAGTTGAATGTTTCGGTGAATAAATTTCGTACAATCTACAGAGATTTTTTGTTCTCGTATGGTTAATTATAGTTTTCATCATCACATGCTACGTTTCCATTTCTATATTCAATCTTTTGTTTTTTTTAGTTTTAAGTTTTTTTATTATTGTTTGTTATTTAATTATTTTTATTTTTATTTCTTTCTGAGGTTGAGTTGGTTAGCCTTCGGCTAGACTTTGTTCCAGAGAGTTATATGATTATTTATTTATGTTTTTTTAATAAAGGTTGTTTATTATTATTATTATTATTATTATTATTATTATTATTACTATTAACAAAAAACATTGTTTATAAAATAATGCACGAACAAAAAGATAAAATTCTTTGTAGAAAACTTTTAATTACTATCTAAAATGTCAAAAATGTCAGTATGGTGTCAAAATGTAGCATTTAAAAAATAAAATTGACCTGTTCGAGGAATTTTTTGAAAAATTACTAACAACAAACATATAAATTTTGTGAATTATTTTTGATTCAGTGTCTACAATATTGTTATATTTGTAGTTTTTAGTTGAAATGCACATTTATTTTATTTTTTTCGGTAATTGGATTTAGGTATTATTATTATTATTATTATTATTATTATTATTATTATTATCATTTTTCTCTGCCATTTCTTAAGAAGTTAGACTTATTTATAGTTAACAAACATTAAAAGACTTCAGCATTCAACTTGGGAATGGTTGATAAAAGGGTAGGTAATTCAAAACTCGTAAAAATATTTGCGTTTTTATTTAAAATATACCTGAATTTTTTCTGATCTTACCTAATAAATCGGACATGATAGGTAGTTCCTTCTCTAATTTTGGATGAATTACATCAGGTGTTCCGCAAGAGTCTACTCTTGGTCCTCTTCTTTTTTCTTTATATACGACCAATTTGTTAGAAATGAGGACAAACTTAGTGAAACATGCTTATGCTTTCGACTTTAACCTTTATCAACACTTCTCTTAACATCAATTTCCTCAGAAATGTTTAAAAATTAATTAAATTAATTCTGAATTTCAAAATACGAGAAAAATTAACAGAAAGCTTAGTTATGTCATTTATGAAATATTGCTTAATCTTATACTATATTTTTAACGCTCGCTAATTTATAATGGTGTTAAAGTTTTTAATTCAGTTGAATGTTTCGGTGAATAAATTTCGTACAATCTACAGAGATTTTTTGTTCTCGTATGGTTAATTATGGTTTTTATCATCACATGCTAAGTTTCCATTTCTATATTCACTCTTTTGTTTCTTCATTAGTTTTAAGTTTTCTCTTTATTATTGTTTATTATTTATATATTTTTATTTCTTTCTGAGATTGAATTGAATAGCCTTCGGCTAGACTTCGTCCCACAGAGTTTTATATTTATTTATTTATGTTTTTTTTCTTTAATAAAGGTTTATTATTATTATTATTATTTTTATTATTACTTATCAAAATAGTTCAGAAATTATTAGAGTTTTTATGAGGGTACTACGCTCAAATAAATCACTTTTTCCTTGTCATTTTTTAACATTTTAAATTTGGAGTTTTGAAACGCGGAAAGTGAGACTTATTCATAGTTAACAAACCCCAAAAGACTTCAGCATTTCAATTCAACTTGGGAATGATTGATAAAAGGGTAGGTAATTTAAAACTCATAAAAATCTTTGCGTTTTTATTTAAAATCTATGAGTTTAAAATGTTTAATTTAACAAATTATAGCACATAGCACGTCATTTACACTTCTTATCACACATAATCCGAAGGACCAGTCACAGCTTCTAACACATCATCCTCTATGGTAATTCCACATTTAACTGATAATGGATAAAAAATGAAAAAAATTTAAATTTTGAGTACAAAGTGTTATTAAACAATTGTGCAACTAAAAGACTACAAGTAATGGACCACAGCGAATACATAGACTCTAGAACCCTTTAAATTAGTGAGATGAAATTAAGTGAAAAAATTTCACTGCAAAAATTATAAAATACTTTATTAAATTTACAAAACTACAATTACGATTAACAACTGCTGATACACTTAAGCATTTTCTCGCCATTTATGGTTACTGTTTTCGACCTAGCTCAGTGATAATTTCACTTCCGAAAACTTCAATTTATTCGTCAGGTTTAATAAAAATACGGAGGGAAACGATTAAGTCAAAAACAAACTAATTTTAATAAAGATTTTATTTCCTTTTTACTAACGGCCTGTTCCAGGACTGTACCTTGACGTTACAAAAAATCACATAAACCAAATTGGAGATCATGGCAATAAGCACCGAAACCCAAAACAGATCCCTGTATTGATGAATTGTTTTCTGCAAACCACCTAAATCAAAAATTTGGCTTGGTATTCCTGCGACTTACATCAGGAGCCACCCACATTGAAAACTTCTTGAAAAAGAAACCGCCAAAGTTGCCAAAACCATTGGTAAGACTCGCCAAAAATCCGGTGTAGTTGGGCGACAAATCCATGGGGATTAGGTAGAGAGCCAGGTATGCAAAAGCAAACTGTGTCATTCCAATGACAAAAATAATCACCGCACCTAAGCGGTCACAACCCCCATATGACCCGGTTAGCATGTAAATGGGCGGTCCCATCATGCCAAGGCTAGTGAAGACCTTCCGCATCGTTAAAACAGAAACGTAACCGTTTCGAGTGATCCAGTCGGAGAAATAACCCAAGGCGATGATTAAAACCGTCATTGGGATATAGGGGAGAGTGGACATTAAATTAATTTGGTCATTTCCGTATTTTAGAATATCTTTGGTGTAGACTGGAGTCATCATACCGGTGAAATGCCAGATTCCACGGTTGGCAGCGTGCACTAGGATCAGGATCCAGACTTGGAAGGATGTGAACATGGCAAAGTAGGGGATTCTCTTGGGGTTGTGGTCCACAAGGCCGCCTAAAGAACTAAACTGGGTGCCAGTGTCTGTCATATTAAGCTGCCAACATTTAACCAACAACTGAGCAAATAAATTTATTTGAGCGTAGGAACCCTTTAATCAAAACTTATAAACTAATTTATAATAAAACTTGATACAAAAAAATTGACCAAGATAAACTACCAGCACAGCAAATAAATTTATTTGAGCCGTCCGGAAACTATCAAACATATTTTCATAAACTTGTATCATGTAAAAAAGAGATTTTTTTTCCTGTTTATCGGCTATGTTAGATATGCGATAGGTTACCTACACACTCTAATAAAGGTAGAGAAAGTTTGAGTAAAGTTAAGGATTTCTAGAAAACGCATTTTAAGAGTTTTTTTCGAATTTTTTAAATGACCAATAAATTTATTCTTGTTGTTTAACCCGATAATTTCAAGTCCGATGAAAAAATGTTTGTAAATAACACCTCCACAGAGGTAGCCTTATTTGCAATCGAAAATCGAGTGAGCTAGAGGTAATTTACAACTCTCCCATAAAAAGTAACCGCAAACAATTAGACCCGGACTTCAAACATAATTTATGATCACCCCTGACGATGCAAGCAGATGTCCAATACATGGCTAGACTTATAAGAGAAGATTTCAGAGGTTTTAAAATTTCTTTGGGATAAACATTCTTTTGAATAAATGAGAAATGTGATTTCATTAAAAATACAAGGTACCTAAATTAATGTTTAGCTTTTATTTCTTGTACGAAGGACGAAAGTTTATTGATGAGAATGCATTTGAAATAATATTGGTCGGTTATTAATTACTCCGGGGATAAATAAATATTTAAATGTTTGGGAAACGGTGTAACAAAGCAGGTATATAATCCAACCAGTTCCCTGTAAACACGTCTTTGTCACCTCTTTTCTGGAAAAAACGATCATTTGTCTCGAATTTGAATCACTGGCAGTCCTTGGGTTCAAATCCTAGGCCGCGCAATTAGAAAAGTACATCGCTTCCATGATACCGCGACCTAATTACGTGGAAAATTATATTATTTTAAGCTGAGAATTGATGTATTTTTTTTCAAATATGATGTCACTTTGATCTATTTAGTTAAATTTACCATGTTTTATGATGAGTGAGAAAAATTGGAAATTTTGTTACTTTTAAGTTTTTAGAGCATTTCATCAAGTTTTCAGTAAAGAACTGATTTTGGTAAACTTCCTAAACTCTTATTTTTGGGAAATTAATATTGGTTTGGTCTGTTATATGGGTCAAGCAAATACACCCAACAACCCTTTTCAGGCCACTGATATATAAATGCAAGTACAAGTGAGTGAAAATCATTTGCCTTCGAAACATTGTTCCGTAGATTTCTCTATGACATTTCGAGTTTCGGAGTTTTATTTTTCTTCTGTCTATATTTTTTAATTAGTTTTAGAGTGTTGTTAGTTTAATTTTAAACTAAATTAAAATTGCAATGAGTACCTATTATAAATAATGGAACTACAAGATAATATTGCTAATACACGATTGGTTACAAACTTGAAAAATTACGCTTGAGAGTTGAAAATGCGGCAAGTCAGTCGCCTACGTAAAATTCTGAAATTCGGAATGAATGAAGAGGCTGGGGTACCAGCGGTTAGGGTGTTGTAAATTATGCGCTCGTAATAGGGTGTCTCTTAAGATTGCTGCCGATTCCAACTTGACAGTTTAACCAGCGTCGTAATATTCTGAAGGTCGAGCTTGCTCCGGACGGGCCTTCGTCAAGTTTTAAACTCAGGCACTTTATACCTTTTTATAATGTATCTAAAATTCTAAAAAAAAAATCGTATATGATTTTACTGTATAGAAGAACTATTTGACCAATTTTTAAAATGTTTACTTGTATGGTGTGTTTTTTCACTTTCGCTTAGTTAACTACAGTCTAATGTCAACGATTTTTTGTCTATAGGTGTATTTTGAGGCAGTGCATCAAAGTGCCTAATTAAATTTTTGAATAAATTTGTCGTTGATTTTTAATTTGCGTTTTGATATTGAGACAGTTTTTTTCCCATGAATTTTGGTAGAACTGTAAATCACTTCCACAAAAGGTCTCTATCGGGATGGTGGTTTTCAAAAATTTATTGCATTTGTCGTAAAATTGGCACGCGATCATTGTTGGGTCTGAAGGTCTGTTTATTGCAAATGGAATGTTAATCTTTAAATCTTGCGGCAAGGGTTCATGCGAATTGTAAACGAAGAATTCGTTTGTGCTTAGACCAAAATAGTGATCAATTTAAACATCTGAGGTAATTTTTTAATAAAAACATTTTTAACACGTTAGTGTGCTTATTCCGGTCCTGGCTTTAAAACCGCCCGATGGGACCGTGCCGCTAGTTGTAAAATTTCTGCAGTCATTACTGTTATTGGTGTAGGTAGTGGGTCCTTTTGTATTACTACTCAATTTTGTTCCTCATAAATTATACCGAAATTTCCGATGAATAATATCAAAATGGCTTTTAATCCAATTCTAACGATTTTTTTCAAGTCAAATTTTCCCAGAATAATTTTATTTCGCATTTTCGATCCATTGATGTAAAAAACAGCCAACGTGATTTTTTGGTCAAATGTTTTTTTTATTGAACAAATAAATTTATAGAAAAAAACTTTTTTCCCCTAGCGAGATTGGATATCAGTGCAGTGGAAAATATTTTTTTCATAATTTTCTTCTAAGAGGTGTAAAGTGCCTGAGTGTAAACCTTGACGAAAGCAAGTTTTTGGTATATTTTTGTTTTTTTTAAACTTGTGACTTTCTGTTTGCACCACTTACGCATCTCCACATCCAAGTACTCCTTCTCCTCTGGCGTGATCCTCGGATCGTGATGAGGATCCTGAAACACCCACAGCTCCCAAATCAGAGCCAAAAAAACTCCTATAGCCCCGAAAACATAAAACGGCGTCGTCCAATCTCCGGATGATTTTACAAGTAACTTTGTCCCACTTTTGCTTGCAACAAGCCCCAGGAAAAACCCGGCGAGATTTAACGACATTAAAGAAGCTCGCTCTCGCAAGGGGGCCCAATGTGCCATCATGTTTAACGTTGAGGGGAATATAGCCCCCTGGAAAGTGCCCAGAAGTATAGCCACGGCTCGCATCACATGGTGATTGCCTTTGGTTATTTTGATAATTGAGGGACTTAGGATATTGATAAAAGAGCATGCGACGGTTACAAGGGAGAGTAGGTGTTTGGGGTTGCGCGAGTCGGCGTAAATGCCGCCCGGAAAGTGTGTAAGGGTGTAGCTGAGGTAGAATAGGTCCTGGATGCTGTCGCTGGTCTCACTGTCTATTTTGAAAATTTTTGTAAAGTTTAGTGACGATTTTTTTTCAAGGAGTGGTTGTAGTTCCAAACATTGATGATTCTTGTGTTTAGTGCTATTTCTTGAGCGTGTTACTTCAGCGAAAAATTCGATGGTTTCGGTGATAATAGCACGGTTTGTGTAGCAGTTGATTGTTATAAACATAATCATAAAAGTCACCAAATAGCGTTGACGGAGATATGCTACAAAATTTACTAGTTGCAAAGTTAGGCGGGATTTTATTCACCTATTCGTGTAATCGATTCACTAGAAGAAGCAGAGGTGGTTTCCAAACTTTCACGGACTTCACGCATATCTTCTGACATTTTAGAAGACCTGAACTGAGCAAACTTGATTTATGGCTCGAGGTTAAAAATAAAGAAAAAACATTTTGTAGAAAAATTTATTTTCTTTTTATTAACGGTCTGTTCCATGGCTGGAGTCTGCTACTACCAAAAATCACAAACATCGTATTTGCGACTGTAGCTATTAGTAATGTTATCCAGAACAACTTTCTGTACTGAAGAATAGTTTTCTGTGGAACAAAAAAAAATAAAAACTTTGCTTTGTGTGACCTGGACTTACGTCAGGGGCCACCGCTGCTGTAATCCTCTTGAGAAAAAACCCGGAAATGTTTCCAAATCCATTAGTAAAAGTCGTTAGAAATCCGGCATAGTTGGGTGCTAAATCCATTGGTAATAAATACAGGCCCAGGAAAGAAAATGCCATGAAAGACATTCCACAAACAAACATGGTTATCGCACCAATTCCATTGCAATTCGCGTATGAACCAGTTAGAATGTAGATTGGCGGCCCCATCATGCCAAGACTAGTGAAATACTTTCGCATTGTTAAGATATTTATGTAACCGTTTCGAGTGATCCAGTCGGAGAGAAAACCCACACTAACCAAGGTCACCGTCATGAGAAGATACGGAAGTGAGGAAATTTCGTTAGCTTGGTAATCACTGTACTTGAGAACGTCTTTTATGTAAACCGGAATCTTCAAAGCAATGAAATTCCAGAGCCAACGATTGGCCATATGCGCAAATACCATAATCCAGACTTGGGGGGAAGTGAGGATTGCGACGTAGGGGATGCTCTTGCGTCTGTGGTCAACGGTGCCGCCTAAAAATTGGATTATCAACTTTCATCCCAGTAGTTATAACTAAAGCATCCAGTGACTTGAAATTATGTTGGCAAGTGGTCTGTCTTAGAACCACCAAGAGAGGAAATAAATTCATTTGAGCGTAGGACCCTTGACAACGCCACAAACTCAAACAATCTCAGAAGAGTCAAACTGAACCTTGACTTTTTTATTTAACACTACTTACGCATCTCCAAATCCAAGTACTCCTTCTCCTCTGGCGTAATTCTCGGATCTTGGTGTGGGTCTGAGAACACATACACCTCCCAAATCAAAGTTAAAAAAACACCAACGCCCCCAAAAACATAAAACGGCGTTGTCCAATCACCAGACGATTTCACAATAAGCCTTGTGCCACTTTTGGTGACAGTAATCCCCAAAAACAGTCCTGCGACTGCTATGGACATTAGAGAGGCTCGCTCTCGCACGGGAGCCCAATGGGCTATCATATTCGACGTCGCGGGAAAGAAAATACCCTGGGCTGCACCCATAACTAGAGCCACAACTCTCATTACATTGTGATTGCCTTTGGTCGCTTTCAGCAGCGAAGGCATTATAAAATTGATAAGAGAGCATGTAGCCGTTAAAAATGAAAGTAAGTGTTTGGGGCCGCGAGTGTCGGAGTAAATTCCTCCCGGAACGTGGGTAATCATGTAGGTGATGAAAAATAGGGCTTGGATTTCTTCGTGTGTTATTTTTTCTATTTGAAAGATTTTTGTAAAGTTCTGCAAAGAATTGATAGTTTTGTAGGGGAATAAAAACATTGACACTTGTTACTTTTGTCTCGTCATGGATTTGGTGCTGCTCCGAACATTGATTCGTGGTTGTGATTTTGATTGTGTGTTTTACATCCGCAAAGAAATCAATGGTTTCGCCGGTAATAGCACGATTGGCGTAGAGGTTTATTGTCATAAGTAGTATCATAAGAAGAACTAAATACCGTTGAGGGAGACATGCTGCGAAATTTTCAAGGTGAAACAGCTAGAACACGATTTTACTCACATGGCCGGGTTATTGATTCACTAGAAGGACTAGGAGTGGTGTTTGGAGGTAGAGGATCTTCACGTGTTTCCATGTTCTGTCATTTTGGAAAAACGAAAATGAGTCAACTTGATTGACACTTTACATTAAAACACCCAAAATGCATTCAACATCGTTTTATTATCCTCACTCTACATCTATATTCGAAACAATGGTCAAAATAGTACTCAACACTTCCAAAACATAATCTAAGACATTTTCCTGTTGTTGTAACATTTGTTTCACTTTCTCTTCCCTTCTCCTTTTCCTGTCAGCATCAAACAGCAAAATTAACTGAGTCGCAACTGCCACTTTCTTAATCCTATCATCATGGATTATCCGAATTCGACGTTTAGCTTTAGCTGTGAAAAAAAACTCATTGGGACTTGCGTGACACGTACCAACAACTCGTTCCATCAACTGCAACTTCTCTTTGTCACTCAGAGTGTACTTCTTTAAGTTGTACCAAGCAATACAACGCATAAATTCCAATGTATTTGACGACAAAGTTAGGCAATTTTCATACCGGATTTCGTCCGATTTGGCTGTTACAAATTGCCGATTCCTGGAACGCCCACCAGTGAGACGAACAAAACCAACCTTTAGTAAAGTTTTGTAATAGGCCACTTCTTTCGAAACGAATTTTTTCAATTTGGAAAAGTCTTGGTGACTTGAACTGGCCCGAACGACTTGGTGGTAACACATTATGATCACCGAAATGTAAAGCGAGACGAATAACTGATTTATGATCATGTAAGACGCGAAGAAGACGTTTCCCAACATTGGACTTAATTGTATCAAGTGTTTGACGTTAAACGAATTGATCAATCTCGTCGAGAGACGCATCAAAGAGACAGAACTATCGGCCATATCTTTAAAATCTTCAGATTCAAATCCGAAAATTAGACAACCAAGGAACGTAAAAGCGACAATAAAACCAACAAGTGAAACAAACAGCGATAAAATTGATACAATTGACAAAGCCAGTGTCTTTTCCATGAACTGAAAAACCGTTCCAAAGCGGCACAACTTCCACAGCCTTACTGTTGATACAAAAACGAGCAAAGCTGCGACTAGTGTGAACGTCAGTTCGGCATAAACCAAGTGGAAATAATTGATGAATTGATTCTTTTTGGCTTTTTCCATTTTGGACAAGAACTCTTTGACCATCTGGGCTCTATGGACGAACGAAGCAAAACACCCGTAACTCATGCTGACTATGATCAAGTCCACCACAATCCAAAAGTCCTGGAATACGATCAAACCCTTCCCTTGCCATATCCTTGTCAGAATTTTGACCGTAAAAATAAACACAATGATGACAAAAGCCCCAAAAATGACAATCTGGACAATACTATCCTCATTCCTAAGAAAGAGCAACTGGACAGTGTCCTACTCCAGTTTGCTCCGGAAAAATCCGGTGGTACCCAACTCGGTCACAAGTCGTACCACGTTGAACAAATTCGTATTGACATTATAAGATAAAAACTCCAAGAAAATGGCACTTGTAGCCTCATCTATCCACTTGTTAACCACCATGTAGTTAATGTTGACGTATGTGTTGTACAAAGTACGACCAAGAGGCAATACAAAACCCCCACCATCGTAAATCCCGAATTTTCCAACAACTAGCGTAGTCCCAGCTTTTTCGGCCGAAATATAGTTCCAAATGGGTCTAAACTGTGGCAAGTTGCTGAAACTTTGATTACTTTCTTTGAAGTACCAAAATTCAGACCGGCACGAGTTTGTCTAGAACAATGGTACCATGCATGGTTCCTTGACGACTCGTTTCTGGCGAAGACGGGCAACCCCCAGGAACTTGTTACAAAAGTCGACCATGGTTCCTGGGGCGTCCACCACGTATTTGGTGAACCATTGTTGCAAGTGCAACGTTGGAGCAAGACATGTTGAGGTACTTATAGTACCCTGAAATTGAGGTGATTTTGCAACCAATATCAAGAAATTTTTCATTTGTTTATTAAGATAAAGTTTAAAAAAACATTTAGTTGAAAATTTTATTTTCTTCTAAGTAATGGTCTGTTCCATGGTTGGAGTTTGCTGCTACCAAAAATCACAAACAGCGTATTTGCAACTGTAGCTATTAGTAACGTTATCCAGAACAGTTGTCTATACTGAAGAAGAGTTTTCTGTAAATATAAAAATCAAAAATTTTGCTTTTTTTGTATTTGGGGCGTGGAAATATCAAAGAGGCCAAATGCCATGCTCACCTAAAATGAGTATATGTTATAGAAAAGAGCTAAGATTGATAGAGCTTGTAAGTGCGTAAGTGCCACTGTACGTTTAAAAAAGTTTTCTTTGAATAAATATCTTTGGCACTTGGCTTCTTTGATATTTGAACAACTTGGACATACATCAGGAACTACCGTTGATGAAACCTTCTTGAGAAAAATCGCAGAAATGCTTCCAAATCCGTTAGTAAAAGTCGTTAAAACTCCGGCATAGTTGGGTGCTAAATCCATTGGTAATAAATACAGACCCATGAAGCAAGACGCCATAAAAATCATTCCACATACAAACATAGTTATCGCACCAACAATATTGCATTTGGCGTATGAACCAGTTAGAATGTAAATTGGAGGTCCCATCATGCCAAGACTAGTGCAACATTTCCGCATTGTTGAGATATTTATGTAATCGTTTCGGGTGATCCAGTCAGAGAGGAAGCCCAAGCAAACTAAGGTCACCATCATTACAACATATGGAAGTGAGGAAATCTCGTTAGCTTTGTAATCACTGTACTCAAAAATGTCTTTTAAGTAATCTGGAATATTCAAACCAACGAAACTCCACAGCCAACGATTGGCTATATGCGCAAGTACCATAATCCAGACTTGGGGGGAAGTGAGGATTGCGACGTAGGGAATGCTCTTGCGTCTGTGGTCAACAGTGTCGCCTAAAAATTGAATTATCAACTTTCATCTTAGTAGTTATAACTAAAGTATCCAGTGACTTGAAATTATGTTGGCAAGTGGTCTGTCTTAGAACCACCAAGAGAGGAAATAAATTCATTTGAGCGTAGAACCCCTGACAACGCCACAAACTCAAACAATCTCAGAAGAGTCAAACTGAACCTTGACTTTTTTATTTAACACTACTTACGCATCTCCAAATCCAAGTACTCCTTCTCCTCTGGCGTAATTCTCGGATCTTTGTGTGGGTCTGAGAACACATACACCTCCCAAATCAAGGTTAAAAAAAGCCCAGTGCCCCCAAAAACATAAAACGGCGTTGTCCACTCTCCGGACGATTTCACAATAAGTTTTGTGCCAATTTTGTTTACAGTAATCCCCAAAACTAATCCTGCCATTGCTATGGACATCATAAAAGCTCGCTCGCGCAAGGGAGCCCAATGGGCTATCATATTCGATGTCGCGGGAAAGAAAACACCCTGAACAGCACCCAAAACTAAAGCCACAACTCGCATTACATTGTGATTGCCTTTGGTCGCTTTCAGCAGCGAAGGAATTACAAAATTGATAAGAGCGCATGTTGCTGTCATAAAGGAAAGTAAGTGTTTGGGACTGCGAGTGTCTGAGTAAATTCCTCCCGGAACATGGGAAATAATGTAGGTGATGAAAAATAGGGATTGGATGTTGTCGCTCGTTGCTTTTTCTATTTGGAAAATTTTTGTAAAGTTCTGCAAAATTGATAGATTTGTAGAGGAATAAAAACGTTGACATTTGTTACTTTTTTCTCATCACGGATTTGGTGCAGCTCTGTACATTGATGTGTGTTTGTAGTGTTTTTGATTTTTTGTTTTACATCTGCAAAGAAGTTAATGGTTTCGCCGGTAATCGCACGACTGGCGAAGAGGTTTGCTGTCATAAGCATTATTATAAAAATCACCATATACCGTTGACGGATACATGCTGCAAATTTTTCAAAGTGTAACAACTAAAACACGATTTTACTCACAAGTTCGGGTTATTGATTCACTAGAAGAACTTGGAGTTGTGTTTGAAGGTTGAGAATCTTCACGTGAATCCATGTCTTGTCATTTAAAAAAAATGAGTCAACTTGATATTAAATATTAAAACACCAAAAATGCATTCAACATTATTTTATTATCCTCACTCTACATCTATATTCGAAACAATGGTCAAAATAGTACTCAACACTTCCAAAACATAATCTAAGACATTCTCCTGTTGTTGTAACATCTGTTTCACTTTCTCTTCCCTTCTCCTTTTCCTGTCAGCATCAAACAGCAAAATTAACTGAGTCGCAGCTGCCACTCTCTTAATCCTATCATCATGAATTATCCGAATTCGACGTTTAGCTTTAGCTGTGAAAAAAAACTCATTCGGACTTGCGTGACACGTACCAACAACTCGTTCCATCAACTGCAACTTCTCTTTGTCACTCAGAGTGTACTTCTTTAAGTTGTACCAAGCAATACAACGCATAAATTCCAATGTATTTGACGATAAAGTTAGGCAATTTTCATACCGAATTTCGTCCGATTTGGCTGTTACAAATTGCCGATTCCTAGAACGCCCACCAGTGAGACGAACAAAACCAACCTTTAGTAAAGTTTTGTAATAGGCCACTTCTTTCGAAACGAATTTTTTCAATTTGGAAAAGTCTTGGTGACTTGAACTGGCCCGAACGACTTGGTGGTAACACATTATGATCACCGAAATGTAAAGCGAGACGAATAACTGATTTATGATCATGTAAGACGCGAAGAAGACGTTTCCCAACATTGGACTTAATTGTATCAAGTGTTTGACGTTAAACGAATTGATCAATCTCGTCGAGAGACGCATCAAAGAGACAGAACTATCGGCCATATCTTTAAAATCTTCAGATTCAAATCCGAAAATAAGACAACCAAGGAAAGTAAAAGCGACGATAAAACCAACATGTGAAACAAACAGCGATAAAATTGATACAATTGACAAAGCCAGTGTCTTTTCCATGATCTGAAAAACCGTTCCAAAACGGCACAACTTCCACAGCCTTACTGTTGATACAAAAACGAGCAAAGCTGCGACTAGTGTGAACGTCAGTTCGGCATAAACCAAGTGGAAATAATTGATGAATTGATTCTTTTTGGCTTTTTCCATTTTGGACAAGAACTCTTTGACCATCTGGGCCCTATGGACAAACGAAGCAAAACACCCGTAACTCATGCTGACTATGATCAAGTCCACCACAATCCAAAAGTCCTGAAATACAATCAAACCTTTTCCTTGCCATATCCTTGTTAGAATTTTGACCGTAAAAATAAACACAATGATGACAAAAGCCCCAAAAATGACAATCTGGACAATACTATCCTCATCCCTAAGAAAGAGCAACTGCACAGTGTCCAACTCCAGTTTGCTCCGGAAAAATCCGGTGGTACCCAATTCGGTCACAAGTCGTACCACGTTGAACAAATTCGTATTGACATTATAAGATAAAAACTCCAAGAAAATGGCACTTGTAGCCTCATCTATCCATTTGTTAACTACCATGTAGTTAATGTTGACGTATGTGTTGTACAAAGTACGACCAAGAGGCGATACAAAACCCCCACCATCGTAAATCCCGAATTTTCCAACAACTACCGTAGTCCCAGCTCTTTCGGCCGAAGTATAGTTCCAAATAGGTCTAAACTGAGACAAGTTGCTGAAACTTTGATGACTCTCTTTGGAGTACCAAAATTCAGACCGGCACGAGTTTGTCTGAAACAATGGTACCATGCATGGTTCCTTGACGATTCGTTTCTGGCGAATACGGGCAACGCCCAGGAACTTGTTACAAAAGTCGACCATGGTTCCCGGGGCGTCCACCACGTATTTGGTGTACCATTGTTGCAAATGCAACGTTGGAGTAAAAGTTATGTTGAGGTACTTGTAGTACTCCGAAATTGAAGTGATGTTGGCGTAGCCGGTCATCAAACTGCGCATTTCCTGGTGATTGAGGATAGTTTGAGGGTTCTTGTTGGCATAAATCGCCAAGTAAAGAAGAGTAATGTAACAGGAAAACATGATCGTGTCTTCAATTAAGGCCAAAATTTTGAACCGGGTAAAAACTCGGTGTTTGCGCAGCTGGAAACATAGAGTAGGGCTTTTGGCCAATTTTTGACGACTTACCGTAATATCGAAAATGTTCAACGGTTGGTACAAATGGCCAAAGTATGCACGCAAAACGTTTTCCCCAAATTTCCGAAACAGAAACCTTCTCTGCCTTTCAATTTCACGAACAAGTTTGGGCAAATGTTTAGTCCAGACGAATTCTTGACCAGTTTTTGTCCAAAACACTTCACACAAGTTCTCCAAAACCAAGAAATAAACCAAAAACGCTAGTACAACAGACGTCAACCAAAACCAACTCATTACGAGTGGTTGCCAAAAGCCATAAATCACCAAAACTGTGACACTTATGACGATGTTAGCCGCCAAGACCACCAAACAGACGACTTTTGCCCGTTTCTGGTGCCTAGAAAAAAAAATTTGGACTTGAAGTCAAGTCGAAATTTTTGGCAAACCTGTAAAACCCTACCCAAATCATATGAGCCACAAATGTGACTCCGGCACTCCCGAAACCAATGGCGAACGGTTCCCAGTGGAAACCATACTGGCAGTACCATGCAAAACCATCGCTCAGCTCCAGCTGTGGTACTCCATACATGGCGAAAGCCGCCAAAAATATCATCAAAAAAATAGACAACAGTAAAGTCAATTTGGTAAAAACGCCAAAATTGGTTTGGTAAGACCGGCGCGGTAAAAATTGCACCATTGAGAATTTTCTCGGAATTTTTTCCTCCGATGGTGGCATTTTCATGTAGGTGTTGCCTTTGGGGGGCAAATCGAACCATTGGTTGAAGTGAAAATACCATTTGTGACTGTTTTGTACGTCGTAAACTATCACATAATGGCAATACCAGGCAGGTGATCGGCCTGTATAATCAATCCAAAGGGCGATTTCCAAAATTTGACCCAGAAAGCTTCTGGTGGGTACCAGAAACCAGTCATTGTTACCCCACTGAAACATCCTTTTTTGTGGATCGGGGTAATTAAGGACGTGGCTTTGGCTCGTGTTATGTTGGCCGAATATTTTGATACAAACATTGGAGGAAGTACCAGACGATGGTTTCCGCCCAGTTTGAACCATAACCAAGTATGGGTACCGCGCATATGAAGATATATCGCCCGGAACGTAAATATTTATCGTTTTGACGCGTTCTTTCACCACAAGGATCAACGAAACCGAATAGAGAGCAACAACTGTGGCCATACAAATAAAAATGATCGGTGACCGTATTAGTACCATTTCAAAGTCGGGTTCTGTTATATTTTTCTCAATTTTGATCGGATTGTTGTACACAATCCCCGAAAGAATCGACAAGTGGTTGCACAAACACTCGATTTGTGTACCACTCGAGTTGGCACCACCTCGACAAGAAAAAACCCAAATTTTTCGAGTGACATTCCACTGGTAACACGACATGGTATAAACACTCAAATGGTAATCCCCCGAAACACTCGAAAGGTACCACCAAGCGTCATACCCACTCACTTTCTCCTGGTACACAACTTGCCCATCTTTGACCAAATGACCCTCGCTTTGAACCCTACCCAAGTCAGGTTTTTCAAATTCGGTCAAAAGTACCCGAAAATTACTGGCGGTTTGCAAAAACTGAACAAAAAAACTCTCCCCTGCTTTCACTTCAATCCGCACCACTGTCAAACCACCATTGACGATTTCATGAACCACAATTTCCCCTTTTCGGTTTGGATGAACCTCCAGTACCATTTTGACCGGTTGGGTGAATTGTACCATCTCCTGTCCCATTTTGCTAACCTTGACCAGTACCACGTTCGTGACAACGACCCAACCCACCCACCAGAACGGGTTCCTCTTCCATGAACACACCATCACATCGACTAGATCCTTGACCGTTTCCAAATCTTGTGAAACCCAGAAAGTCGCACCGGAAATTTTGATTTCGCGACCTACGAGGTCATGGCCTTGGGAACGTGTGACCTGGGCACTGACATTGACCGTCGAGGTCGCAATCGTGTCCTTGATGGAGGTCAAGGCCAACATTTGAAGCGTCGTTTTGCAGATATCGACGTAATTGTGAGCGGCTTCTTCGTATTTTTTAACCTTGGAAGCCGCAAGGTCATCCGCGTCATAATCCTGGTACTGTTCCGTAATCACCGGAAGTGTAACCACCGGATAGGGCGTAGTGACGTTAAAATCGAGCCTTTTCTGCTCCAGTTGTTTCTCATTTTGTTTGGTGTCAGTCACGCCACAGTTCATAAGAATTTTGGCGTTGGTTTCAATCTCCTTTGCCATTTTTTCCGGGAAGTGCTTGCTCTTCAAGTTGGCGAAATCAATGTCCGCGTTCTTTTTACACGCTTTCGTGGCCATTTCGCCCTGGAACGGGTCACTTTCAGCCTCAGGATTGTAAACAATTCGACTGATGATTGAGTAGATCTGTTGGGCATCTTCCCGTGACTTGACCTCCGTCTCGACGAAAGTTTTCAACAAGTCTTGTTTAATTTCTTGGTTTTTGTCGCTTGGATTTGCTTCAACTTCTTCAATAATCCCATTAGCTAGTTGTACCGCCTTTGCTATACTCCTCTCGTGCACCAAATCCTTGACGTTTTGAGTCAAATGTGGGATTTCGGCACAAGCGCTCTCAACATTCACACTTAACTTGAACACATCGCTTGAATCCTCAATATCTCGAATCCTAATAAAGACCTCAACATTGATGGGGAGGAGAAACTCCAAATCCTCGACCCGCCCAGCTTGAGCAAGTGGTACATCTACAAAAAACGAGATTAATTTTTGGAAATCCCCCAAAGTGAAGTACTTTTGTCTTGTTTCACTGTATAAACTTCAAACGAAGCTGCGTTTCCTTTGAATTGGCACCCGACTTTGAATTTCGTCTTGACGGCAGTACCAGAACTTGGAGTGACTTGACACGACTGTATTTTAATCCCAGTTGGGGATTTTCGGGATATTGTAACAATTTGCTCAACGCTGTGATCCCAGGAGGAACTATCCGTCATTTTGACACTAAGGGTAAATTTGTACACGTGGTTCCCAAGGGCGTATTTCGCTGGAACTGTTATGGTACTCTCGCTATACGTTTTTTTGCAAAAATCCGTGTTTGTCCCTTTTTCAAGGGCACATTGCCACTTATATTGCAACTTTCCTGAAGTGTTAGGTTGTCCCTCATCGTCAAGTGATTCGGAACCATCCATCACAAAATCCGAATTTTCGTCGACCGTCCGAGAGGTACCACCTTTGATGATGGGTTTCAATGTTTTTTTTGTTAATTTTATGTAACATATGGTTTCGGGGTGTAAAATATTGCCACGTCTGTCGATTTCTGCCACTAATTTTATCTCGTTTAAGCCTTTGGAAAGGCTTTGTTTATCAGCCACGAATTGGTTGTTGTCTTCTAAATGTTTTTTACCATTGAGGTACCACTTGAACTTTTTGGAAGCAAACTCACAGTCACTCGTAAATTTACCTTCAAGTACTTGTCTGCTAGGTGCCGACAAATCAAATGGTTTATTCTTGTCAGGGCCACTGAAACTTTTGTTTAAATTTTGCCCAACTGGGTGCTGACTTTACCAATATTTCGGATCAATGGTCACTTGATCTTTGCAATCCTTTCTTCTCACTGTCACAACTTGAGTGGTACTTTCCCACGAAAGATCACTACTTGTTTTAATGCTTAGAGTGAATTTATACACATGATCCCCAAGGGCGTATTTTGCTGGTACTGTTATGGTACTTTCGCTGTACGTTTTTTTGCAAAAATCCGTGTTTGTCCCTTTTTCAAGGACACATTGCCACTTGTATTGCAACTTTCCCGAAGTGTTAGGTTGTCCCTCATCGTCAAGTGATTCGGAACCATCTATCACAAAATCAGAATTTTCGTCGACCGTCCGAGAGGTACCACCTTTGATGATGGGTTTTAATGTTTTTTTTCCATATTTTATGTAACATATGGCTTCAGGGTTTAAACTATTGCCAGGTCTGTCGATTTCTGCCACTAATTTTATCTCGTTTAAGCCTTTGGAAAGGCTTTGTTCATCGGCCAGGAACTGGTCGTCGTATTCAGAGTGTTTTTTACCATTGACGTACCACACCAAGTTTTTGGAAGCGATCTCGCAATTAGTTGTAAATTTACCTTCAAGTACTTCACTGCTAGTTGGTAACAAATCAAAAGGTTTGTTCTTGTCAGGCCCACTGAAACTTTGGTTTAATTTTGCCCAACTTTGAGCTAACTTTACCAGTATTTCGGGTCAATGGTCACTATATCCTTACAATCCTTTTTTCGTACTGTCACAACTTGAGTGGTACTTTCCCACGAAAGGTCTTTACTAGTTTTAATGCTTAGAGTGAATTTGTAGACGTAACCGCCAAGTGCGTATTCCGAGGGTACCGTTAGGGTACTCTCACTGTATGTTCTTTTGCAAAAGTCTGTGTTTGTGCCTTTTTCAACCGAACACTCCCACTTGTATTCTAGTCTCGCCCCTATGTTGGGTTGTCCCTCATCATCAAGTGATTCGGAACCATCCATTTCAAAATCCGAATTTTCATCAACCGTTCGTGAGGGACCACCCTTTATGATTGGCTTCAATGGTTTTTTTGTGAATTTTATGTAACATATGGTTTCGGGGCGTAAAATATTGCCATGTCTTTCGACTTCTGCTACTAATTTTACCTCGTTTAATCCCCCAGGAATGCTGTTTATGTCGGCCATAAAATTGCTATCGCCTTCTACCTGCTTTTTTCCGTTGAGGTACCACTTGAACGTTTTGGAATCGAACTCGCAGTCACTTGTGAATTTACCTTCAAGTACTTGTCTGTTGGGTGCAGACAAATCGAATGGTTTGTTTCTGTCAGACCAACTGAAAGTTTTGTTGAATGGAGGCTAACTCAGAATGGTACTTTACCAATATTTTGGATCAATGGTCACTTTATCTTTGCAATCTTGTTTTCTCACTCTTACAACTTCTTCCCATGGAAGTTTGTCACTTGCTCTAGCTTTGGGAGTGAATTTATACTCGTGACCTCCAAGTGCGTACTTCGCTGGTACCGTGGGGGTTTCCCTACGGTACGTTTTTTTGCAAAAACCCGTGTTTGTGTCTTTTAGAACAGAACACTTCCATTTGTATTCCCTTACTCCCTTATCCCCAGAGTACAAACCAATGGCATCAGCCGTTTTAGTACCCTTATCGACAGTCCTAGAGGGACCACTTTCAATAACAACTTCCAGTTTCGGGTTATAGACTTTGAGGTAACAAGTTAATTCAAGCGTTGAAACCTTTCTATCTCTTGTAAGTACCACCTCCAGTTTTATTTTGAGTGCGCTAGTAGTAACTTTTCCAGGATCAAGAGTAAATTTATTCATGTCTTGTTGCTGCATCTCCTCATTGAGGTACCAAACGTACTTTTTTGACTCGTATTTACAGTTACTTGTGAACTCTGCTTTATATACCAAAGGAATGTTTTTCTCTGAAGTTATGGTTGGATTAAAATCATCAGTTGAACTGGAACTTTGGATGAAATTTTGACCAACCGAAGCTAAAAGTTTTACCAAACTGTTGGATCTATATGGAGTTTATCTTTACAATTATCGTATCGTTTTATTCTAGATCTTGCCACAGCATCGGTGGCCCCAAAAATGACCAAAATAACGCAGATTTTTGACATTGACATTTGGTTATCTGCCAGAAATAAAACTTCATTTTGCTTGCTTATACATTTTTATTTTTGATTATGTAACAAAAACAAGCTCTATTCCCCACCCATCGGTTGTGGACTCCCCATCCCGCCTTGACCTGACCCCATCGTTCCTCCCTGGTCTCCTCCTTGGCTTCCTCCCTGACCTCCGCTCATCCCACCTTGACTTCCTCCCATCCCACTTTGGCTTCCTCCCGTTCCGCCTTGGCCACCTTGCATCCCGCCTGGTGGAGATCCTCCCATGCCTCCTTGATCTCCTCCCATCGCCATTCCATGTGCCACTGAAAATAATCATTACCTGGGCAGCACAACTTCTGAAAAATCTTACATTTATGATGGATGTTGATACATATGAAAAGGGCAGCCACCAAAACAACCTAAAAAAAAACAATGAAAAAGATTATTCGTTTCGAAAATAGGTACTTTTTTTGCAATTGCCATTGTAAACCATAAACCGCAACTTAAAACCAACTTTTGTGGAAAAAACTTATATAGGAATCGTTTTGAATAATTTCTTTTATCTATGACTATGAGTTTTAGAATTTTCATGAATGACTCAATGAATAATTTTAATGGTAATCTCATTTTAATCTCTTTTTATTTTGTAAAGTCAGTGAGCCTGAACGAACTCAAGCAACGATTAGTTTTTACGATTGTGTGAAAATTTAAAATACATTTTTTTCAAATAACTAAGTAGAAAACTAACTTAACTTCATAATAACATTCTGTTTAGTTTAAATATTTGATGCGAGTCATAAAACCGTCTCCAACACACGACTAAAATAATTTAACGATGAGCTGAGCTCGCGGGTCCTACGCTTAAATAATTTTCTTAGGTTTGTTTTTCAGTCAGTTCGACTATTTTTGATAAGTCCTAATTTCTATTTCAAAATAAAACACTCAAATTATCATTTTTCTAACATTTTATTCAACCTCAATGTTTGACACTAGTCGTACAATAGTCTCCAACACTTGATTAAAATAATTCAGCTGATCCATTTGATACTTCACTATTTTCTTAAACCTTTCCTCCTTCAACTTCCTCCATTTCTGCTGCGGGTCCAAAATCAGCTCGACTGCTCTTTCAATCCTCTTCATATTTTCATCGGGAATCACTTTAATGCCTTTTGGCGTCTTCTCCGTGAAAAAAATTCCGGTCTGGTCGCTCCTTCGTACACACCTCACCACACGATGCATTAACCCCAACTTCTCCTCTTTGGACAATCGAAATTTTTTGAGGGCCCGAATTCCAATACAACACATTAATTCGAGGGTATTTTCCTGAATAGTGACACAATTCTTGTACCGGTACTCCTCTGGTTTTGGTGTGACCTTGTTCCGTTTTGGGGTGGTACCAGATTTGAGTCTTTGTAACCCAACTTTGAGCCAAGTCTTGTAAAAGCTGACTTCTTTAAAGATGAAACTCGTTAAAGTCGTAAGTTCGGAATCACTTGCTACTATCACTTGAGCCTTGTAGTAACAGTCGATCAAAACAGCCACATACATGGTGGAGAACAAGAGATTGCAGAACATGTAAGCAATGTAATAGACGCGACTGATCAAAGGATTTGTTACAATAAGAACGTCAAAATCAAAATCACCTTGGACCCCTAAACTTAGAATGAGGAGAGTCATAGCCACGTCCATCACATCTTTGAAATTCTCTGAATATGAACCAAAAATCATAACACCGGTGAACGTGAAAGCTCCAATGCAAACTCGATGGTTGATCATTAAAATGAAAAGCGTGGGGAAACCTATAATGATCGTTTTTTCCACAATTTTGAAAAACGTTCCCACCCGTAACATCTTCCAAAGCCGGATTGTTGAAATGAAAATTAAAAACGCCGCAATGTACGTGAACGACTTGTCTTCGAAAA
Organism: Tribolium castaneum; assembly: GCF_031307605.1. Classification (NCBI taxonomy): domain Eukaryota; kingdom Metazoa; phylum Arthropoda; class Insecta; order Coleoptera; family Tenebrionidae; genus Tribolium; species Tribolium castaneum. Next base: position 6,971,284 of record NC_087399.1, on the reverse strand, counting down.
GCAAACCGTAAAAGTTGATGAACTCGTTCTTTTTGGCCTTCTCCACTTTGAGGAGGAACTTGTTGACCAAATCCATTCTACCAATGAACAAGAGGAAACAAACGTACGTTACCCCCACTATAACCACGTCAATCAAAGTCCACAAATCGCGAAAGAAAAACAATTTCCTCGTAAAGGCACGTGTGACAAGCTTGATGGTGAAAAAGACAACAATCACGAAAAAACTCCCTAAAATCACCAATTCGGCAACCGCGTCCTCATTTTGGACAAACAAGTACTGAGCTGTGCTCAAATCTAGAAAATTCCTAGTGTACCCCGTGGCACTTCTCTCACTTACCACCCTCACAGCGTTAAACAAGTTACTGTTGACGTTGTAAGTCAAAAACTCAATCATTATCACACTTGTGGCTCGATCGATCCAGACGTTTTTGACCACGTAAAAGAAATTCGCGTAGGAATTGTAGGAAGTACGACCAAAGGGGGCAATGAACCCGCCCCCCCAGTACCACCCGAACTGCCCCCAAACCAGCGAAAGCCCCCCTTTATACGCTTTGGTGTAGTTCCAAATTGGGGCCATTCGGTCGAACTCGTTATAGTTCGGTATGAAAGTACTAGTGTTTGACCACATGTGCATATACTCGTCGTGACAAGTCTCATTCTTCACGAAATCGTACAATTGGCGACATGGCTGCATCTCCGTACGTTTCTGTCTCAAGCGGGCCACCCCCAGGAACTTGTTGTTAAAATCAGCCATGATTCCCGGTTCCTTGACCACGTACTTGTGGTACCAGTGTTGCGAATGCATGGTTGGGATCAGCGTTTCGTTCAAATAGTCGTAAAATCTGAAACGTGGGGTCAGTTTTTGGCCGTGGGGTTTGGAGGTCACCACTCGTCGATTGAGGAGATTTCGGAGAAACCACCAGTACGGGTGTGTACTCCTTTGAGGAGGTCGGCCATTTCCAGGTGATTGTACACAGTGAGGGGGTTTTTATTTGCGAAAATCACAAGGTAGAGGATTGCCACGTAGCAAATAAACATCATGGTGTCCTCAATCAGGGTCAGGAGTTGCAAGCGGGACAAAAACTGGGCCTTACGGACCTGGAATTGACCGGTTAGGTGTGGAGGGGGTCAAGGCGGAGTCACCTTGATTTGCTCCTCCTCCATGGGTGTGTACAAATGACCAAAGTACGGTCGTAGGAGGTGTTCACCGAAGGTTTTGAACAAAAATCTTCGCTGGACTTCGATTTGGCCCAAATTTCGTTTGAACGTTTCGACCAAATTCGGGTCATCTTCAGCTATGTGCCGACGCGACTTTAAAACTATGTAAACTTCGAACAAGTTCTCCCAAAGAAGGAAATAGAGCACGATGGCTAGTAGGACTGAAGTTAGCCAAAACCAACCCATGATCAGTGGTTTCCAAAAACCGAAAACCACCAAAAGTGACACACTTGTGACCACGTTCACAGTTAAAACCACCAAACTAACGGTTTTCGGTCGTGTTTTGTTTCTGGAAATTGACAGTTGCAATTATTGGTGTTCGAAACTAAGTTTTTGGCAAACCTGTACAACCATAACCACGTTAAATGAGCAATAAAGGTAATACCCGAGCTTCCAAAACCGATCAAAACTATTGACCACTGAAAACCATACTCGCAAAACCACCCAAAACCATCGGCTAGCACAAGCCGTGGCAGTCCATACATGATCAAGGTGGCCATACATATCATTAAAACAACCGATAGGAGGAAATTTGTTTTGAGGAAGAGGTCCAAGTCGGCTTGGTACAACCTCCGAGGCCAAAACCTCAACTTTCGCCCCCAACCACGTTCCCTACCAGGCGTTCCAACGCCAACTTTGTTATACGTTTGGTGTTTCGGCGGAACGTCAAACCATTTATTAAACTTAAAGTACCATTTCTGGCCGGTTTGTATGTCATAAATGGTTACGTTGGTACAGTACCATCTTGGGGTCCGTCCCGTGTAGTCGGACCATAAAGCCACTTCGGTTAACTCACCCAAAGGACTAATGTTCGGTACCAAGAACCAATCGTTGTTCCCCCACTGGAATATGCGTTTTTGGGGGTCAGGGTAGTTCAAAAGGTGGCTCTTGGTACTGGTTTTCTGGCCAAAAATTTTGATACAGATATTGGAGGAAGTACCAGAGGATGGTTTACGGCCCGTTTTGATACAAACCAAGTAGACATAACGCGAATACGTGGAAATATCAGGGGGCAAATAAACTGGCATTTTTTTCACTCTTCTGATGCCCAACATAAGCACCAAAGAAAATAAATAGAGGAGTAAAATTGTCACAAGTGTGATAAAAATGACCGGGGACGAGAGTAAAATCATTTTGAATTCTGGCTTGGTTTTAACTTCGTCGATTCGAATTGTATTGTTGTGAACAACTCCCGCCAAAATTGACAAATGATTACATAAACAAGTGATCTTCTTTATGGTCGACTCTGCCGTACTCTGAAACAGTTCAAGAGTGCAAAAACGGTTCAAAAGTTACTAAATGTTACTTTGCAAGCAAACGACCATTTTCTCTTCGAGTAGTTCCAAGAAAAACACGACGCACTGTAAACACTAACATCAAAACTGATCACACCAGCCTGGAAGTAGCTAGGTCTAAACTTTTAGCTATCGGTACCAACAAACGTACCTTTTGCGGTACCACTGAAATATAACACCAGGCATCGTACTTTCGGTCATAGTCATAGTACAGTTGTTTGGTTCCGGTGATTTTGACACCTTTCGAATGGATTTCCCCTTCTTCCGGTTTCTCAAAAACCGTGATGAGAACCCGAAGGGTGATCCTCGTCCGCAATTCGACAAAAAACGCCTCTCTAGCCTTAACATCAACTCTGACAACTACAAGGTTTTCTTTTTTTATGACCGGAAGTACGACCAAATCCTGTTCTTTACGTAGGTCTAGTACCACTTTATTGGGTTCCTCAAATTTCCTCAAAATCTCGTCGTTTGTGACCACACGTAGTAGATAGACGTTCGTAACAATCAGCCATTTGGTCCACCAGAAGGGGTCGTACCGCCAACAACACACCCTCACATCCACCGCCTCCTCCACCTTGCCAACGTCACGTGAGGGCTGGAAACTGCCCCCCAACAAGTCAATCTTGCTCTTTGCCAACTCCTTCCCAACTAATCGAGTGATCTGAGCTGATGAATCCTCAGCCGAGACCACAACTGTCTTTTCCCCCTCGACCACAGTCAGTGCCAACATTGCCAAGTTAGTTTTACAAATAACGACAAAATTCGACGACGTTATGTCGTATTTTTTCGTCTTGTCCCAGACACTTTCATCGGTTTCGTAATCGGGGTAGTTCTCTTCGATGACGGGGAGTGGGAGGGGAGGATAGGGCGTGGTGGGGATGGCGAAAGGGAGTGGTTCCGGCACCATGATTGGTGGATTCGGTTTCGCATCCGTCTCCACGCATTCAAGGAGAGTCTTAGTGGCTTGAAGCGTGTCACGTGTTAGTGCTTTAGGGGCGGAGCCTTTTGCCATCTCTTTGTAATCGACCAGAGCCGATTCCTTGCATATTTCCGAGGCGATTTCACCGCGGTATGGATCTGATTCGGATTTGGGATCGTGAACGAGTCGAGCGACCAGTTGGGCGATTTGGCGCGCCTTGGCTTGGGATTTGATCCGAATGTCTTGGAAGTTTTTCAAAAGGGACATTTTGATCTCTTTTGTGGTGTTAGAAGGGTCTTGGGCATCAAGGGCTTCGATCAAACCATTGGTGATTTGGACGGCAAGGTCCGTATCCCCCCTTTTGATTAAGGAGGGGATGGAGGCGTTCAAACGGGAGATTTCGGCCTCGGAAGTGTCACCAGTACTTACCTTCATTGCCGTTAAAACACTTAACTTTCAGTAATTGTATTAGGTAGTACCTGAACATTAAGCTTATATTCGTCGGAAAAATCCTCAGCATCTGTAATCCTCACGTAGACGTCGGTACCAACCGGAAGAACAAACTCCAACCCTTCCAACTTGTAGTTCCTGTTCAGTACCACCACCTTCCCCTTTTTCTTCGTCAAAATCTCAAAGCTGTACCCTTCACCTGTATATTTACACTCGACCTTAAACGTCGTATTTATTGCAACTCCTTGGGGCGGTTTCGCCTCACAAGAGTCAATTTTTAACGGTACTTCGACGTTTAAAGTTTCCGTAGCACTGCCACCGCCTTTCAAATCCACCCGAATTTTGACGAGTCCGGGTTTAAAAACATCTTCTTTGACGATAAATTTATCAGAATTTCGCCCGTATTGTGTGTTTTGATAGTCAAAATTGCCATCAACCGTCCAAGTGTAGTCCTTTTCGTCCACGCCTTCACAGTTCTTACGACATATCACTCGAAGGAAGGTAAGTCTTTGCGCAACAGTTAAGGGAGCAGCTGGAGGACAGTTCTTCTCACAGACTATCTCCAGTTCTGCGACTTTGGCCAAAACTGTGACAGTTTGGGTGGTACTGACCCAAGTGTTGGAATCGTCACTTTTAACACTGAGGGTGAAAAGGTACTTTTGGTTGGTACTTGGTGGTACAACAAGAGTAGAACTGTGGTACTCATTTGCACAGAAAGTTTTCTCTTGGCCGTCCAGGACCTGGCATTGCCATTTGTATGACAATTTTGGGGGAGTTCCAGTAGGAACGTCTCTATCTATGGATTTTGAACCATCCATTATAAAACTATGTGTGGCTTCAACGGTACGTTCGGTGCCCCCTTTGATGATTGGTAAAGGGTCAAGTGCGTCGATACTCAGCAAACACTTCAAATAATTTTTGTAATAAGAATTTCCATTTTTTTAACTTACACTAGCCTCTAATTCTTTTTTTGACTCCTTCCTAGTCAATGTAACTGTGACCATGACCCCGTAAACTTCAGTTTTAAGGGCAAAAGGGTGAAGGATGTAGGTATTAGTGTTGGTTTCAGTGTTAATAACATCGTTTCCGTTCTCGTCCCTCACAAGCCAGTGATATTTAATTCCGTCGAAATCGCATTCGGTTTCATAATGTGCTATTATTTGGTTGCTTTTCATTCTTAATAAGTGGATAGTTCCGTCCTCATCATTTTTACCAACAGTACTAGAATTTTTTTTTTAGTATAACATTCTTGGTTGGGTAGATTTTTACCAATCTTGAAGGGCAACTGTGTCTTTGCAATCGCTTTGTTGCCTCCGAAATCTTATCACGCTTTTCGGAAAGGACAATTCGACGAAAATTGAAGAAAATAAAAGAAAACGTCTTAATTGTGACATTGCCACTTTTAAAAATATTTTGCCGCCAATCATTCAAATGTCTAGTGTCTTTATGCTTAGAGGTTGGCAGCGTTATAGTGAAGGCGCGAGTGACAAGTCGGTGTTGTGTCGTGTTTTTGTGATAAAACTGTGATAAAAACCATGCTTTGTGCCCGAAGTGTATTTCCGGAGCAATGAGGGACGTGTTAAGGTAAGAAAATTGAAAGAAAACGCCAAAATCACATCACTATTGGTTTATTTGCACTTAACGATAAACAGGTGAAATACTGCCGCATTAAAGCTTAAAATTAAACATTTGCTTGCTAATCGTGTCTAACAAAGCGTAAATAAACAAATTGTTCGGGAAAATCACAATTCTCATTCCTGTGGAGTCCAGTTTAGCCATCTTGATCCTGGACAAGGGCGGGAAATTTGAATTAAATCAAATAGCAGAGATCACAAATAAAAACAGCCCTGACTAGAACCTATTCAAGTTTCGCCTTGATCGTCTCGTAAGCAATCGGTTGTTCCGTTCGGCTCGTTTCGGGTATTTCCCGATTCGGCGCTACCAACTGATGCAAAGTAACAAACGCAATTGCACTAGTCAATGTGAAATTTAATCTAAAAAGTGAAATCGGCGCGTAAATCAAGCTGGCGACGGCCAGAACTATCATCAATTGGCCTAGCTCGACATAGCCCCGCCTAAAAAAAGCCATAAGTAGGTTTGAAACTCCGCCCAAAGCCCCACCTTTCGATTTTTGGAACGTCCAATTGCCACAGAGGCAACGCGCAGATGCTTAGGACCAGCCCGGGATAAAAGGCGGGGTCTGGTTTGAGGGCGGTGCTAAATCTGAAAGCGACGAATAAGGGACGTTGGGGCGTAGTTTGCCACTTACTTGAAATTGTGGGCCCACGTTAGCACGGATGGCACGTTTATGACTGTTAGTATGGACCACAGAAGGAATAAAGTGGCGTGGAAAAATATAGCGTTGTGAGCTGGTGTCTCCCCACTATTATTACTATTATTATCTTTATCTTTGTTCGATTTTTTAAGTTTTTTGCCGATTTTTTTCACATAGTACCAGACTAACTCCTCAATGTAATCTTGTGATAGTTGTGTCAGCTAACAAAAGACTGTCATATGAAACAAATAACAGTCGGGGATACTCACCCTCATAAAATAAAAAACCATTCCGACACAAAGTGCGAGACTACCGGTCGTTGTCATACAAAGACATATGAGAAAGGTGGCAACAATGCAAGGCAGTTTGTGCAGTGCTGACATTAAATAATCCGACCAACTGACAGTAAAACTGACAGTTTTTGCCAAAAACCTACATTGGTTCATATTTTGAGAGTCACTGTGAGCGTGATACTTACTTTAGGGTAAACTTATGTACTGTCGTCTCACATACTACCAATGAGACGCCCAAAAAAATCCCCAAGAGCCACACAATACCGACGCTACAAATGTAAAGTAGGAGGGGCAGCAAGAAGAAATCTGTCCCCTCCTCTGACATTATCAACCAATCGGGGGCCGCCAAATACGTGACGAATGGTTTGAAACTGAAACATGATTGGTCAAAAATGACAAAAACTACTGAGCGGAACACACCTCAAAAAACGCGAAATTAATTTGACACTTGTCAAAATATAGTACGGTTTTGCTCCTTCTTTAACTGCTGTGAAAAATAAGCAACAGTCATTTTCCTGTCCTAGAGATTTTAATTGCGTATTCAAGGCCACCAAAATCACTGCTGCCACATTAACAATCAACAGTGGTGAATAAAATCGTGCCAACTGCGATAAAACGCCAATAAATGATGACTGGATGCTGATTTTGTAGCGACAAGTTGGGTCAAGTCTTAGTTGGATCACAGCCGACTGGTTTGAGGCCCATTGTGGCCTTGAACTATACAGTCTAACGTTCATCGGTTTGTTATCTCCGTCGATGAAAAATTTGTGTTGGTTTTGGTGTCCCCATGGTACAATCAAGCTAGCTGTGGCGTGTCTGAATTGATTGACGCATTGAATCGATTCGACGTACAGTTGGTACGACTGCATCAAGTGATATAAATTCGGTAGTACCAACTCATAGTGTATTGCTTTTTCGTGCGTTTGTTCGATGATTGTTTGGCGTTTGAATGATAGTAAGTTGGGTAAATTGACTAGGGTTTTTCTGTCGCCAGTGTTATAAACATCAACGTTCAGAATTACTTGTTCGTCGGTTGGTAGCACTCGCAGGACGATGTGTGTCCACACTGTGTTGTTTTTCATCAATTCGTGCATATCTACAGTTAGTGAACGTCTTTTGTAATTACTTGAGGGCGAAATTTCTGACAAGTGTGTCAAATGAGTGAACTCTTCGCTGGAAATATTTATGAAAAATGGTTGGTAACAAGTGAGATGTGTTACCAAATCCGGGAGTTCCCCCGTGGTATGTGAGCCCCACATACGAAAGCCCAATCTACAGTTTCCAAATTCAGGGCTACCACAGTTAGGGTTTGGTGTTGGGGTTGATTCAAAAGCCTAATCATGTAAAAATGGGGGCTGCTTGACAGACGGGGCACTTGGACCGAGTACTGGCGCCCGAAGGGCTCAATCCACTCCCCTTGGTTCTTAATATTCGGACTGAGACTATAACTATCCAAAAGTCGGATATTAATACCGCTGTGCTATAATTTGGCCGGTTTAGTGATTTTCGATAGTGGGGTTGGCAACTCACGTGAATCAAATGGTGGTGAAAAACCCTATAACGCAGAGTTTGATCGCTTGATATTTGTTTTGTTTTCGGATCGACTGAATCAAAGAGAGCTCTGTTTATAGCTAAAATTGATTGTTTGCACCAAAGGATGCAAACGTGGTCGGCTGGGAGCCACGACCGGGGGATTTGAGTACTCTAACACCAACATTGTAAAACCAAAGTTATCATTTAGTGACTCAACTTACCACGACATTTAAGCTACTATCAGGGTGATTGGTGAGAAACGAAGGCACTAGAAAATCATTATAACCCCCTGTGATGCTTACAAATGTGGTGGAGCTATTTTTAGTGTCAATATTTTTGTAAAAATCGTACGAAAATGAATCAAGTTGCAGTGGGGGCCTTCGGTGTGGTGTAGCTAGGCCAAGGACGATTGGCACCAAGTCGGAATTTTCCCCCAAGTTTGATACCAACCGTTTGGCAATGATACCACCCTTAAATTGATAATTACCCTCCTCTGGCTTGTCTGGTGTTACGGCTTACCATAGAATGGCCAACTAGGACCACCGACTTTGCTGGGTTTTTTCGATTTTGGTATAAATCTAAAACGGTGTAAATCGAATTGTTGACGTATTCGAGTTGATCGGCGAGAAGTGCGCCGTTTAGGCCGCTGAGTTCATTATTTAAATCGATTAGGAAATAGTCAAAGTGAAAAGGTGTTCGCGAGTTTAAAGCTTTACGAAGGGCCACCGATGCTAGAGAGCGTCCTTAAAACCGATTTTTTACATTTAATTTTGTTTTTTATGTTGGTATACCTTGACGGTGCGAGCCGGCATTTCCCGGTATAAATAATACAGGGATGCCGTCGAAAAACATGTTTCGGGTTTTTTCGGTGAGGCGACCTTCACTGTAAGCGTAAAGTCCATATCTGGGGTATTTATCGTCGATTTTGTTTGATATTCGCTGCAAAAAATCGGTTGTGTAACGTAAATATAACCTCAATTTTTCTGTACCACAAATTGGGGGTACTCGAACATGTAGGTCATCTCACACTTGTTCTCTTCATGGTCGTTGACAAAAGTCAGCAAACCGACGAAATAGAGTAGCGTTACAGTCAACGAAAATATAATAAAACCATTTATTAGCGGTGACATAACTCGGGGTGTGAGGTTAGGGTCGGCATAGGAACTTTTTTCTGCCACTAAATAAGACACCAGATAGATTGAAAATTTTTATTCGTCACTCTGTATAAATCAGTCGGTAAGTGCAAAACGGGTTGGCACCCCTGATATTTGATTATAAAATAACTTTTATTCATCACTCCGTAAAAAAATAACAATTATACAAAACCAATGGTTTACAACTTGGCTTTAAGTGAGCTCATTAGTTTTTCCAATTTCAACGCCTTCTGCATATTTCCCTTGATTTTCAATTTTCCCATCATGAAGGCTGTGGCCGGCTTGATTTTCCCGCTGAACATATCGAAGAAATTTTTACTGTCCATGGTGAGGGTGGCGTCGGGGGTGGTGGGGGCGTCGCCACGTCCGCAAGCCCCTGAACCGTTTTTCAGGTCCACAAACCTAAAAACAATCGGTTAAAAACCGGTGATAAAACAAAAATCCCTAACCATTTTCCGGCCTCTTCTCCAGTCACCACAAACTGGAAGACGGCTTGAGTACCCTTGACGGTATCTGGTGATAAGTTTGCCTCAATCCCTTGGAAAATTTTAACGATTTTGCCGTCACCCTGTATTTTGGGGGTGGCCAAAGAGGGACTCCCGTCACTAGGGGCTTTGATGGCGTCATCGTCGACGAAAAAGTCTGGCATTAGTTTGTCTTTATACTTGGGGTCGACGCAATATTGGTCGAAGTCGGTGACTCCGTGTTTTTTGAGGACTTCGTCGTCGATAAAGAAGTTTCCTGTAGTGGTTTTGGGGTCGGAGATTAGTACGGCGTAGGCGGCGTCGGCCACAATTTCCGGTTTCCGGTTGAACTTGGCTGAGTCAGGCCCTGTTAGCATTTCAATGGCCGCAGTGTGAATCCCTAATCAGTCAAACGCAATTAGGAAAAATCAAAATTACAGGGTTCTGTATTACCGGTCCGGGGCCACAGCGCATTAACCCCAATATTGAAGGGTCTAAACTCCTCATGCATGCCTAGAACACACATAGACATGCCGTATTTGGCCATAGTGTAGGCCACGTGGTTCTGGAACCAATGGGGTTTCATGTTTAAAGGTGGCGACAGGTTCAAGATGTGTGCGTGTTTGCTTTTCTTCAAATAGGGGAGACACTCTTTTGAACTGAAAACGTCCAAAAAATCTAGATTTTGTTTCAAAGATTGACAATAATAACTCACACCAGGAACGTCCCCCTCGTGTTGATATTATGCATCAAATCGTATCGTTTCATGTCCGTTTCAGGGGTCGGAGTTAGAGAAATCGCGGAGGCGTTATTGATGACAATGTCAATGCCTCCGAATTTCTTCACGGCCTCTTCGACGGCGTTACGGACCTGCTTTTCGTCGCGGACGTCCACAACACAGGGCAGGCCTTTGCCCCCAGCCTCCTCGACTGTAAAAAATTATAGTAGTGACGCAAGCCGACTTGATTTGGCTCAAACTCACTTTCCTTGCATGCTGTGTAGATGGTCCCGGGTAATTTGGGGTGTGGTTCGGCCGTTTTGGCCGCCACGACTATGTTAGCCCCATCTTTGGCCGCTTTGAGGGCTATGGCTTTGCCAATGCCCCGACTAGCCCCAGTGATGAAGACCGTAAGCCCCTGTAATTTACTAAAGTTCGGTTTAATTATGTGAAAAGTAGGACAATTTACGAATTTGAAACGAATTAGAGACGTACCCTGTATTTATCATTTTTTCCCGAAGTGAGTCTTATTCTTGAGTAAGCTTAATTACAAATAAATTAAAATGTATAAAGTAAACGTAACAACAAATGAGAAATTAATTAGAATTCAAAGTTCAACATCTTTGAGTTGACATTGCACTTAACTGTCAATTTGACGTTTGCAAATTATCTACCATACATCAGTATTTGGAAAAGACGCGATTAATTGTATTTAAAAACATTAATAGTGATGGGAAATAGGTGTAAAAGGCTAGTGAAGGCATAGAAAAAATGGTTAAGTTAAGCGGAAACTTAGGTTTTTACGTTTAGTTATGTAACGGTAGTTCCAATGTCCCGGTTATATAACCTACCCTATTTACAAAATGATAAAATTTAAACTTTGCACAATGATTCGCAAAAATGTAACAAAACAAGTCTATAAATAAGTGAAATGATTTTTTCCAAGTCTTATTTATTCATTAGATACAACAATAATTTAAAACACTATAAATTAAGGCATTTTTGTAACAATCCAGGGGAGTCGCCCCGTCTTTTTAAAATAATAATAATCATAAGCCAATTTTCCTAGAATCAGTAAAATTAGACTTGCTAGAACGCCGTTTAAAAGATCTAAAGCCTGGACGGAATATTCGCTCGGGGATCTACAGACCGAACTTCGGCTCAGTTCGATAATCTACGGCAAAAAAAGCGATTGGCAACAGTGCCACAGTTGGCGGTAACCAGTTTACCGGTAGGAGCGAATTTTCGTCGCCTTCAACATACGAACACTTGACTTCCCTCAAATCGTGGATTTGTGGTGCGAATTTTTGCAGCATTTCCTAAAAAATTACTAAAAATACGGACTGAACCAAAAGTAACGCACAAAATTCATGTCTTTGTCGTTAGTCATTTTTGAAAAAAATCCTCGAACAGGCCGATTTTATTTTTTAAATGCTACATTTTGACACCATATTGTCATTTATGATGTCATTCGTTTTTTTATTGTGACGTCATTCTTAATTTTTTAATGATAATTGACACTGTTTTAGACAGTACACGTTTTTATCTTTTTGGTAATAAGGAAAAAAAAATAAAAAATAAAGTTGAAAATATAAAAAATAAATTTAATAAAACAAAAAATATTTTTTTGTATTTATAAGCGGCAATTGTTTTCTATATTTTATAAAATAAGGCAAGAACAAAAAATAAACCTTTTTTGTAATACTCTCAGTAACTTCTATCACTTTCTGTTTTCTTTTCGTTATCTCCATAAAGATAAAAATAGGTTTTATCAGTTTTATCTAAAACACTGATCAAAGAATAAAAAAATAGAAATGATGTCATTTCTCAAAAACGAATGATGTTAGAAACGTCATAATGGCGTCAAGATATAGCATTTGAAAAAATAAAATCGACCGGTTCAAGGAATTTTTTGAAAAATGACACAACAAAGAGATGAATTTCGTGCGTTGTGAAATTTTGTGAACCTGGAAGACTGGCGTGAAAACACAGTCGCAGCGCCAAGGGTTTCCACCCAACGAAATGGTCAAAGCGTTGGGCATGTGCGGGTTTTGCGTGAGGGCATTGTCAAGTGCGTAGGTTGGCACCTCTGTCAATTTGTTTCCGCTGAGGGAAAACACCCGGAAATGTTTGAGAAAATAGGAACCTTCGAGTTCTTCGATCGTTTTCACTTTGTTGTTGTCGAGGTACAAGTCGAGGACTTTTCGGTAGATTTGGTGGTGTTTAAGGGGTTTTAAGTCTTCGATTTCGTTGCCTTCAAGGTGGATTATGCGAGATTTTGCGGGGAGGTCGAGGGGTAAGTGAGTGAGACCACGGTGGGAACAGTTAACTTCGATGAGGGGTTCCAAACGTTGGGAACCCATTTTCGTGAAAACGACTTTGGGTAAAGTACACGAACATATCGAGGGGCAATTGTTTTTCAAATCCTAGAATTTTTCCCCCAAATTTTTTTTTCCGACTTGGCTACTAGTCGTATTACCTTTGTGAAGCGAGCTATGGTTACTAGATTCTTGTTCGGGTGGGGATTCCCCTGACAAGTCAAATTGTTCAAGTCCTTGACTATTGTTTGGTTGAGTTTGAGGACCCAATTGAGGTCCTGCGAGCAGTTCCAAGTGTTACCTAAATAAAGAAAATCTAAATTAATTTTTTTTCACCCACACGACCCCGCGTTTTGACACAATAACAAAACAATTAAAAATTTATTAAATAAATCAATGCGACCCACCCGCTAATCACTTTCGAAAAAATAACAAAAGAATGAAAAATGATCAGAGTTGGCTAGTGTTGAATCATGAAGCTGTCATTTGTTTTCCTCCTAATCTCAGTTTTTTTACATAGTTGTCGCACAGGTAACTACGTTTTTCCCTAATTTAAGGTTACTTGTTCAATTTATTTCCAGAAAATGACAACAAGGTATCACCTTGGAAAACCCTACTCCAAAACAACGCTCTTGTAAACGCCCTAAAACCCAAAAATGACACTCAAGCGGCGCCTTCTTCTTTGACTTCGAGATTATTTGACACAAATAAACCACAAGTGTTAGCTGCGAGGCCGCAGCCTTTTTACCAAAAATGGATCGTTTCACCCATCGTTCAATTCCTTTCAATATTTTCGAAACCCCTAGCGTTTACGTTCCAAAAAATCGTAAACGTGATAGAGGACATTGGACGTAAATTATGGGGAATAGTGCAAGGCTTTTTCGGTAAAAAAACCTCATTGGATACTTCGGCTCAAGCGAATTTGGAGTTGGGTGTCAGCAGGCGGAAAAGGCAACTTACCGCCGCCACAACACCAAACATTCAAAATAGCTTTTCCGCCCTTTTACAAGTAATAAAACCCATGAAAGCTGTGCTAAAAACTATTCTAGCAGGGGTTCCCGACTTTACGCAACGTTTCCCCACCGTTTTGGTGCATCTTGAAAATTTGAACGGTGCTTTTGATACAGGTTTCTTTATTATCGACACTGCGGTTAAATACATAGGGTTTTGGATCAGTAGAATACTTCCAAAATTGACTTTCCTAGTTGATATTTTCATGCTAGTGTGGGACAACATCATGGAATTCAAACCTTGGTTCGAGAAACTACTCACTAATATTATAACAGTTGGCAAAACTGAAAAACAGACGTACACAACAACTGGTCCAAAACCCGAAGTTTTACAGAAAGAATCTCATTCGCAACCAGAACAGTTTTAATTTAACAATAAATCCTACTTACCGTCGAGATACAATTCTTTCAATTTGCCCACCGAAAAATTCCCTAAACTTTGTAAAAAATTCTCCCGCAAGTCCAAAATTTCTAAATTGGGGAAATTTGCAAGGAATTTGTTTCCAATATTCTCCACTCCGATTCGTACCAACCGTAAAACCTAAAAACACGTCTACCAACTGTCTTAAATCCCTTAAATTCTTACTTTTATCTTATTGGCGGGGTTTGGTGATTTCAGCCTGACGATGTTGCCGTCATAGATCGAAACGTTTTCAATTTGGGGATATTTGTGGATCATGTAGTTGAGGTCAAGCTCATCTTGTTCAATATCGCGTAGTTCAAGAATTGTGATGTTTGGGGGAAATTCATTTTCTAGGTGTGGCAAGTGGGTGACGCAAGTTAGGTGGTGGGGGGTTTTGAGGATGCAATCCTGGCATTTGATTGGTGCAAGAAGGTGGAGAAGTATAAGCCTATGAACGAGAAAAAAAACAAAAATTTTGGGGGGATAAATTAAAAACCTTCTAAACTAGATTTTTTATATTATTTCTATAAGACTACGGATATCTAAAGGTTAGGATATGAAACGTTTCCGTCCTTGATAGTTCCGTTAATCGCCAGAGAGCGCAGTTGTTCCATGACCGCCTAACTTTTTAGAAAAAAATGGCTGTATTTGTATAACGGTCAACACACAACAAACAAAAAAAATACAAGCAAATAGAGCATTAAATTCTCAATAGTAATAGGCAGACTTTGCCTCATATTTTTCAAAACGCTGAGAAAACAGTTACAGATGGAAGAAAATTGTTTGAAAGAAAGTTGTAGAGAATTAAATTTTCTACAAAAAAGTCCGGGAAACCATATCCCCATCTTCAACCATTTAGGCTCTATAGTCGTTCAAAGACGCTCAAGCGAGAGATATGCTTCATTTTGCCGGTGGTCAAGTACTGAAAATTGAATTTAAACTTAAACCGTTTATGATCGAGATATGGTCTCGAGGCCTTTTTTGTAGAAAATTTAATTCTCTTCAACTTTCTCCTTAACATTTTTCTCGTATTTTTAACCGTATTTGCAGCGTCTTGTAAAATACGAGATGTAGCGCATTTTTTTTTTTCATGTTTTTTTTTGAAAATTTTAATCGTCAATTTTTCTCAGTTTGTTAAAGAGTGCAAAGCTTAACATTTCTGCATTCTATTCCAAGTAATAAGATTTGGCGTCAAGACTGTATAACGCTCGAAGCGCCCTCACTTTTACTCTACCGTACTATTTCTTTGGGTTCAGAAAATCCTGCGATGTTTCGTCTCCTAACTTATAGTCCTCCGTAGACCTGACCTGACCGATTTGTTTGATAAATCAGTTAATTCCTCTGTTAATTGTTCAGAATTTGAAAATTTTGACCGAATTAAGACACCCCGGTATATAAAAATATTTTCGCAATGTGGGTCAATACCCACGTAGGAGAAAAAATAACCGGTCTGCCTTGTCTCAGTCAAGGTTGTGCGATTCATTCATAAAATTTGTGACCAATAATGGAAGAAATGGACATTTAATTGTACCATACCGTGTGATTGCAAAAACCAGCGATTGATTTTTTGGTTTTGTTGCGCGTAACTTTCACTGTAATAAAAAATCGAGATCGCACTTGAGATTAGTAAATAGTAATTAGCGTTTTCACCAGCCTTGTCCTTAATAAAATCATATTAGATCGATGGTTGAAAGAAAAATTTCGTATTCGGATCGAGTCAAATCATCAGGAAATTATATTCGAAATTGCTTTCAAATCAATCATCCCAAAAGCGACGCGATTCGAAATTATAATAAAAAAAGTTGTTTCGTGTTTCGTGTTTCGCATGCGAGCGAAAATTTAATTCGCATTGTTAAGAAAATCAAGTTGCAAACAATTCCAATTATTTGTTCCGGCACAGGCAAATCTCGTTTGATTGTTTCCGGAGTATTGATTTCGGGCTTTTATTTATTGTCCACATTTTAATTCGGCTCAAATAT
The DNA here is from genome assembly GCF_031307605.1 of Tribolium castaneum. NCBI lineage: Eukaryota > Metazoa > Arthropoda > Insecta > Coleoptera > Tenebrionidae > Tribolium > Tribolium castaneum. The sequence continues at coordinate 6,955,255 of NC_087399.1, read as the reverse complement.
GGAAATAAAATACAAGTGTCCACTTTAATTATCGATTTGGCTTAATTAATCCCCCGGTGGAAATTCGCGTTGTTTTGTAACACGAAACCGCTTCTTTTGTTTGATTTTTTTCGAAATGAATGCGTCACAAGCCCAGTGTCTAATTGCTCAATATTTATTCATCTCGTCGCGAACGCGTTATCTCGTACCCGTGTTAGTCTAGGGATTAGGTTTCGGGGCATAATTACCAGAAAACCGTCAACATTTTTCACAAAATCGCACACATTTTCGTCGCAAACCCGGCCGTTGTGGCGCGACCACGAAACTAGGAGATTTGCTCTCGGCGCGAGTCAAGGTGTGTTTTGTGCAGGTGATCCAAATTGGTACTAATTGCACGATTTCATGATCAAGTGCGACGAGCCAGATTTGCATTTAGATGACGGGAGGCGCGCGAGCGTTTGGCGGAATGGGGGTTAATCCGAGCGCTCTTATTTTCCGACTGTTTAATTAAAGTGGCGGTGTTACGCATGGACAACTTCGGGATGGTTGACTGGGTTTCGGAGTGGATGTACAGAGAAAAGAATTGCGGACAAGGTGAAGTCCGTTTCGGGAGAGAAAATGAGGATTTTCATGTATGGAAATCGCGACGGTTTCGCATTCAGCGACTGATTTAAATATTTATAAACGTATGGTAGTTGGTTGCGACTTTTTCGACGAACAATGGATCTAGGGCAGGGGTTTTTTCGACGAAAATAAACAAATTTTTAGAGTGGTAGGTGTGTTCGGGTCAGGTCGTGTAATTAAATTTTTATGTGTTTGACAATAAATGCAGACTTTTATTATCTCGTCCTGATAAAAACTGTTTTAACAGATTGGGTCAAACTAATGATTTTGCCATTTATTTCGCGGCTAATTGAAGCAGAACTGTCGTTCTTATTTCCACAGATTGGACATAAACAGGGCCTTCAAGTGGTACCAATTATTTGTTTCAGGGGTAAATCGCAGAGGAAATCGGTGTACAAAATTGAGAAAATCATGGAAATTTATTTTAAAAAATTAGGGTAAATTCCGGGGACATCATTATTAAATCAGAGATAATTAGTGTACAAAATTTAGGTCATGTTAAAAGTTAACAGCTCTACACATCCAATTTTTGAATTTTTGATGGATATTTCTGGCCAAAGTCTAGATGTAAATTTGAGTTTACTTGCGAAAAATCCGTCCACCTATAGTGTCCCCAAATCGAGTTTTTCATAAAATATTTTTCGAAAAATACAAATTTGAAGTTGTTTTTTATCTGGGACCATTTGTTGTGTGGAATTATTGTCTACTTTTATAATTTATTCAGATAGGAAATAAAAAAAGGAGATACAATAAGTAAATTCGGAGTTATTATAAAAACACTGTAAGTACCTATTCTATCAATTTTGTGTTGTTTCCTGTTGGGCCGCTCAATTTACACGCGGTTTTTGGAATAAATTTGCGGTAGAATTACGATTCCACCAACTAAATGTCCTACGACATTAATTTTTTATTTTCTACGTATTACTTTCCAAAATAATTTGTTTTTGTCTAAACTACTGCATAAACCTTTTTTTTGAGGTAGAATAAGGCGATTTCAGTCTGTTTTATGAAAGTTTTCTCGATTTTAAGCAAAGAATCGTCCGAAGTAAGCTATTTTCAGTTAAACTATAACATAAATCGGTCTTTCCGGCTCGAATAAGCCGTTTTCATCTAATCCTCCGAAAGTTTTCTCGTTTTAAAGCAAGAAATTGTCCATATTTAATTGTTTTTTTCCAAACTAGAGCATGAACCGTTCTTTGAGCTGGAATAAGACGACTTCAGTTTGTTTTATGAAGGTTTTCTCGATTTTAAAGCAAAAAATTGTTCGAAATAAGCCGTTTTCAGTCAAACTATGACATAAATCGTGGTTTTCGGCTTAAGTAAGCCGTTCTCAGCAAATTCTCAGGGAGTTTTCTCATTTTAAATCAAGAAATTGTCTATATTGAATTGTTTTCTTTTAAACTAGTGCATGAAACGTTTTTTTGAGCTAGAAATAAGGCGATTTCAGTCTGTTTTGCAAAGAATCGTCTCAAATAAGCAGTTTTCAGGCAAACTATAACATAAATCGTTCTTTCCGGCTCTCATAAGTTGTTTTCAGTCAGTTTTTAGAGAGTTTTCTCATTTTAAATCAAGAAATTGTCTATATTGAATTGTTTTCTTCTAAACTAGTTCATGAACTGTTTTTTTAAGCTAGAAATAAGGCGATTTCAGTCTGTTTTATGAAAGTTTGCGCGATTTTAAGCAAAGAATCGTCCGAAATCAGCCGTTTTCAGTCAAACTATAACATAAATCGTTATTTCCGGCTCGAATAAGTCGTTTTCAGTATTTCTCAGAGAGTTTTATTATTTTAAAGCAAAAAATTGCTTATATTGAATTGTTTTCTTTCAAACTAGTGAATGAAAACCATTCTTTTGAGCTAGAATAGGGCGATTTCAGTCTGTTTTATGGAAGTTTTCTCGATTTTAAGCAAAGAATCATCCGAAATTAGCCGTTTTTTCAATCAAACTATAACATAAATTGTGGTTTTCCGGCCCCAATAAGCCGTTTTCAGCCAATTCTTAGAGAGTTTTCTCTTTTCAAAGTAAAAAATTGCTTATATTGAATTGTTTTCTTCCAAACTAGTGAATGAAAACCGTTCTTTTGAGCTAGAATAGGGCGATTTCAGTCTGTTTTATGGAAGTTTTCTCGATTTTAAGCAAAGAATCATCCGAAATTAGCCGTTTCTTCAATGAAACTATAATATAAATTGTTGTTTTCCGGCCCCAATAAGCCGTTTTCAGCCAATTCTTAGAGAGTTTTGTCATTTTAAAGTAAAAAATTGCTTATATTGAATTGTTTTCTTCCAAACTAGTGAATGAAAACCGTTCTTTTGAGCTAGAAATAAGGCGATTCCAGTCTGTTTTATGAAAGTTTTCTCGATTTTAAGCAAAGAATCGTCCGAAAGTAGCCGTTTTTTTAATCAAACTATAACATAAATTGTTGTTTTCCGGCCCCAATAAGCCGTTTTCAGCCAATTCTTAGAGTGTTTTCTCATTTTAAAGCAAAAAATTGCTTATATTAAATTGTTTTCTTCCAAACTAGTGAATGAAAACCGTTCTTTTGAGCTAGAAAAGTGCGATTTCAGTCTGTTTTATGAAAGTTTTCTCGATTTTAAGCAAAGAGTCATCCGAAATTAGCCGTTTTTTCAATGAAACTATAACATAAATTGTTGTTTTCCGGCCCCAATAAGCCGATTTCAGCCAATTCTTAGAGAGTTTTCTCATTTCAAAGTAAAAAATTGCTTATATTGAATTGTTTTCTTCCAAATTAGTGAATGAAAACCGTTTTTTTGAGCTATAATAGGGCGATTTTAGTCTGTTTTATGAAAGTTTTCTCGATTTTAAGCAAAGAATCATCCGAAATTAGCCGTTTTTTCAATGAAACTATAATATAAATTGTTGTTTTCCGGCCCCAATAAGCCGTTTTCAGCCAATTCTTAGAGAGTTTTGTCATTTTAAAGTAAAAAATTGCTTATATTGAATTGTTTTCTTTCAAACTAGTGAATGAAAACCATTCTTTTGAGCTAGAATAGGGCGATCTCAGTCTGTTTTATGAAAGTTTTCTCGATTTTAAGCAAAGAATCGTCCGAAATTAGCCGTTTTTTCATTCAAACTATAACATAAATTGTGGTTTTCCGGCCCCAATAAGCCGTTTTTAGCCAATTCTTAGAGTGTTTTCTCATTTTAAAGCAAAAAATTGCTTATATTAAATTGTTTTCTTCCAAACTAGTGAATGAAAACCGTTCTTTTGAGCTAGAATAGGGCGATTTCAGTCTGTTTTATGAAAGTTTTTTCCGATTTTAAGCAAAGAATCGCCCGAAATAAGCCATTTTTAGTTAAAGTATAACATAAATCGTTGTTTCCGGCTCGAATAAGCCGTTTTCAGCCAATTCTCAGGGAGTTTTCTCGTTTTAAAGCAAGAAACTGTTCATATTGAATCATTTTCTTCTAAACATTTTTTTTTAACTAGAATAAGGGGTTTTCGGTGTGTTTTATGACTTTTTTTTATAACCGTCCGGAATAAGCCGTTTTCATCTATAACATAAATCCACAATAATTCCCGAAATTGCCAATTTTTATGTAAAATCTTTAATCCCAGAGACCTGTAATTATCACTTTAATAATCGCTGACTTTGCGATAAAGCGCCACGTGCCGCCGCCGCCAATAATTACGTACTTTTCCTCAGTATTTAATCATTTGGCGACTGTTTTTATCGCGCAAAATAAGACAAAGCACTCGACCGAATTATCAAATATTCGATAATTGATCGGTTTTTACCCAAAACCCGTCACTACTTTACCATTTAACACCCAGTCAATAACACAAAAATCAAACAAAATCGCAAGCGTCCTTCAGGTTAATAAAAACACATTTGTTAATTTTTTAAATCAATTTATTCATCAAACAAGACAATCGAAAGTGTTCCCCTGGTCGGCCAGACACATCCTTAAGGCTTCTTGTGCACGGTGAGTTTCACCGTTAGGTGGCGCTGACACTCTAGGAAAAACACAGTAGTACCAACTTACAATCAAATTACCACCAACCGGTGAAAAGTATCCAAAGCCTGGCGTAGGACCGGAATCGCCTCTTCTCTCTTCCCGGATTTGACGAAATCGATCCCGATTTTAAACTGATTTTCGCACCAGTCTAATTTTTCGATTAATTCTTTTAATAAGATTTTGGTTTGGCATTTGGGACATTTTTCAATTTCCGGTGATAACGGAAATAAATTTGAACATTTAACCATCGGGCATTTCAAACGTTTCACATAATTTGATTCATTTGTGAGCAAAGGCCAGTCCTCAAGGCAGGCTTGGCATTGACAATTGAACCAATACCGCCCCAAGAGCGTTCTCTGTCGCTCTGCTAATTTAATTCGAGTGAAAATTGGGCCGTAATTTTCTGAAATTGGGGTATTAGGGGTCAAAGGACGGATGGAAGCAATTACGATAGTTTTCCCAACAAAATACCTAAAAAAATTGTGTCATTGTAATTTTATCATCGGTAGGTTGGTACCGCGTAACGCTGGGGTAGCACTCGTGATTAAACAGCGCCACAGTGGGGTACACAGCGACCCCAATGTTTATCATTTTGGCACTTTTCAAACTGTGGTCTTCGCTATACAAAGTCTCGTAAATTTCATGTGCATTGAATTGTAAAATTTGGAGATAATGTAGTAACATTTCGCCAACCTTGTACTCAGTTTGGGTTGGCACCACTGTGCCATTTTCCCCAAAATACCCACTTTTCTGCAAGCAGCGCAACAGAAACGCTGCCATTAAGCTTCGTTGCAGGAAATCACTATTTTGACGTTTTGACTCATTCGTACATAAGTTATAAAGGGCGTTGGTGTTTTTCTTGTCGTAAATCTCAAGTGTTTGAGTTAAACTCTGTTGAGTGATAATACGTAACGCCATGAGGGATAAAACACTCATTCCGGAACCTAATAACAAGTCGAAAAATTTGCATTCGTATTTGTGGTACGTTGTAATTGCGTCATCGCGACATTTCGGGCTACAGAAGGCAACACTGGAACAGTGCGGGCAACCTACGGGTGCTAAAAGCCTAAACTGGGTTTACTACCAACCAAAATCGCCAAATACGCACCGGGCGAAGCAATGTTGGCAATGCGTACCGAACTTTTCGGGGTTAAGGCACGCCACAGCGGCGGGTTCCGCAACTAGAATTTCCCCAGTTGCGATATCGGCATTGCTGACAACATAACGGCCCACATCTGGGGACGTTTTCAGCGTGATTTTGCTAGAGGCGTGGCTGAAGTCAGCGTGGCGTTCGCTGATTGGCGGAATCACTTTCTCGACGCGTTCGATTGGTGCATATTCTCCAGCCATGGTCTGACGTAACTTTTCGATTAGTTTCGGGTCACTTGTCAATTTTTCGGCCAAATTTTGCGAAATTTGTGCTTTCGTTTCATCGTTTAGTGCCTTGTAACATTGAGCCATTGTTGCGAAAACATCAAATTTGAGGTCGTTGGGGACTTTTAGTTTTAGGGCGAGTTGAGTGTCAGTCAGAGCGTGGGAAAATTCGCTAAGGGTGACTAGAAGGTTGGCTCGTCTGATTAAAGCCAAGGGGAGAGTCGGGTCTGCAATTTTCGTCTCGGGTAAACTGTGACAGTTTTGTCAACCCTGTACCTGATTCTGGGGATTTTAATATGGCTTGGTTGTACAAATTTAGGGCTTTTTGCGAGTCGCCACATTTTTCAGCTTCAGAGAATCGATTTAAAGCGATTTCGGGCGATTTTTTTCGGTAAATCTCTTGTACGTTTGATAAAAAACCGATTATGTAGTCTTTAATCTACAAATAAGTTACTGAAAATTACGAAAACTGTGGTTTTTACCTCGTCGTCCTTATACATGATCCGGATTCTTTGGCTGTCTGTTTTTAATTTACCAAAAATGTTTTTTATCCATTTTTCGCCAACGTTTTCAGCTACTATTTTCGCAAATTGTAAAAAGAAACCTTCCTTATCGACCTGAAGGGTTTTTTCACTACAAATTTCGAGATATTTTTCATCCGAAAACATGTTAAACTCGTGTTCGGCCACAACTTAACCACGAATCTCTCATTCTAAATATAGGCGAGTTAAAAATAAAGTTAAATATAATTATACGGGGGCAGGTCTCGAAATAAAACAAACATATTTCAGTTCTATTTATTGCAACAGTTGGTAATACTAACAATATCACAATTTTTGGTCCTTAAACTATAATCATCACATTCTAATTTAAATAATCCGTGACGAGAAATTGACAGCTCCTTTGTATAGTGACATTGGGATAATTCGTACGCCATAAAAGAACCTAAAACCACAATTCAGTAACTTTTTCACTTGTTTCACACCACGCTTACTTGATCATCAGAAATGGAATCGCAAAAACTAATATCGAGCAATTTTAAATGAGATAGCGACACAAGCGCTCTCTCGCATATATCACCGGTAATACTTTTAATCCCTAACAAGTCCAATTGTCTTAAATCTTTACAACACGTGACCACTGGCAAAAGCATTTGGTCGTTAACGCCCCTCCACTGTGAGATAATCAACCTGAAAAGTTTCCAACTAGTTTTTGAAAACAATTGGTCCAACTGAACCTTTTTAAATGGCGACAGTTGGCAGCAATTTTCTCCAAACAATCCCCCGGGTGTGCAAACAGGAAGCACCAACCCAAATCTAACTCTCTCAAGTTGGTACACCTGGCAAAATGCAAGCCACCGGATACCAAAGTAGTGGTTTTAAAGGAACTCCACGTCCTCAAATTTTTATTATAACTAGCCACAGTTTCAACAATCTGGTCGAGTCGCTCGATATTTTCGCAGAAATCTGTAATGGTCGGTCATAGGCGGACCGCGGACTAAACACTCACCCAGCATCAAATGTGTCAAATTCTGATTGGCTTTCAGGATTGTCATCAGCGGGTCGTCTGTCACGTTAGTGCAACACAAATCCAACGTGATTAATTTATTCAGACGAGCTAAGTGCTGGAAAGCGTAATAGTCGGGTTTAGTGTTACGTAGGCGTAGTTCTGTCAATTCGCGACATTGCGAAATTTTCGCAACGATTTCATTGTTGACGAATTCGCAATGACATAATGATAAGTGAGTGAGGTGTTGGCAGCAGTGGTGTAAAAACCTGCAAGTTTGGATATAGGAATCTGCATTACCGGCGCTTGGTCTTACAGGAGGAAAGTGCTTGAAAAGAACTTATCGTCGCTTCCACACCACGACAAGTCGAGTTTTCGTATTCCCAGGCACCGATTTTTGAAGTAATTTAGATTTTTGCTGTTGATTCGGTGCCAATAGCGCTGAAAAAAGCGTGGTTATGTTGGAATTTTCTCAGGAGAGAAACTACTTTGAGGGACAAGTTTTGGTACAAGACGGGGTCTAGGGTGGCGTCGTACCACGTTTTGTTCACTTGGGCACAGCGACATAACGACTTCAAGTCCAGATATTGGAAAATATGCAAAATTACTTCATGCTACAAAAAACCGACATAAAAAGGCGCGAAAGTGCAAATCAACTAGTACAGGAAGACGTGCGAAAAAATCACAGTTGCCGTTCGCAGGATCGGTGTCAGTCAATTGTTTTTCGGGGCTCTCGTCCTCGGAAATTTTCCAGTTGAGCAAGTCGTTTTGTAAGACATGCTGCTGGAGAATGCGTTTGGGTTGATAGCCCCCTAGAAGGACGGCATCGATTGCTGTGTGATATTTCAAATGACTTTGGTTGAATTCGAGCCGAATTTCACTGAAAATTAGTTGTGAAAACCTTGAAACGAGAACATGCCAGGCTGACTTGATCAAGCAGTTGTATTTTTTTATGGTGGGGTGAAACTTGCGGGATTCCTCCGCACACACTTGTGGGGGGCCCTGCCACAACAACTTCCAGTGTAGTTCTGTGAAGCGGCCCCAAATCCGAACGACAGCCCCCGGGTTGTACGTCTCATAAATGCAAACGTCCCGTGGGACTACGGCTCGCTCAAACCTGCAAAAAGTGTCACTTTTTGCCGGTTCTCGGCCTCGATAAGTACCCCAAAGTGACGTAGTCCTCGGCCCCCAGGGGGTCGCTCTCCTGAGGCATGTACTCCAGCTGGTGGGCCTCACTTTCTTTCCACCACCGGCCATAAGACCTCTAAAATGATTGGTTACGTATTGGAAATTTCAAGGGGGCCCACGCACCAAACTGTACGTCTCTGGGAAATCCCCGTACGATGGGTATTTGGTGTATTTCCCCACAAGGTTGTCCGGAGCATAAGAAATACTGAAACTGATGTTATATCTCGAGGTGAAGTTGATTACTTTTTCGGCGTATTGCTCCCAACTGTTCATGTCCCGGACCATAATTTCCACCGGAATGAATTTTTTTTCAAATTCGGTTAGTGGTCGAACTGATTTAATTAAATTAGGCTGCATTTTGACGATTACATAACCTCAAACGTCAAACTGACAAGTGACACAACACGACCAGCGACCCTCAACAAAAACAGTGACAACAAAAAGTTTATCATTTATTTAAAATTTGCGATAAAACGTCCGGCTGCGAGTAAAAAATAAAGCATCCACGGTATCATCCGATTTTTTCTCCAACTCCTCGTCTGGTTCCTCCTCCTCCTCCTCGACTTTTTTAATCATGACATCATCAATCTCGGGGGCGACCTCTATGTCCCTCATATAAGTGTCAAACATTCTCGAATATCGTGTGAACGGGAGATAGGATTTTAAGTCGGTTTGGAGGCTGTATTTGCCTTCTTTGTAACCAGTCAAACTCAAAATCGAGTCTACTTCATCGACCGGTACTTCCCGAGAGAACAACGTTTCGAACGGCGGGTTTAAAGCCTTACTGTACTCGTCTTCGGGGACTGGACACAGTGTGAATTCGCCACAATTTACAATTTCGATTTTTCGGACTGGCTTTTCGTAGTAGGTTCCGATTTTTTCGATTAAATTCAAAATTTCAGCACCTTGAACCAATTGCCTGGCAAAAACTAAATATTGTCACAGTTTTGTAGACATTTACCCGAAAGCAACGTAATTATAGTCCATCCAAGATGCGGGTTCAAGCGTTATGTAGAACTGGGTACTATTGTCCTCGTGTATTTTTCTGTTACACATTGAAATGACCCCTCTTCTGTCGTGTGGTACCGAATAGTTTTCACAAGGCATTGGAATGTGTTCTAGGTCGAAGCCGCCACACTGTATCCAACTGTATTTCGCAATTCTGTAGAAAATTGTGTTTTTTTATTTGTAGCAACATATTTGGTTGGTACCTGTGTACTTTTGTGTTTTTATAGCCTCGAGTTTTGTTAGTACAACGAAATAAAAAATTGTCACAAGTTATCGGGACCAGATCGTTATAAAGCTACAATAATTGTGGAATTAAAATAATTAGTTATAATTATTTGAGCAAATACCATAAAAAGCATCGAACCGACCACGCGTTCATCAACTGCTATGGTCAAGTAGACAAATTTCCGCTACAAACAACTCAAAAAATCACAAATAAGAACACCAAAACTCACTTTATAAGTTTCAAAAATGTGCGTAAAATATTTAATCAGTTCCTTTTCGGCCATTTGCTCAAAATCCATATCAATTTCAATCCTGTATGTTTCCTTGATGAACTGCTCGATACCTTGGTCACTTATCAATTGCCCGTCATGGTACACGGCTACGGGGGTTTTTAGAAGATAATATTCTTTACCATGGCGCCTCTTCATCTTGGTCAAAAATTCGTCCCAATCGAGGTTCAACATTGCCCTGATTTCCGGCTTTGCATACACTTTGGGGTAGTGCGAGTGCAGCATTTCCACCAAATAGCGGCATTTTTGGAAATTAGGGTGCGGCAAAAGCCCCACGACTTTAAATTTTTGCAAAGGTTGCGGTTTTTCGTACAAACAGAGGTCGGAGTCCCAATCCATGACGTTAATTTGGCGCGATATGTCACAAAATGACGGGGTGAATTTTAGTTGCTCAAGAAAAAAAATATCGCAAACGATAAAAAATTAGGAAAATAAAATAAATAATAATTATTTATTAAAAAAAGCAAACTGACATCGGTGCTTACATAGTTATCATCAATTATAAGTTATAATCTTCATAGAATCGATTTCTGATGGCAAAAACTCTCGGTGCAAATTTTCATCATGAGCTAATTTTGAGCGGGAAATTTAAATTTTGGTCGGGTGTGTGATGGAATAAAAGCAAAGTAACACTCATTAATCGTTTATTAACTTGTTCTACTATTAGTACAATATAAATACTTTGAAAATGGGCTCGAGCGCCCGTAGTTTTTAAAATCACAAAGATTTTGATATGTATTGACATTGACACGATATAATTGACAGAAAAATTGTCACATGGAGATGTTATTGCAACATTCGTAGACACAACCATCGTATAAATCTAAAATAAGACACAAAAGAAACGAGTCGGTAAGCTAATAAAGCGAGTAGAAAAATAATAGTTACAGTTTCCTGTAATAATACTTTTTATAATACAAATTTTACAATAAATAAGAACAGCCCTTGGAGGGCTATCAGTACGGCCTCCAGACACTGGCGGGGTCATGCGTCCTTTCCGTATCCTCGAGCGTTTCATGCGATTGTGCCACTTCTGTAGTCACAGTCTGTGCCAGTTCTATAGCCCTAGTTGGGGTCAAACTCAGACTTTCGGTACTTAAGTACTGGTCGATCTTTTCGCTACTACCATGCAGGTGGAAGTGAATCTGGTTCTGGGTGGAGTACAAAGGGGGGTAGAGGACCATAGTACTGGGGTACTGCTGGTTGTTGTTGGGCGTGTTGTAGTAGTTGTAGTTGTTGGGGTACGAGTTCGGGGTCCAGTTGTTGGGGTAGTAGGTACTGTTATCGGAGTACCTCATGGGGTCCAGCTCGGACTTGGCACTGTTGAGCATAGGCGGGGGGGAGGTGAGCGAAGTGTTGATGAATTCGTTATGGCCTGGCTCGGGGAGAACTGTAAAAAATAATTTTTTCGGGGTCAGTGACACTTTTAGCGCTATGTAAATGTGGTGGTGCTGAGTTTGGCGTATGTAAATCGGGGCTAACGCTCTGTTAAAAAAGGTGCATCCGGTTGCATAAGGGGGCACTCACCGGTGGGAAGATGAAGCGAGGTGGCGGAGTCCTGGTGGTCGTAGTAGCCCGTCTGGGGGCTGTAGGGGGTGTACGAGTAGTCGGGCCACGTGGCAGGGGGACAGGGGGGCGGGTTGGGGTGCAGCGACCCGTCTGTAAAACACGTTTCAAATGACCCGCCAAAAAAACAAAAGAACAAAGCCATAAACAACCGCGAAATTATTATTCTCGCTGCGCTCTTGACCATTACGGCTCATTGTATGTAAATTCAATTTTAGAATGTCTTTACTATTGTTTTTATGTAGTTCATAGACTAATAAAAATAAGTCGACGGCCTAAATAAACGCGCGACGCACGCCACTGGAGATGGCGGGGAAAAAACTTCAAACTTTGCCAACCGAATTCCGCGAATTCGCTTTTTTATCGGAGGAGAAATCGCAACGCAACGTGGAAGTATTTTTATTATCAAATTGTCGTTTCCGTTATAGTCATTTTGACAGGTCGTACGTGATTGGTCGACCATGGGTTGGGCTTTTTACGCTAATTACGAAAAAATCTATTAATGTGTGATTGTTTATGGACTGCAAAGTCCACTTTTCTGTGTCCGGACGACCTTGGACGCATGTAAATTTCGCTCAGAGAAAACGAAATACGGTAATACGTGGAAAAACGAGTGGAATATTGAGATATTAATGAGGGAAATACCGTACACTTACGAAATTGTAATTTTTAAGCGTTGGAAGAGAAAAAGTACGCGAGTTATTTTTAGATTCGCTCGTGTCATGATTCCGAGAAATTAAAACAAATAATTAACCACCACTGGCTAATTCGTATTGTAACAAAAGAAAGCTAAAACGCCTACTGTCTTATAATTTACATTAGAAAATCAAATCAGCAGTGCTTTTTTCGCTCTAACTTACGAAATTTATTGTGAATTAAACAAATTCGACTATTTTCCTGATTCATCTAAACGTTTTGTAGGCTATTGCTTTATTTATTATTCTCAATTTAATTTTTTCTAAAACAGATTTTCTAAATTTTAATTGTCTTAATTTTCATTACGTCTTTACGTAAACTTTATTTACTGATAGAAATTAAAACAGTCCAAAAATTTGTTGCTTTTTTTTACTTCAAGAACCACAGTGTACCTATGTATACCTAGTGATTTTTTTTACTTAATCATATTAACAAAATGTTGACAGCAGTTACTGCAGTTGATATAATTATGTTTGAAGGTCTTCCTAAAAGTATGCATTACTGAAGAAAGGTTTCTCTTGAACAATAGTTATAGTTACAGTAAATAGTTATTAACGTTCGTGTGCCGTAACATTTTACAGGGCGTTTTTTTTTTCACTTTCTATCAAAAAATTAAAAATTAATTTTTTATTTGACAAGGTATCGTGATGTTTATACCGTCATTAGATGGCTCCATTCTAATAAGAGTTAAAAATTCAAGTAATAAATTTGTGTCATTCAGCAATTATAATATTGTGACGTTATTATGACAAATAGTGTTTTAATAAATGAGTTTTTAATAAAAAATTGTATTTTGTATATCAAAATTGTATATTATTATACGAGTTTTATAAAACATTCTATTGTGGCACGAATGGTTTTGGAGCACGACGAAGGAGTTCTCCAATAGAATGAGTGCCATAACTAAGTCTTATAAAACAAGTGTATTATACTATTTTTTCTACTTTCTACTTTTGTTGTTTGTTTTTATTTAGTTTAACTTATCAAAATCTATTCAAACAATTTCCTTTTAATTTTGTCAATAAACAATTGACGCTATTGACAGATCACACACTAGATTACCAAGTAGAAAATTCCGTAAAGCTAGATGTGTGAAAGTTTACTTTTTGACTATTAAATTTTGAGTTAAACAGCGCCATCTAAAGTTGGTCATAGCCAACACGATTCTTTCGACGTGTCTGTCATTTTGAAGTGTACCTAATAAAAAACTATTCTTATTTTTTAATAAAAATTATCAGCGGAAAGAAACAATTCTCGTGTGTTAACTATTTTATTTATTACTAATCTATTGTAGTCACATATTGTCTTAGTTAGGGTAACCACAAAGATGGTCATAATTTCCTTGCGAGAGTTATGGTAGGATATTATGAATCCTTAAGTCCCTCCAACTAGTTTTCTTCAATCATTCAGCTCATTCCTTATGGTGCAGACGTTACCAAAACTAAACGAATTTTCTTAATTTTTTTGCAATTCGTTCAAGAATATAAAGAATTTTTGAAATAAAAATTTCAATACGGTCAAAAAAAACAAAAATTATCAAAAATTTTGTTTCTTAGATAATTCATTTATTTATTTTAGTAAGAAATAAAATTATGTATCTATTACGGGAATTTTGGTGTATTAATAACCTTGGGCAATATACGGACCCTCGGGTCTCTAGATAGTAAACCGATTGCCTATTAAGACCCTTATAATTACAATTATAATTTTCTTGGTATATAAATATTACAAGGCTTAACTAATCTTAACAAACCCAGCTTTCTGTGTCAATTAATTTTATCCTAGAAAATATAACTTACACCAAAATGGGTACATGTGAAATTTTTTATTGGCCCTCGTATTTCAATTTTATTACACGATTTTGCAGTTAAACGCAAAGAAGGCAAAAAATATTGACAAAAATGAATACCTACTGCTGCTTGATCAACTTAATTGATTTCGAAAAAAGCCTAAGCCCTAAAAATGATACGAATTTTGAAATTTGTTTAAATGACTTGCTCTGGTTGGTCATTTCGTGGGAAATAGGCGACTTTCAAATTTTCCGTCAATTCTATTGACCCGAGATTGTTTTTATTTCGGTGAGTTCGCAATCAAATCGCTTATTCAAATCTCTCGCTCTCGGTGTGAAAATTTCATCGATTTAGTTCCGTTACAATTATTCCGAACAATAATTCTCCGTTTCCAGAACTATAGAAATGCACAATTGCTTTTTTCCCTCATTCGCAATGCACGTCTGTCTAAGAAGAGAAGAAAAAAATCGTTTTGTCCTCGACAGGAAAGTAACCAAACACTAACAGTTTTAAAGCATCGCGTGTAGGGCTTCCCGTTTGCGCTGTACCTGTTTAGAATACTAGGTGCATCGCCGAATCCGAAGTGAATCACAAATCTCTGGTCAAGACGTGCAAAGACCCATGCGTTGGGAAAATCCGCTGACATTGACGTGTGTATCGGCACACATCAAAGCGGAAAGAATCATTTTCCTCCCTAATTTTCCCTCCGAAACCGTCAATTACGACGTCCCTCGAAAAAAATCTGCGGCGTCTTGCACGTACGGTAAAGGCCCTTTCTTGAACTAGTTGCTCTCGAGTATTAATTATAAAGTGCACAATGGACCGTTCGAGCGAGTTTTGTGGTTTATTGGCCTGGAGGAAGGCCGATTAAAATCAATTGATGAATGAACGTGCGGTCTGACGGGAGAAAAAGTACCGGAATTTGATAATCTAGAAGGGATTTGGTTCTGCGTGTGTGGCAACAAGTGACTAATTAGTCATCTGTTCCACGGCACATAGCCCACCTGGGCGGAAAGAAACTTTTTCGCACTGTAATTTTTACCTAGCTAATGTCCATCCGATTCGTAGAATCGCACTGGCCTTGACATATCATCTAAGCCGCCTCGGATTCGAAACAGAAGTCCGAAGTATGAGTGAGTCGATTCGATTTATAAAAATTGTGGTTTGGACTAGTAAACTGATTGGGAATCAGTCAAGCGGCAAATATATCTTACATTACACAGTAACGGATAGTAAGACAACGGATTGAATTTCGGTTGCAGTCCTTTACACATCAGCGACTCGTCAAATAGGATGTGATTGGAAAATTCGCTCGTAATTACGCAAAACTCGGCCTACTTGATATATAACATGGAAGTCGGAGAAATTCCCATGCTTTATCGGATTCCGAACCGTAATTACGAAAAACAAAAACGAGACAAAAACTTGTACAACGTCGTTACGCATGAACACTCTGTATTTTTAGTTCAGGTCAGTATTTCATATCTCAACCGTGAATAGTGTACGAAGTACGGCGGTCGACGAGAGATGACTGGACAACTTTTAATAGGATTAGAATAATGAGCTTTCTATTCGGCAGATCGCTACTAAGACGCTTACGACTATTGCTCCTTTTACTTTACGCGTTTTCAAATACACACTGCGATCGACTGGACTCGGGCCAAAAGTAACAACCGAAAGCAAAGGAGATTTGACTTTATCAATTCACTCATTCTTAGTTCTCGTGTGATGGAAATAATTAAGTGATTGAATACGAAACACTTAAATTCACAATCGTCTCAAATTTAAATCACCTGTTGAAGGAAATAAAGAAAATAAAAAACATAGAGGTTGTCGCTAACAGCAAAAGAAAAATCAAATTTTGAAAGAAATTACAAAAAAATAGCAAACAACATATTGGTTTGTTTTTCTTTTACGAATTTTTCCGAAGTTACGAGTGAAATAGAAAATTTAAACTAAGGAAGAGACGAAGATTATAAAACATCCAAAAAAACAAATTTGTTAAAACGAATGAAGGGATAAAGAGCAAAAAACATTTAGGTAGATAAATAAAAAATAACACAAATCCTACTTCAAAGTGGTAACAGTGAGTGAAGAAATGGTGGAATAAGAATACAGGATGATCCTTTTTAGGGCCTAAATTAAAAAAATGAAATTCTAAGATCGCTAGAGCTTTTAAATTTATTTTCAAAATAGCTGAGAAACCGGAACTTTGAAATTTTAAATAGTAACCACACATTTTTATTGCATTTTTGAATTCACCCTCTCAAACTGAGTAAAATTTACCCAAGTTGTTAGAACTTACCTGTCATAGTTTTTGACATGTCGATTTTTTTTGTTAAAATTTTCATTTGCAGAGGTTTATTTAAATTATCACAGCTCTTGAACCTTTTGCGATAAGTGAATAATTTTTTTTGCATTCAATGATCGAAGGTTCGAGGAGCCTTCTACAATTTTTAAAATTGTCAATTGTCAAAATTCAAGGCTAGTTTGATTTTTTCAAACTGGTTATCAAAAAACTCAGTTTTTTCAATAGGAACTATCTTATTTTTTTTAACGACAATCGAAAGAACATCGACATTTGGGGTGACTTTTATCAACACGTCCTATAGGCGCTATTTCTTACAGTTTTTGAAATAATTAATAATCAAATAATCAAATTTTCATCGTTAATCAAGTAGGCTTTAAAATGGTCAACGATTGTCACGATATAATCTGCCAAATAAAATCCAGTAATAGGTGACTATGAGTAAAACTCATAGACAAAAAAATTTTCTAATAAAAGTCTCTTCGTTTTCGAAATAAAAATCATTGAAAATTTGATCAAATTTTGCTAAAGATTTAAAAAGGTAAGTACGGTTACTTAGATACTGTCATTCTGAGAAGCACAAAAATTAATTTCTGACTATGACTGTGATCAGTAGCGTCAAATGTGTGTAGATAGGGGTTCATTTTATGTAAGTTATTTTTAACCGAACAAAAAAAGATTTTTTGGATTTAGATCCTTTAATGACCCAAAAATTTTTTGGCAGTTTATATCAGGTCCAAGCTGTAGCTTAGTTATGGATCGTCTGCCATTGAATTTTAATCTTCTTGAATGAAAGTGGTGGACAATTTGCATATTTCTTGTAACTAATACCACAATTTTATCGCATTTTTCAAAATTTTACTCGGTTACAATAAAAAACAGCTAAATTTCCGTTTTTTGCGATTATTTCAATGATAGGTACAAAAGTTCTTGTTAAAAGTCTCCATTAAAATCGATGTCCTTTTGATTGCCATTGAAAAAACAGTGTCATTCCATTTGAAAAAACTGTGTTATAATTAATTTTTAAAAGCTTTTATTTAACTTGCTTTGTTGTCTGTCTGTCTGTTTCATATTTTCCTTGCCAAATTTGAGTGGGTTCTGTTGTCCGAATGAATTGAAATTTTGCATACTTACGTAATCCGCGTCACAATGCAATTCTACATAGTTATTACCCCTTAAAAGGGTGTTAAAATTATAAATAGTTTTCAGTTTCGTTGACGTGGAAAAGTAGAGCAGCTTGCTCTTTTCTTCGTTCCATCACCAATTAAAAATATTTTAAGAAATTAAGAGAAAAAATCTCCACTTAACTTCTTAATACTGCTAAGAATATTGAGACGGATTTTGTTGCCATTTTTATAGAATTTGTTGAAACGTGTGCTGAAGAGCTTATACGCCAGTTTCTATTAGAAGTTAAAAAGTTTCTAATGTAGGCCTTAAAAGGACCATCCTGTATATTCGAGGCCTGCTTCTTGCAGCAGGTGGTGCCGATGAAGAAATTAATGAAGTGAGTCACGATTCAAATGAGTAATCTTCTCGAAATTCGCCCAATTGTCTTCCAGCGCGAATTTTTTGGCTTTTTTCGTCTTGTCGTGTCTTGAGTTTCATGAGATTTTGTAACCCAATCCATTTCGCCGAAGCCTTAAAGTATGTGCCCTTACCGGTCGCGTAAAAAGGAAGTTAAAACACACAGAGTGGAGTATGGAATAATAACAATAATATCGACCGCATCATGCACGAACTGGTAGCCTCCTCATCCCCGGTTTAAATTCTCGATGTTTGCAATGATTTTGTAATTTGTAATATCCTGGCTTGGCACATTACGCATAATGATAGGTTGGCCAGTATATTGTTTTCTGTCGATTTCCCATAATGAGACGTAAATTGAGGCCCCCATCAACCTGTTGAATATTAGATTGGAAATGGTCTTCGGCCGCTCTTCCCATTCATAAATCTCTACGTGATCGAAATCGGTTTTTTGATAACACATGATCTAGCCAGCCGTGACAGTACAGCCGACTTGATTACGGCATATTCTCGAATTTTTTTTTTGTTTTGCACGCACTACTTGACCAATCGAAAATTCGTTACGCTTTCGTGCCGCGAGAGGACTTCCGGTGTATGCGTAATTAGAAGCGAGATGGCACATGGCACAACTCTTGTTTCATATTTTTGGTGAATCACAGATTAATATTTAAATAGCTTTGACGTCTGCCAAGCACATGGAATGAAATGAATCACTCGATTGTTTCCTAACGCCGGCTGCGTTAAATTTGCAACAACTGGACAAATTATTTACATGTTTGTCGACGAGAGGACATGACCAAATGACAATCAAAAGTATTTCCTCCAATGTCAAATTTTCGGGAGAAGTAGTAGAAGAAGAAGAAAAAGGAAAAGGTTGGAGGAAGGTGACGTCAGACGGAAATAAAGAAAGATAAAAAGAAAGAAGGCGATTAATGGGTGATAGCAAGTGTAGAATTTCCAGATTTTATTATTTTGTCGAATGGGGAAATGACGCAGTTGGAGTTCTTGTAAATCGATAAAAATTCCAAGATGAATAAAAAATTAGGAAAATATACTCAAATTTAATGGGGAAATAAAGGATTGTCAAGGAGACACCAAACAATATAAAAACGGCCTTGGAATTGTGTTTTTAATACAACATCCAAATGAGTGCTTTAATGACCATTATGAATTTTTTTATTTTTGTAAAGACAAATTTCAGCTTCTAAAACTATACCTCCTTATGACTAGCAGTTTAGTAAGCAATATTCTCGCTTAGTTAGGAATTTTTCTTGGAAATTGCTATAAGTTGGGTTTTTCTTATGCAAAACAATGCCGGGAATACGAAGCTGTAAGAATTCTTGTTTCCTATAATTTCAGAAGTTTTAAATTGTAATTGTCTGTCTTGTACAGTGGCGAGCAAAAATTTCGGACACCTTTGATATTTCGCTGACATAAACGTGTGTAAATCCCTATCCTTTCTATCAATGAAGTGATAAATAATTGACAACGAAGGAAATAAAAGTAAGAGTGTTTTATGTATCAAAAGTTCGTTTCTAAAATTGTGTTATTTAGTAAAAATGTTGCGTCAAAGCTCCAAGGGCCAACTTTTGGAATCTTTAATTTCAGTTACACTTCGATTTTATTGTATTGTAATTCTGTACCTGTATACAGAATTGTTATTGAGAGTAGTTAGTCAAAATGTTGCCAAATTACTGAAATCAAAAGCTTGTATATGAAGTTTTTTGTGTAATAAAAATAGGAGTTTTTGTTATGCTGTAACTGGAAGTGTGAAATGTCAACTTCATGTCACATTTAAATTGCCTATACTACAGAAGAGAGCTGATAATAATTATCTATTATTATTGTATAAATGCCACTGATTATATTACTTTTAAATATATGCATCTTCTCTCTAAAATAAAAACTATATCACTTAACGTGTTTTTCTACTTACATTCATTAATTGGTTTGTTTGTTTGTACTTTCGTTACAACACTCGTCTGATGCTCGTGGTATAATTTTCATACTCGTTTTTTAAGACTCATTATTAGGTTATGTTCGTTGCATAATAGTATATTATTATACGAATGATTTTGGGGCACGACGAAAGAGTGCTCTAATAGAATGAGTGCCACAATTAAGTCTTATAAAACAGTAGATATACATGATGTTAGGGAATGGTTTAGCAATATTTCGTATGTGAATTTGTCATGAGTTTTCCAAAAAGTGCGTACTTTTTTCAGAAATTTTTATTAACCCACCTGTTGAGAACCACTGTGTGGCTTATGGTAGTGTATTAGCAGTCAATTTTTTCATTGAACAAAATGGAGATGGTGGCGCATGGGCCTTTTGAGAATTTTTCAAAATTGTTCCTTTGTGTGGGCGGTTCGAATTCCGGACCTGGCAAAAAAGTTTTGTTTTTTTTTTTTGTAAAATTTATTAAAACACAAATTGAAATAGAAGAATATCGTAGTGGACTAAGAAGTTAATTTACCTCTGCTGTTTTGTCAATAATATCAAAATTTACGCTGATTTTTATAATTCTAGTTCAGCGGTTCTCAAAATTTGGGGCTTTAATTTTATTTTATTTTTTTGGAAAATTGTGCATTTTTGATAATCTCCTCAACGCAAAAAGGTCAAAATACATCTGTGACAAGTTGAAAGCGACATATAACGTTACAAAACTTGGCTTTATACAATTAGATATAAAAAATACATAAAAAAATTTTGTAAATCTTTGTGGTTGTCGTGAATTTTTTTTTTAAATTGACTTTTAGACGCCCTTTTCTTTTTCGAAAGCCTTATTACGGAATACCTGTTGTGTTTGGATTTTTTTGTTGAGAAACGAACTGGAAAATTTCGACTTGCATGAAATTTGAGTAAAAAATTTGTCATTTTTTTGACGACGAAATACCTACTATTTATGAAAGTGTTTTTGGGCAAAAACTGATGTTTTCAGAAATATATTTCGCCCAAACTTTGAATTGTCGAAGTGTATTTTTTGAAAAACTACGGTTTTCGAATGGAGAAGCCAAAATGTGTAACATTGAAAATGTCAAAACTGCGTAAAAAGTTGGTCAATTTTCGTCACTTTCTTATTTTTTCTTCGCTTTTGGTTCGTTTGATTTGAATACAGTTCTTGTCTAATTTTCGCGATCTAAATCCACGCTCAGCTGCACTCCATTTGATTGAAAAAAAATCACGTAAAAACCTTTCCTCTCTGATTATAAAACTGACACAATTGCGCTAAAAACGAAAAAATCACAAAGTGTAAATATTACAAGCGATTATCAGTCGTCGATTACACAGTTATCCGATTTCTTAAAAATTTACAAAGCATGAAAACGAAAGTTTCGATCGAAACCTTCGAACCGTTTCGCGGATTTTTCTCCCGGAACGCATCATCAACTGTTCGATTTTCGCTTCTTCCCTGTACCTATTTTAATTAAGAAACAATGACACTTTAATAATCCGGTCGCTGTCAGTGTCAAAATCCCGGCGGCGCCCAATTACGGAGGTGTCACTAGCACACCCGGAGCCTGTGGTCACGCCCGCCATATTTCCGGGAAGGCCGGAGTCTTACCTTGCGAGTCCTGCTTGTAGGAGCTTTGCGAGCCGTCGCTGCTTTGCGACGACGGTCCACCGCGCTGTTTTTTGTACGCCTCCAGGTCCCGCAGGTGCGTCGAGAAGGAGCCGTCCAGGAAGGGCCTCTGCCCCAGACCGATGGCCCGGTAGGCGGTGTGCTGGCCGGCTGAAAAAACCAAAACGCTACACTACTGGAAAAGGGCCGGTACTTCCCGTAAAATTAAAATAGTTTGATTGTACCGAAAACAAATCCAGTAGTATAGTCGATGCAGGAAGCCATCAGGGATGCAGTGCAATCATTTCCGGCCTATGCCATTTCCGCCACCATTAATACTAAATTATTTGGAGAATTTTGCGACGATGTGATGAGCCGACATCTGGTAATGATTCGGCCTAATTAACTCTCACACCATGGGTCGAGGTGGCGGCGTAACCAGCGGGAAGGGGGACTATATGGGACTTTCACGCAGTCAAGGTTGGCGGTGATTCAGGTTTCGGGATTTTTTACAAAAATGTGAAAGTTTGAGGAAAAATACTAGTTATGACGAATTATTGATTTTGATGGGATTGCTGCATACGGAAGCATTGTTTGCTTACATGTTATTATCGCACAGTTTGAGAAGGAATGACATCATCTTTTTACGTAGTTTATGGAAGTGTAAGGATGAGGAAGTTCAACATTGTTTAAAGAAAACACCAAGATTTTTATACAACTTTTACGAGTAGCCAAATTTTTGGCGATTCCTGCCCGATTCCAGGAGAATTTTGATGTGGTTTTCGAGAATCCGGGCACCCGGAGCGAATTAATTGTAGTAATAACATTGAAAATAACTACAAAGAATCAACTACAATTTTTTTTCATTGGAAAAAATCGTCAGCAGATTTCGAGGATGTCTTCTAATTTATAACTATAAGGAAAAACTATTTCAAAAATGGATTTTTTTTATAAAATAAATTGACGCAACTCAAACTAAGATTTTATTCGTCGCGAAAGATATTCATATTAAACAGACATAAAGAAAAACTATTGATAATAATATTTAATCTTTAATCTTCATTTGAATACAACTCTCTAGGCGAAGTCTAGCAATTGTTATTCGAACTTAACTCCATTAACAATTAACAAGTAAATACACTAAAAAATAAATATATAAATGAATAAAAAATAAACTAGATGAAATTTACAAAAATTGCACTTTACTAAAACTAAAAATAATAATAATAGGAAATAAAGCAAGAAGAAAAAAAAATAACAAAATGCAAAAGGAATTCTGAAAAAACCCTAGAAATGAGAAAAATATGCATTTATTTTATTGTGAAAATTATTCACCAAGTGTTTTTCTTTAAGCACATGATAGGAACCGTGTAACTTTGTCGTATTATAAGAAAGTAATCTTTCAAATATTGCTGTTGTAAGTTTGGTTATTGAAAGATTAGCAATATTACTTTTGACTGAATAATTTGAATAAAATAAATTGAACAAAATAATTCACGGAAATAAAGTGGTGAAGTAGTTTTGAACACTTTATAGATAATCACTGACAAAAAAGAATTATACTTTTGGTCTAGCGGTAGCCAACTAAATTCTTTTATTTTTGCGATAAATGGTCAGGTCAGGAAATATTGTAATTAAAATATAACATTTTCAAGGCAATGTAAGATCTTTTTACAATCAAACTACAACATAACATATTCTCTAAATCGTAATTCCGAAACCATTATAATTCCAAGATTTTTGACGTTATTGGAGACATTACTTGTATGTGACCAATTTTAAAATTAATTCTCTAGTTTATATTTGTGTTTTTTCGTGGAAATACAAATTGACGAATATTTGCTTGCATTTAAATTTACGCCGATACTTTTAAAAAATAAGAAAATTTTATTTGAATCTTTATTAATAAAGACCAAAATGATAAAATAATGGCAAATCTTCAGCAAAGGCACGGATTTTTACATAATTTTAATGAGAACATTTGATGTCTTCATTTTTCTCGTAATTCATTAATTTTAGTTTTGGGGGAAAAACTAGTACAAAAACTTACCTAGATGGACAAATTTTATCAGACTCTGAGGATAAAATCGAAGAAACCAGATTTTAAATAATGTATGGCCGATTTGCTGGCTGTTTTAATAATGCGGATGACCGGAGTCTATTCTTTTTGTCAACAGATTTTGCAATTCATTTTATTTTTATCGTGGAACTTATTACAATTTTTCCAGAAAACGCATTGGATATGTTAAAAATTTTTGATCGATTTAGCACTGAAGCTTTTTTTAAGATTTTCGTCCTTGGAAAACTGTGTTGAAAGGCTATGTTGAGTATTCCAGAAAGCTTGAAAATTTGAAGACAGGACTCATTTTAAAAGCAGTTATTCTGAATGACCGGAACGACCCGGAGTCAGCTGTATCTTATGTACAAATGTCAGGGAAAACCTAATCAGTGTATGTTTTTTGATCTGCGGTTAACAGTTTTTGAGTAATCGTTTATTTATGCCAAGTTTATTATCATATTCTTTTAGTCAGTGTGAGATTTCCATCGTTTCCTGATTTTTTCATACTTATCGTAGAAAATAGTCTGAGAATTCGAGCGCCAATTCGACGAAGCTTTTGAAAAATTTATAGACTGTTTAAAAAAAATTCGTACAAATTTATTATTTGCCAACCAGTTAATCACCTACTATATTCATACATAAATCAATAAAGTGGCAACGTCTATTTATTTTTTTAAATTTTACATCACATGAATGCTGTTCACTATCGGCAACATTACTTTTTTATTTAATTTTGATTTTAATTTTTGAATTTTCTTAGTATCTTCTACTTCTTATCTTCTATTTCCTTAGTATCTTCGACAGTTTACCTTGCTTCTTTTCAATACTTCTTCTCATTATGTTCTGTCTTCGATTGTTTGGTTTTATTGAGAGAAAAAATTTATTTTACTGGTCTTCAAAACACTCAGATTTTAAACCGTTTTCGTGAGACGAGTTTTAAAAATAGGTTTTTGGAGCTTTTGGCTTTTTATTGTTGTCAAGACGTACGAATTATAATTTTCTAAAATGTTGTGAATTTGCCTAAAATCTCGAATTGACCAATCAAAATGTCCAATGAAAAACAACTGCCTGTTCCTGGCTCAATCCGGAGGTGATTGAAACCATTTCACGGCAATTCGGAGTTTCAGGAATTTTCTACATAAAATCAAAACTGGAGTAAAAAACGAATCTCAAGTTTTATGTTTGATCTTTGGAAGAAACGAATTTATACTTTTTTACAATTTTCTAATTTTTAGAGTACTCGTATTTTTATTTGGAAATTGGTGGTTCAGTCAGAGAATTCCTTATTTTGTCTATTTCCGAAATTATTTAATTGTTGGCGCTGTCTGGCGAGAAAAAAATGTTTCTTTCCCATTTCCCAACAATTTTATTTTATAATTGTGATAAAAAGTTGTTCCCCCTGATGTTGAAAGCGAGCCCCCATTCCGGCCATAGCTTTTGCGTCCTTTGGTGAATGTGTGTCGCAGTCGCCGGCAAATGGGGTAATTACTTACAAAATAATGAGCTAGTAATTGCAGCAATAGCAGATTTGTAAATTGCTAATCTGACGCATTTGTCAGTGGATTGGTTCTGTATGCGTAGTGTGTTGTACACGTATTACACGTGTATATGTGTGTGTGTGTCCATCAGTGCACCGCCGGATAATGAAATTTCACCCCTGCGATATTTTTAATTCAACGGTCGTAATAACACGCCGATAAAAACCCCCAAACAGCGAAAATCCGCTCTTTATGATAATTCGAACAGATCGCACGTAATTATAATAAATGGCCACATAATTAAAAATCGCATCGAAATTTATTGCACTATTAGCGACAACGCGAACTATTATTTATCGCCAATAAGTCACACTTTTACGGTTTTCTAATTGCAAAGCTTACGCGGCGGTGATTTTTTTTTAAATTATTATTATTATTATGTGTGCGACACGGGAGGAAAAGTTCGCTTTGTGGCATCGCCACAAAGACATTCCGGGATTATAGAGTGGATTTTCCCCCTAATTAAATTTAATTCTAATCAATAGAAAGGCCCCGAAAAGTAAGATGCTGTGAGAACTTTGCTGTTTTTGCTGATAACGCCTGATTTCCGGTTGAAAGCTGATAACGGACCAACGTGAACCGAGTAAATGCGTGAGAGACGACAATTAGTGTGCGAGATAGTGGACGCAAATCGGGTGGGAATTGTGGCATGGGGATGGAGCTCCACCGACTTTTACGGGAAATCTGAATCCGAATTTACAAATAATTTCAGAGTTATCATCAGTTACCGGACTTTCGCCAAACACATTTATCAAAACTTTGATTTGAACTGAATCATCATTTCAGTGCAAACTCAGACAAGCTATTTAGATTGGAAGTATTTTTTCGTTTTAAGACGAAACTCCGATTCACTTCCTGGTCTCGGAACTTTTTTTTTGAGATCTTACAAACAAAAGGAAAATTAATAACAAGTTCTAAAATCAAAAGAGAATTGTGTTTCTTATTGCTAACAATAAAGATTATAACAATATATTTTTTATTTTAGTTTATTTCACACGATTCCTAACTTAAAAACAAGCCAAAGCTTTTGAGATTGATTAGGTAAAACCATCTTATTTTGGCACTTTTTCTGTAAAAACTAAAAATGAGACGTATTCTGTATTTTTTTACGAATTTAACACATGTTAAAATCTCAGACCTAGGAATTTAATACGTTATTGCTATAGCAACAACAACGATTAATGGTCTTTAAATTTTAACAACTTTATTATTACAGAATTAAGCCTCAGTAGGTATTTGAAATATTTGTCTTAAAAATTAATAAACACGTTTCTGGTATTTTTTTTTAATTTCTGACCATAGAAAAGTAAACAAAACGTTTTATTTTTTATTTAAAGCGACACAGAAATTATTGTGTAATGAAAATTTTATTTGAGTTCTTAAAAAATAAATAAATTTGAGACTCTTTGTTTAATAAAAAATGCCTAAATATCTATGTGAAATAGATAGGGACAACTTTATACATCAATATACAATGTGTTCAAAAATGGTTGTTCATCAAGTTACCTATGAAATATGAACGTAATGTTTATTTTATTTTATTTTTTAATTTAAATTGTGAGTGACAAAAATAATGCAAAGGACTTCGAATTCAAAAACCAAAGAATACGCAACAACAAAAATGACGAAAATATAAAACACAAATCAAGACAAGCCCTATATTTGAAACAACTTTGCCGAAAAATGCAAAAAAGTGAGTAAAAATCTGATTCAAATATTTGACAAAGAAACTACAATAGTCATTTGAACTAAGCGGCACATTATTTGAATTCCATAGTCGACTTGATGAACAATAATTTTTGAACACATTGTATCTTACAATTGATTTTTAAGATAAACCATGTTTTAAAAAATATAAAAAATCGTTGAATTGTTTAATTTAAAATTCGATTATCTACTATATAGGTAAATACAAAAAATCAAAAAAATTGATTAAATTGTCCTAGAAAATAAAAGCCTCAACTCAAAAATTGGAGGTTCAATCCCTGATGCTGGCACTTTTTTTTTCTTTATACTTTTTCATAAGAAGTGAAATAATTGGCAATAGATGAAAAAAAAAATAAAAGAACAAGGACTGAGAGATCGAAATTAGACCAAAGTCTATTGCGAAATATAGATTTAAAAAAAATCACTATAATAAGAGTAAACATGTAGAATATGTAGAAATTTACAAACTAATATTTCTTTTTTGTTTTTTTTAAAATGAATTATGTTTTGAAAAGTTAAAAAAATATTTTGATGTTTGGTCTAGAATTTAAAACAATTTATGAAATTCAAATATACGAATTTATCGGAAAAATTCGAAAATTTGTTTGGATAATATTGATTAAATTAAACTAAAAATACGAGCATCAACTCAAAAATCGGTGGTTCGATCTCTGATTCTGGGACTTTTTTCTCCTTATACAGGATGTCCCAATAATTTTAAAAAGTCTATTATTGACTTCTAATCTTAGAAAATTAATCTTTTTAAATAATCTCTTAGTACTAACTCCTTGACTTACCTAAAATTATTTTTAAGTACGTATACAAGGTTTTTCCGAAATTAGCTGCAAAAACAAACTTATGTTTTTTTTAATTGAACACCCTATATTTTTTTACTGTTTTGGATGTAGCTTTTAAGACAGATCTTTTACCCGAATTTGTTATTGGTCGATTTTGCATAGTTTGATTTTTTCAAGAACACGCTTAAAAATAAAATATTCGCTACATGAAAGCTAAAAATTTTGGAAAAATGGGGCAAGAAAAAGTTCAACCTTACAGAATATAATTTTTTTTAGCTTACCGAAATTATGAAAATAAAAAATTGAAGCGGTTTTTTACAAGTTAAAAATTTTGAATGGTACATCCTATTTTTATTTTTGCAACTAAAGGACCTAAATTGTCTCTCTAAAACATTACCAGTTAAGCATCTCTACTGATTATTAGCTTTTTCAAAAATATAAAAACGCCAACGTCGCATTTTCTCTCAAAATTAGCTGTTATAAATTATTTGTGCACAAAATTAATAGCTAATTTTTCGGGTCGTTGGGACACCATGTATATTTTCAGTAGAAGTAAAATAAGCCCTAATAGCTAATTCATCAAGTAAAAACTGTCTAAATTTGAACTGAAACAGCGGAATTAGAACAAAGTTGCGAAACGTGGCTTTTGAGAAAAAATACAAAACAATAGTTGAGAGACAGTCCTGTCCTATGATGATGATTATGTCCTTAATAAAGTGATTTGTCGTTAACTTAGTTGCCATTTCGTCAACCACAATTTGTAAAATGACCATCTGTCATAGCAATTTTAATCGCATCAGAAGTAATCTAAGCCGGCTTTGGTCTAAAAAACCTCCCGGCCCGCTTCGATATATCACTCATCGCTATAATAATTTGTAAAGTCTGTTGTAAATTGGATTTGTAGGATCGTGATCTCGGCCGTCTATGATTATGAAGGATCAGAAGCGGGATTCTATTAGCAATCTCTCTTATTTACTCTATCATTAGGCCGCGGTTTCTGGGGGCAATTTTCCGACCCATCTCGTTGCTACTGGAAGCCGTGCATATGTAGCGTCAAAAAAGCACAAATTTATACATAATAATCGTTAAATATTTATGATTGCGTTAATATCCGACGAAAGACCGCAAATGAAATTGATATATTGTGGTGCGGCGTCGAAATGGAAAATAATAATCGCGTCCGAATGAAATATTCACAAATTTTCAGATTAAAACCGATGAATTGTTTAAAACGCAGAGGGAAAAAATAGTTTATTTTGTTTATTTTGACACGAAGTGGAGTCGTGACGGGACGACTTGCGTGTCGGAAATTGTAGTAATTTGAAAGAATAAATTTTTATGCGGGGTGAGGCTTAAGAAACGACGGTTTAAGGGCGAGTTTTTTTCAAATGAACCGAAATTGGTGTGTTTATTGAAAATGGCATCTGTTTAATAAGTACGACATGTGCAAGGGTTTGTCTATTGTCTGTATATACATGCAATTGCAATTATACACTCTTTGGCCCGTGGCGAAACGCCAAAAATTGCCACCGAAAACGCCAAAAAACAACACAAAAACCATGAGGGTATTTAGATGCCAAAAACGCTTTTGCAACAGATTTTGCTCAGTTTTATCATTTCAACTGTCATTATTATTATTATCTTGATCACTTTTACTTTATTTTGATTTGTAAAAAAAAGTTTTAAATCCAAGGTTCGAACCCCAAATTTTTGAGTTTCCATTATAGTCGTTATTTTTGGTGCACTCAATTTTGACGCATTTTTTTTAATTCAGGTTGTTCGATGTATTTTTTTGGTAAAGTGGAACCTCTAAGTCAAAGTACCTACCTGTTGTCACAAAAATTTGAGATAACCAGGTTTTGAGATATAGAAGATTGTTTTTTATACTTTATTTATTTATTTTTTATTTGAAAAAATTCACAAAATAAGTAAATAAACAAAAGTTTTTTCATATTCAAGTTAATATTTTTCTTGAAAATGTTGTAAAATATTGTATGAAGACAGAAATTTGCTAATATCTCTAAAAAATAAGATTTGTTTCAGTTCAAAATAGTTCTCTTTCGGAATGAAATAGTCAAGTCCTTTGGCTCTAAATATTTTTTAATTTAAGAAGAACGTTACCTTACGGTCCTCGTTTACGTTTTATTTAATGTTACGCTCTTACGTTAACGTCCTTTTTCCTATACAGGGTGTTTCACATAAATTTACGAGGTCTGCGAACTTGCGAACTCGATTTTTCTGAAAAGTTGGATAGTTTTCTCTAGTTTATTCACCCCTTCACAAAATTACAACATTTTTAGTTAGTTGGTGATTAAGATGAGATTAAGAAAAACAGACTATTAATGAAACAGTCATAAGGCTGACATTACTGTCATGGATTTCCAAATATTAAATAATTAAGTGTATATTTTTTGTATGTAGTGTCTTGTAATTTTTGTATATTTGTATATTTTTTTATATACTCGATTATTTTTTTAATTGAATCAACATTACACAAACTATAATAACTTGAATTGGAATAAAACGCAAATATTTTGCACAAATCAGTTTATAAGTCGCCAAATTAAGTTGAAAATCACAAATAAAAAACAGAAAATTAGGTCTAAAAACATTTTTGCCAAAAGTTTCAGTTTTTTAATTTGGTTCTCTAATTTTTCTCCAAATTTCATCAAAAAGCACCAGTTTACGGTAAAAAAGACTTTGTTTTGGAATTTTCTAAGCGTTTAAGTTGATTTTTCAGTTCGAAAATTACATATTTCGAGAAATTCTGAATAAAAAATTAAACCTCAGACATTGTTCTTACTCTTTGTGTGATTTTCTGCATGTTTTTATCTCAGAAACCTGAACTTTTTGGCGAACTTCATCACAAATCTTTCGCAAAATCTCCAAGTTTTTGTCAAAAATAAATAAAAACATCTAAACTATTATCGTCAAATTTGCGCCGTTTTTCAAGCATTTTTGCATAAAAACGACTAAATTAAGCTCACCATTGTATTATTTTGGAGCTCTTTCAAAGCTTCATTGCGTTTTTCGGCCAAAAATTTATTTAGTTCTCAAAATTCAAAATCAAAAATCACCAAATTTGATAGCAAAAGACAATTTTTTCTAAATTAAAGTGATTAATTAATTTTAATTTACTAAATAAAGCTCATCATTGCATTATTTTTGAGCTTTTTCAAAGCTTTATTGCATTTTTTGGCCATAAACTCACTGGCCGAAAAACGATCAAAAAACGAAAAAAATCAAA
Source organism: Tribolium castaneum (assembly GCF_031307605.1). Taxonomy (NCBI): domain Eukaryota; kingdom Metazoa; phylum Arthropoda; class Insecta; order Coleoptera; family Tenebrionidae; genus Tribolium; species Tribolium castaneum. Next base: position 6,924,290 of record NC_087399.1, on the reverse strand, counting down.
AAACACCAAATTCGATCGAAAAAAGCTTCATTGCGTTTTTCGGCCAAAAACTTATTTATTTCTCGAAATTCAAAATCAAAAATCACCAAATTTGATCGAAAAAGACATTTTTTTCTAAATTAAAGTGATTAATTAATTTTAATTTACTAAATTAAGCTCATCATTGTATTATTTTTGAGCTTTTTCAAAGCTTCATTGCATTTTTTGGCCATAAACTCACTTATTTCTCAAAATTCAAAATCAAAAAACACCAAATTCGATCGAAAAAGACAGTTTTTTTCTTTTTTTCTAAAAGCTTTCTAGCACTTTTTCAGCCTGATACACCAATGTTTTGTAAAATTTGGTCCAAATTTAAGAGAATTGTTTTAACCTTTTAAGCTAGAAAATCATTTATTTCCGTAAATTTTGTCAAAAAACATCCAAAAACTTCAAACTTACAGCAGATTTTTCAGTCCTGAAGCAACAAATTGTGATTGATTCAACCATTCAAGGACAAATTCGATATCTGATGGCTAATTTTTTATATTAGATAGGCTTTTTATAAAAAAATCTTTTCGAAGTATTTTATTGCAGGGATTGTATAGCATAATTTTAATTTTATGAGTCGTTATAAGAGTTGGTAGACTTTTGATGCTTTTCTTTATTGTATAACATTTGCATTAAACATCAAATTAAATTTTTTCAAATATTAAGTGTAATAACAATCAGAGATACGAAATAATAAAAGAATTCGATTTTTCATTCACGCATATTCTGTTCAACTTTGGGAGAAAAAATATTCTATTCAAAAATAAAAAAATAATCAAAAAAATAATAATAAAAAAATTGATCAAAGTTATTTTCGCTTTTGTGATGCCTTTGTGGAAATAGATTTTTTAAGACACTGAAGTCTGAAGATGGATTTTGGAAAACATTTACGAAAATAGAGTCCGGAAAAGCGTCATAAAGGACGTGGAACTCAAAAAATGTCTTTTTCATTTAAAGCAGCCCCGGAGGGCATTCGTTAATAGCCATAAAACGGTAATAATTTTCAATGGGAAAAAAGCGAGTCAAAAACATTTTGGAAAAAATAATCAATTTATTTCCTTATTAAAATCGAAATTAATTACGTTGAATTATCCACGGTTCGCGGTGTAACAAAATCCAAGGTAAATACTCACTGGTCTTCGATCTGGGTTCCCTGGGCCCATCCACGGTCACTTTGATGGCTTTGGTGTAGGTCGCGACCTGTGGCGGCGTCGTCGACACCGTAATCGTAATCGAAAACGATTTACCTGAAAAATAAACAATCAAATAATTTGAGCTGACTCACCCCGCCATCATCACTTAATTAAGTCAACACAACGAGCTTAAAATCACCAAAACCAAACCGTGCGGTTACACACTAGTTGCTCCAGCAGACTTTTTTCAATTTTCTGCGGTCGCAAGAGCGTTTTCTGAAAATGCGCTTATCTTATCGCAGCAGGTTGTGGCCAACCTGGATGTGGTCATCTTATCTATACGAAAATACGTTTTCCACTAAAAAAATAAATCTCCAGGAGGTGACAAATTGCTCGTAAATCATTTTGCTTTACTGGCGAGTTTTACGACGCGCGAAATATTGTTATACATTTTAAGATACAGGGTCGCAGGAAAAAAAACTGAAAAGAATTGCAAGTCAGCTAGGTTTATGAGAAAATCAACAATGAATTATTGACGAAGTATTGAAGTAATTAATTCGGGCAAAAAATTTAATTTGAAATTCGAGCGAACGAATTTCCGCAAGGTTTGGCGTTTTTGGTGAAATTTTCACCAGGTCGAGGCCGCTTCGCGGAAAAAATGGACAAAAGGCGATTGTTTGGACAGTGTTTTAGCTGTGAAATTGATTCGATCGATCAGTTAAGTACCGGTAGACGAAAGAAAATTGCCCAAATTTTATAATAGCTTGATTATTTTTTATTAATAATACTAGAAAACGCCTTTAAAATCGGTGTTTTAATTAAACCGCAGAAAATTTGGACACGAAACTATGGATACTTAAATACTAGGATGCGGCACGACGTTCAATTAAAACGTCCTCGTTCTCGTTAGTTCCACTGGCGTCGCACAGATAGCGCAATTTAAGAGCAATGAAAAAAAAAGACTATTGAAATAGCGTTCTAGCAACAAATCGAAAGAACATTTATTTTTATGAGGACTTTTATTAACATGTCTTAAGGTCGTAGTAACTACATTGGAAATTTAAAAGATTTCTAATATAATAGGCTCGCAAAAATTTCCAAAAAAAAATCGAAAAAGAGCAATTTTAGGGTTTTCTTGTTTAAGTGGCGTTGGTTGGATCACAGCAGGGGGGCTGTATTAAAGGTCCCCTCTGTGTGAAATTATGTGTGTTGTTATGTCGTTTTTAATGATTTTTTGGCTCGTTACGATGCGTACAATGTGATCAATATGTAACGGATCGGCGTCTCAATGACTCGAATGACTTTGCCGGATTCCATCTGCTGCGAGACACAAAAGACACAAATCATAAAAAAGAAATTTCGAACGCATCCCGTCCAAGACTTAAGGTGGGGACACTTTTGTTCGATTTGGTTAAGTGTGACGAGAGATATCGGAAGAGATTTCGGATAAATAAACAGTGATGACGTCGTGATGATGCAAATTGGTGGTTTTTGTTCTGCTTCTTCCAAAAATCTTTTTTGAATTTTTTGCTTATGTGTTATAATCAAATTACGCAGCTCTACAGCGCTTGACGGTTAACAATTTGAAGCCTCCAAGTTGTGCAGAATTAATGTATTATTTCTCTAATAAAAATAGAAAAAAATATATTGGGTAAAAAAAAACAAAAAAATGTAGATAGATCATTTATTTAAAATAAAAGTTTCTTTTCCTAAGGTCGATAAATTTTGGAAGAACCGCTTCGAACTAAGAAGTTCTTAATCTCAAGAACATCTTTTTGAAAAATATTATTTTTTTTTTCGGTGTATATGAGGTACGAAGAATATTCTGTTAGCTATTAACAGTTTTATTTCGGTTGAATAGAACCGCAGAATGAATCAGTGAATTATAACTTCATGACCCATCAGTCCTTAGACCTCGATCTAAGTAAAAACCGGTAAAAACCAAAGAGGTACAGAAGGTGGTTCAATTTTAGAAAGAATTTGCTTTGAAACAATATTTTAACAAAACTTTTTGAACTACTTTTCTTCATACTCTTCCGCCACCTCTTTGTATTAAGCCTTCTTTATAGCACCTTTTTGGCCGAGTGGCCTATTATCTAGCCATTTTCTACAAAATTTTTAATCTCATTAACATCTTTACATTTTAGTTCTTCAATGTCTCTTTATTAAGGCTATTATCTTCCATTGCAATTTTTCCAAAATAACTGCGACCAAATGGGCGTTATTGTGCAAAATCAAATGAAGGCTAAATTTTATTTCCAAAAAATCTATTATAACTCCGTGTGCCTTTCAAAATCCAGAAGTCAAAATTTTTCCGGCTGAAGCCATAATTGTAGGGTTTTGATGAAATAGAGTGTTGTCAATCTATACGTGATCTTTTTGACTCTAGAGTGAAATTATCACACGTTATATTGAGAACAAAAAAAAATCCCCTTCTTATTGTTACGGGCTAGACAAAGAAATTCTACAAAGAAAACAATGTTAAAGAATAATCTTGAAAAATTATAAACGAGACTAATAGAATTTTGAAAAGAGTGCAAAGCGGAATTTAAAAAAGAAAATTCGGAGAATGTAGAAGTATTTAGCTAAGAAAAAAATTGTGAAAATATACCAAATCTGGAAAAAAATATAAAAAATCTAAAGATGGGTTTCTAGAATAATGTAAATAAAAGAAAAGTCCTGATTTCTCGACTTTGTTTAGAGAAGGGTAGAGAAACAATGCTAAAAATAATCTGAAAATTGAGACAAAACTATCGAAGAATTTTGAAAAGACAAAATGAGTTCCAAAAGAGAATTTTCAGAATGTAGAAGAAGTGTTTACAAAATCATTTGGAGGATGGTCTAAAAATATTTCTTAAGAAGCATCCGAAGAATTTATTAAAGAATCTAAAGACAGCTTTATAAAATAATCTAAAGAAAACTTCAGATTTCAGATCTACAACGACTAAAAAATAATTAGAGATAAATTTTAAGAAAAATCTAGAGAATATTAGAGAAACCATGCTAAAATATTCTAGAGAAATTCCAAACAAAATTATCGAAGAATTTTCAAAAGACTGCAGAATAAAATCAAAAAGAGGATTTGAAGAATGCAGAAAAAACGAAGACGAAGCGTTTGTAAAATAATTTTGAGTCTAGAAAATAATTCTATAGAAGATTCTAAAAAAAATTTACAAAAGAATATAAAGATGGGTTTATAAAAATAATCTACAGAAGAGTCCAGAATTCAGATCTACAAACAGCTGTAGAAAAGTATCAGTGGAGAATCTTAAGCAAAGCATAGAGGAACATACAGAAACCATGCTAAGGAATAATCTAAAAACATGCTAAACAAAGTTATCGAAAAATTTTTAAAAGACGCAGTGTGGAAATTTAAAGAAAATTTGGAGAATGTGTAGAAGTATTGTTAATAAGAGAATTTTTAGTAGAAAAAAGAATCTAGAAAAAAATTTAAAAAAAATCTAGAGAAGAATAGAAAAACAATGCTAAAAAAGTATTTAGGTGAAATTCCAAACAAAACTATCGATGAATTTTGAAAAGACAGCAGAGTAAAATCTAAAAGAGTACTTGAAGAATGTAGAAAAAACGTAAGACGAAGCGTTTGTAAACAAAATTTTAAGTGGAGCCTAGAAAATAATTGTATAGAAGATTCTATAGAAAAAAATAACAAAAGAATATAAAGATGAGTTTATAAAATAATCTACAGAAGAGTCCAGACTTCAGATCTACAAACGGCTGTAGAAAAGAATCAGAGGAGAATCTTAATTCTAAACAAAATTATCGAAAAATTTTAAAAAGGGGCAGAGTGGAATATTGGAGATGAAGAATATGTGGAAAAATTGTTAAAAAGAGAATTTTAATAGTCTACAAGATAATTCTATAGAAGGATCTAGAGAAGAAAAAAAGATCTAGAGAAAAATTAAAAAAAAAACTAGAGAAGAATAGATAAACAATGCTAAAAAAGACTGCAGAGTAGAATCTATAAGAGAATTTTATTTGGAGAATCTAGAAAAAAACGTAGAAGAAGCGTTTGTAAAATAATTTTGAGTCTAGAAAATAATCTTTAAAACCAAACCAAACATTTAGAAATGAAATCTAGAATGGTTTATAAAATATTCTAAAGATAAGTCCAGATTTCAGATCTACAAACGGTTGTAGAAAAGAAACACAAAAATACAGAAATAGCTAAGGAGTAATTTAGAAAAATTCTAGACAAAATTATCGGAAAATTTTAAAAAGGCGCAGAAAATTTTGAGAATATGTAGAACACTTATTTATAGAAGAATTTTTAGTAGTCTACAAGACGACTCTTGTAGAAGGATCTAGAGGAAAATTTATAAAATAATTTAAAGAAGAATCCAAATTTCAGATCTAGAAACGGCTTTAGAAAAGAATCACTATAAAAAATAGAAAGAATAAGGAATACTCGTTAACCAAAAAAGTTCTAAACGGAACCAAAGACGAATTTTGAAAAGTCGCAGTGGAATCTAAAAATTCCGGTTATTTCTGAACCATTCTACTTTTTTAACTGGCGGTAAGAGCTTAAGGGCCTTACCCTTAAAATGAATAAAAATAGTCGTCTTATTCCTCAATAGTTTGGTCCTTTGATGTTTGTTTGCTCGCACCTATTTGTCGTATTTGCTCAAATGCATTTATTATCCGTCAGTACAAAACACTAGATAAATTTTCCGCTTTTCGCCCCGTCCAATTATCCGGCATCCGTCACGCTGCCGCCCCCGTTCACTCACCCCGTCCACTCCTCCCGACGAACCTCAAATCGTTAAACTTGGCCACTTGGTTCTTCATCACCGCTGTTGAATTCCTCAATTCTGCACAACAGTTCTCGTCATTGCCCGCTCTCACAGTCACTATTGTTCCATCGCCAATATCCCCCAAAGCTACCACTTTGAACGCCACCGGAAGCGTTTTGTTTGACCTCCAGTGAGTCGGAAGGGCCGAACACAGAAAATAGGGACTTCCAGTGCGGACCAATTCGCCGGGATGCTCCGTCTGGATCTCGTGGATGAGGTGTTCCGTCCACCAGATGTCCTGGTTGTTGGAGACGTAGCCCGACGATGGCTCGCACATGCCGCTGCTCTTCGGCCACGCTTCCTCCGAAACGGTGCAAGACGAGAGGGAGACTGGGAGATGCATGGGGCAGGGGGCGCTAATCCTGAAATTTGCATTCTTTCATCATTTCGGACCAAAATAATGCCCATTTTTTGAAGTTGGTTTTTCGGAAAAGTTGCCCCAAAAGCACCCCAACTGCTTTTTGTTTAAGCTTAACTCATTTATTTATTTAGAAAAATACGTCTGTTTTTGCGCTTATTTTTGAAAAAACAGTTTCCTTGTACGATTAGGTATTTGGTGAAATTCTTCTGAAAGCTTATTCTTAATTCTTTCTAATTTTGATGTCAAAAACGTTACTACTTCGTATTTTTCGTAGTAAAATTTTTTTGTCAATTTTGAAAATTTTGGACAAGGTAAGGTGTTCTCATTTTTGGTCTCGATCGTGTTCAAAATATAATGCCAATATTTTACTTTTTTGGGAATAGAAATGCATATTTTCTTCAGAGTTACTAATAACACATTTGGCTTAATTTTGACTCCAGATGCAGAAATTTGCATTCTTTATAGTTTTGGAGCAAAATAATCCCAATTTTTGAAGTACGTTATTTGGACAAGTTGCCCCAAAAGCATCCTTAATTATTTTTTGTTGAATTTTAACTTATTTATTTATTTTGAAATATACTTATAACGTCTTATTAATAACGCGCGTAAAAATTTTGAAAAATTGATCTCCTTGTTCGGTTACTATGTCGTAATTTTTATGAAATGAGTACATTTAGGTAGTCGATCAAATTCTTCTGAAAATTTATTCTTAGTTCTTCATAATTTTGATGTCAAAAAACGTAAAAAAAATTTTAGTCAATTTTGAAAACTTGCAATAAGGTAAAGTGTTTTCACTTTTGGTCTCGACCATGTTTAAAATATGATGCCAACTACTTTACTTTTTTGGAAAAGAAATGCATTTTCTTTAGAGTTCCTAACACATTTGGCTTAATTTTGACTATAGGCGTAAATTTATTTCACAAGAACTTAATCATCATATCTGCAGCCTGCAGTACGTTTTATTTTTTTTATAAGGTTTTTTAATTTTGACTCTAACCTTCATCTTATTTTTTAATAAGCAAGATGAAATGTGCATTTATTGTGTTTTTTTGGACAAATAAATATATTTATTTATTTGTCTAAAAAATACTTCCACAATGGGAATAAATTTATTCATTTATTTATTTTTATTTTTTTATTTATAAAAAACCTAATAAGATCTCACTAATAACGCGCTTCAAAATTTTGAAAAATTGATCCCTTTATTCGGTTACTATGTCATCATTTTTGTGAAATGAGTACATTTAGGTATTTGGTGAAATTCTTCTAAAACTTTATTCCTAATTCTTCTCAATTTTCATGTCAAAAAACTTTAATACTTCTCTTTTTTTGTAATTCAAAAATGTTTAGTGAATTTTGAAAATTTTGGACTAAATAAGGTGTTTTCATTTTTGGTCTCGATCATGTTCAAAACTTGTCGCCAACTGTTTTACTTTTGTAATAGAAATAGCTTTTTAGAATTCTTAACAAATTTGGTTTAATTTCGACTTTAGACTATAGTTTTTTTGACAAGAACTTTATCATATCTGTAGTGACTGCAGAATGTTTCATGTTTTTCTTCATATTCATATTTTCTAAGCAAGACGGTTCCAGGGTTTTAGAAACTTATTTATCGAGGGTCGTTTAGAGGAAAATAAAGTTGTTTCTACCAACTTTTTAACATAAAAAAGTTGTTTTTATTACTTATTTTTCAAACAATTTTTGAAAATTCTGAAAACTTTTTCTCTTGCCTCCAATTTTTTAAAATAAATAAGCATTACTACTTTGGGATTTTGAAAATGGATTAAAAGTTCAGTTGACGACACCTTTTCTTCAGTTTTTTTGGAAAATTTTTCGTAATTTCTTCGAAAACTTGACAAACGTCAAGTTACTTGCGAATTAATATTTAACTGCAATTAAAAGATCCTGTAAACCGGCCCTAAATTTTTTGAAAAAGTGACCTTTAATTTTGACCTGACCTGACCTATTTGGAAACATACAGTGGGATCTTTGAGGATTAAACAATATTTATTTTTTTACAAAAATGTCTCAAAAAGGGCACTAAAAGATTTTCATTGTTAACTTTTGCTTTTTTTGAAGAATAACGCTTTTGTACAGCATAGTTGTCATAACGTCCTTTTCAAATTTAATTTTTGAAATTAAGAAGTGGCCCTCAGGTTATAAAACCTACAGGAGAAAATTTAATTTTGGAAAAATGGTCGCGCGTAATTTTTTTCTTGTAAAATTATTCCTATCCGATCTTAAACAGCCTTTTTGTATCATTTAGTATTTCCTAATAATAGTAGAAATTGAGAATTTTGAAAAAACGGTTTCTCCGCAATCATGCTATTCCCGGATTTCGTTTTTAAAAAAAACTAGCCTTGAATTTTGAACAAAATCCTAAACGTCCCTCACGTTGTATTTTTTAAATTTCGTTATTGTTTCTTGGAAGGTGCGAGATAGACTGATACTATTTTGATGGGTTTGGATGGTATTCAGATGGGGCTGGGTTGGATACGGTGACTAGATCGAACCGATTTCGTAGAATCGTAATTGAAAAGAAGTGAACCTTTCCGGATTCCAATGGAATCGTAAGAAGCGATGGGAAAAAACAGTACCTGACTACAGCTGATGTCATTATTATTTTACATTATACCATTTTACTCGTTATCTTATTTTTTTAAGGTCTGTTTTTGACCACAACCAAAAAACTATTAATTTCAAAATATTTTTCGTCAAATTTTTTAAATTATTGTGTAAAAACTGTATTTCTGATATTTTTGCGAAAACCAAAATTTTTTTTATTGTTTTTTTTTCCAAAGTGTCCTTGTATAATTTTTTTGGAAAACTACATAAAGCCCGGTTTACAGATGACGAATTTAATATTAATGCGCTTTTTCAATTTCCAATAAGTTAATAGTCTGCTTGTTCCAAGTCTTTCAGATAGCGAGTCTTTTAGGTTATTTTGACCAAAGTCGGGTTTTTTTGGTTGTCTATTTTAATTATCTCAACAGGCTATCCTATCTATTCCTGTAATCTCAATGACAACTTATACATATACTTGCTCGTAATCCAACTTTATAAATATATAAAAATTTTCAAAATAAATGTTCCAAGAAAATTTTGAAATCTATAATTATCCCTTTTTTTGTTCTAACATTAGCTAGGTACAACACTGAATAATTGTCTTATAGGGACTTGAAATTATTCAAGACATAATAAGGGTTAATAATACTTTTTCAATTTACTTAATATGTTTTATTTTAGACTTAAAATTAAGTACCTAATTTCTTTAATGAGCTCCAACTGAAATTTCCAAAATTTAACTTGTAGTTGGAAAAAATTGTTGGAAAAATCACATTTTTGCCTTCGGCTTCCGGTTGTCTGTCTTTTATTTGTTGTATATTTTTTCCTCCTTAAAGTCTAAAGACTTTAAGTCATAGTTTACTGAAACCTAAATTTTGGTTTTACGTCGGAAAATATATTCCAAATTATACAAAAAAAAATATAAAAACTCTAAAAAAATTAAAATAAATTGATTAAATTCGACTGAAATAAACAATTTTTTTTCCGAAGTTACAAATCCCCTTTGTAGTCCAAAAATGGTCCTAAACCCGTTTTGCCAAAATCGAATTTAGGGCAACCGCTGATTCCATATTTGGCCCAAAAAACAATAGTTAATGCGAAGTTCGAACGGAATTTCAACCGCACATTTTGACATTAATTCAATAATTACGTCGCAATTTTCGAATAGAAAAACGAAATTTTGGAGTTCATTTAAAAAAATTCTGTGAAATATTTAACCCGACCTCAATTCCCGTCACACACTCTTCTGTTATTTGTTTATTTACCGTTTATTTTAGCGTCGGCCAGTTGGCAACATGTGGTTACAAAAAAAAACCGAAACCGAAAAAATCAAACCGCGAGTTCATTAACCAATTCGGTAAATAATCGCGTAGGGGAAGGCGGTCCAAAACCGCATCTTGGACAAATCGTCCACTCACCCTGTATCTCACTCAAAAAACCACCACACTCAAAACCTGCACTTGTTTTTTCGAAAAAATCATCGAAACACGTGAACGTCGCATCCGCGAACAACACCACAACCGTCGATTGTCAAATCGCGACTGACTCGAATCATTCATGGGTTCGCTGCGAGAGAGAAGGAGGATGGGTGGTTGAAATCGCGGGAGGCCGAGACCGCGGCACGCTTGATCCTTATTGTAAGAGATGAGAAGGTTGGCGATTGTTTTAGTGGTGTGGGAGGCGACTTTGATTCTTACAAAGGGGGATTTAAGGCGGAAAAGGCGGGCAAAGGCGGGGCTAGCAGCCGCAAATTCATATCAAATGCTGTTTATTTGGATTTATTTATGCCACTTGGTGATTGTTAGCGGAGCTGATAGTGGTTTGGCTGATTTTTGACGAGTTATCGGACGGTTATCTGCTTCCGGATGGACGGCCAAGGGTGTGAGAGGGGAGGCAGGCTTATTTACGTCCTTATTATTATATTATTTTTTACTTTACTTGGGTTAGTGTTTGGCAATAGTAAATAGTTTTCTATTTTCACGAAATTTTTATTTGGTGGTTTATTTATTTGTGTAATGGTTAATGAACTTGTGGTTTGTTTAGACATCATTTTTTCTAAACCACATGTCGACAACCAAGATTTTGTCCGACGCTTAAGATACTATAAATACAAATAAATCAAAACGTTAAGCCTGTGTTGGGATAACTGGAACCATCCAGAACTAATTCTATCATTAATTAATTAAATAATTTCCATTTTTTTTAAATTTACAGCGAGTCTGGGCTTTCGCCAGTAAAAATATTTTTGCCGGAAAACTTACAGTTTCTGGAAAATCAAACGTGTAACGTAAGATTTCCTTCGAAAGCAAAATTTCCGGTGTAAATCCGGGGCTTGTTTGTGCTTTTTTGTTGGCTTTTATTGTAACATTTCGAGTTTTTATTTCATATACATACCTATTTATAATTTGTGCGTTGATCTGATGGGAGCTATTCTCACATAGATTGTGTAATAGTTATTTACCTAACGAGTTTGGAAGGTGGAATTTCCCACATGAACAGTTTGTTTGCTGCACGAGCGTAGCGAGTTAGGTACAATATTTTTTGTAATGAATATCTCAAAAAAAATTTTTTTGATAATTTAGTTCTTTTTGCTGATGGGTAGGTAACATGTCAAACAATCATCAAATTGACATCAACTGTCCTTTATCTTAACAAAAATATCGTTTCTATCTCAACGGTAGCAGTACCAACCTACTCAATGTCCCTAGCCATTGTTGCTAAGTAAAAAACACCGCAGTACGGGTAATAACTACCTAAAAGCTATGAGTAGGTACAAAAAGAAAATTTTGCGATCAGAAAAATACTAAAGAAACTTTAAATTTTATTTTTGGATTGCCCTGTATATAATTTGGACTATGATCTGATACCTAAGCCTTATTTCTAAGTTTTTCTATATTTTTTTAATTTTTATTTTTAATTTTTTAATCTTTTTATAATCTTTATCTTAATCTTTACCTACCTACCTAATTTTAAAATTTTTTAGATTACAATTTTTTTTTAATTTTTTGTACTCCTTACTTTTTTGTTATTTTTATTGCTATTGGTATTGGTATCATTGCTAAAATTTCCATACTTACTCAAAGAAATCAATGTCTTCTATTTCAAGACAAAGTGCAGTCGATCTGGTTTCTTAAAAAAATGTAAATATTTTTGCTTCAAGAAACCTAAACTAAGTATTAAGATTCTATAGTTATAACATAGCTACAGTTATAGTTATATATAACTATAGTTATAGTTAGAATTATATCTAGTTACCTATTATATTATATAGGGTCGCTAATAACTAATAACCTACCTATGGATACAGCAAAATCTTTTTATTATTAAAATATGTTATTTTTTACTTAGAAATGTTATTTTAACAATTCTTATTAACTTTTACTTATTTATTATTTATCATTATTATTTTATTAATGTTATTAGTTCGATAATTTTCTTAAAATAAGACGGTATGCATATGTTACATTACAAAACTTAGAAAAAAATGCACTTCTTAAAAAAATTAAATTTGACTTTTCGGGCCATTAAAAAAATAAGTTAGCCTAATATTCACAGAACAAATGAAGATATAAATTTGATAATCATCTGAAACGATAGAATTTAAATAAGTAATTAAAGCACATACCAAATTTTAATAAGTTTTGATAATTTTTTTATAGTTATTAATAATACGATTGCGAAAACACAAGCTTAAATTTCGAAAGCTGTTCTTATGCAGCTAGTGTAGGTATTCGAGTTGTTGGAACATTTAAATTTAAAACACGTTGCTATGGGAAGCGTGTTTTAAACTAGTGAAAAGAGGTTGTTATCGGAAATGTGTTTTAAAATAGCGTTTATAATCTAGGATCCAGATATTAAAAAGAGGGCTTAAAATGTTACCAACAAGAAAAAACATTTTCAGCACGTGTGTGACTCGAAAACTCAAAATTTTTGAAGAATTTCATCATAAATCTTCTAAAAAATCACCAAATTTGTGCATTTTGGTAAAAATAATTAAAAACATTAAAAAGAAGGCTTAAAATGTTATTAACAAAAAAATTAAAAAGTTTTTAATGTTTTTAAAAAACGGCTAAACACAAGTTAATATAGAATGCGAAAATAGAATTGGAGCATTTTGTACCCAAAAGTGCTTGAAATTTAAATAAAGGGAGTAAATCTTCCTCTTATTCTTACATACGGTTTTGAAGTATTTGAAAATTATAGAGTTATGTTTAAAGCAAACACAGGATATCAGGGAATAGCTTTAATTTTTGTTTGTTTTTTGAAAAGCCTTAAGTATTAAAGGTAGCTAAAATATCTGACAAATAGTTTCTGATATAACGACGGAATCAGTTATTTTTTAATTAGTTTTTTGTTGTTTTTTCTCTATATTGTTTCAAATTATTAAACCACTTTTTTAAAAACTAAACATAAAAATTATTAGATGTTCAAAATTGTTAATTGTTAGTATGTAGTTTAAATATAGAAAAGGATGCCAAAGCAGCTGGATCTCTAACAACTGGATTTTTTTTGTCTATTGTTTGATAAGTAATTTTGTTCGGTTTCAAAATAACTAAATTCTTGCCGGTTGAATAAGTAAATTCGTTTAATTGATAAATTTTCACGAGTTTCTCGGAATGGCGTTTGCAAAACCGCTCATTCATAATTTTCCACAAATCAAAATGCCACTGCGATAAACTTCTTTATCGCTCTCGTCCGACTGTTTTCGGTCATAAAAATCCACGACTGACAGCATAAAATTCCGACGATAAGTCCGACCACAAGCGAAGACCTGTCCAACTAATAAAACTCAAAACCGCACACAACATCTACCGCTAATTATTTTTTAAACGCCGCCATCATTCATTCGAAACTTTATTACAATACATTTACATCAATCACAATTTCTCTCATATTGAATACACGAGAAACTCGTCTTCAACAATCTTCATTTCAACCCATTTTTGCGCATCGATGTAACTATGCGGCGAAATTTGCGCCACATCCCAGTCGGTACCAGGCAGCTTTTTGCTCAACATTGCAGCCAGGGCTTTGGGCATCACATCCGACTCGTAGGTGAAGTAGGCGTCGGTCAGCGCCTTCTTGATTGTCGTGATTTCCGGGTCTTTCAAATTACCGGAATCGACAACATCGACCTGAAATTTGGAACCATAACTAAAACAAACCTCATTTTTTGACTAGTTTGGTACTTGGACGTCGCCGTGGAAGACCTTGGTGGTGGTATTTTTACCATCGGCCCCATGGGTGATGAAGGTATACTGGGCGGCGTAGTTTTTGTCGTCGAAGACGAATCCGGTCTTTCCGTGTTTAATTCCGGTGAAAATTTTGTGCGATTTCGTGATGGGCACCTCCTTAATGTTGTTGCTGACAATCAAGGTGCCATTGTTTATTTGGGAAATGCTTCCCGCAACCACGATTTTTTCCTTGGTCGCAATTTTTGCCAACTTTTCGAAATCAGCTTCCTTGAGAGTTGCTTCTTTGGTGATGGTTTCCTTAAATTTTTATTGGGATTTTTGAGTTGCTAGGTTGATGGTACTTACAGAATTGACTGGGAAATTCATCGTCATGGCAGTTACTTCTTTCAAATTGCCATTATCGTAATTTTTTCCCATCGACATGATCAAGGAAACGTTCAATTTGTGTTCGTTGACCAGTCGAACAAATTCGGTAAGGGTCTCAAGTGTTGCGAATTTTTCGGGATATTCTCCTTTTTCCAATTTCTAAAAACACATTTTTGATTTTTTTTTTCGGAAAACTTGTTTAGGGACTCACGTATTCAGGTTTGTAGTCTTTGTAAACCGTTTTTCCCCTAGTCAAGACTAGGAGAAATGAGAATAAAACAAAGACTCGAACCAACATGATGTCTGACTGATTTCTGATCAGAAGTTTGTTTTGACAGCCGTTTTATTCGCGGGTTAGGAGGTATCGACGAGGTCAGGGACGCAAAACAGACAAAAAATGCATTATGTAACCCCTGCGTGATAGTGGCGAGGCGAGGTCAAGATAACATATTTTTCTTGTTTATTTCTGTTTGCTCAGAAAAATCTAATTATTAATAACAATAATAATAAATTAGAGGGGTCCTAATGAACTTCAAAGTAACCGTTTGATTTCAATTTTTTTTATTGAAATTATGTACAGGTATTCGCGAAATTGAGAGATATTACATGCACTATTCTTAAGAGTTTTAGAAATTATTGAAAATCTGGTATTCATAGAAAAGGGGTAAATTATTTTGAAACGCTGATCATAGACAAGGCTGGACTACGGATATCTAAAGGTTAGGATACGAATCATGTACAAATAAAATGTTCCTATTCTCGATAGATAGTTCTGTTAATGTCGCCAGAGAGCGCAGTTCTAAGTTTTCAGACGAATGAATTTAAAAAATGGTTGTATTTATCTAGCGGTTAACAATTGGGAAACAAAAAAATACAGACAGATAGAGCATTAAATTCTCAATAGTAAGGCGTAAATATAATGCAAAAATTTTATCGTAAACTAAATTAAAAAAAAAACAATTTTTACCAATTTGCACTCTGTCCCATATTTTTTAAGACGCTGCAAATATGGTTACAGATACCGGAAAAATGTTAGAAAGAAAGTTGTAGAGAATTAAATTTCCTACAAAAAAGTCCGCGAGACCATATCTCTGGCTTAAACCATTTAGGCCCCAAAGTCGTTAAAAGACACTCAAACGACGGATTTGCTTAATTTTGCCGGTGGTTAAGTATTGGAGAGTTAATTTATAGCTAAACCGTTGAAGATAGAAATATGGTGTCGCGGACTTTTTTGTAGAAATTTTAATGCTCTACAACTTTGTCTCTTATATTTTTTTGGTATCTTCAACCATATTCGCAGCGTTCGCAAAAATATAAAGTGGAAGGCAAAAATAATCATTTTACGCGATAATTCTTTGCGCACCGGGGCATATTTATCAAAACGCTGGGAATACGGTTGAAGATACAAAAAAAGCGTAAGGAACAAATTTGTAGAGAATTAAATTTCCTATAATTAAGTCCGCGACACCATATTTCTATCTTGTACAGTACAGGTATAAATTAACTTCGATACTTGACCACCGTAAAATTAAATGAATTCGTCGCTTGAGCATCTTTGAACGTCTTTGGGGCCTAAACCGTTGAAGATAAAATTATGGTCTCGCGGACTTTTTTAAAGAAAATTTAATTCTCTACAACTTTTATCTTAACATTTTTCTTGTATCTTTAGCCGTATTCGCAGCGACTTGAAAATACAGGACGAGGTGCAAATTTTAAATAATTTTTTCCTCATTTTTGATGTGATATGATATGAAAATTTTAGTGGTCAGTTTTTCTCAACATTTACGCATTTTGTTCCAAGTAATTAATTAATTGTTTGGATTTAAATTAATGTAAAACGATTTGGCGCAGAGGCGGTTCAGAAAATCCTGCGATTTTGTGTCTCGTTTCGTTTCCTAATTTATAGTTCTCCGTAGACTGATTAAAAATTTCTGAAAACTAAAAACTTTATTGCAACATCATTTTTGGTTTAATTAATTCTTTGTAAATTGCATGTGTTCAGTTAGGTCTAATTCATTTATTTTCTTTAATTGCGATAATTCGATGCCAAAATACACACAATTTGTGGTCAAAGGTCGCTGTCAAGACACCTAATTTGCTTGTTGTTGTTATTTATTGCCTTATTATTCAGCCTTGACTTTTTTGGGTTGATATGTTGACCAAACAGAATCAAAATCACGGGTCAAAAGGTGTTGTTCCTGTTTTCGCGCCACCCACTCGCCTTTATTAAACTGTTCGCAAGATTTCCTCTCAAGTTATCAACAAATCTGAGCATATTTCGAAGTGATACCACCCGTAAAATTTACTTTTGTCTCGATTGGAAGCTTTTATTCCATCCGGATCGATGTATTTCTTTGTTGTAATTACATAATTTTATTGTTTGGCCTTGAGTGATAACAACGTAAGTTCGGGAGGTCAGTGATAATGCATGTATTAAATCGGCAATTTGGGAAAATTGCAGTCAGTCTCGAGATGTTGTTCAAAATTGTCATCCTCTTACTGGCTTTAACGGCCACGCTCGAGGCCTCCTCCAAGCCTCTGAAGCGGATGCGGAAAGACCTCGCTTCCCTCCCGCTGAAACCCAAAGCGAAAGACCGCTTTAGCACCCTTGTGCGGAAAAGGCGAGAGACGAACGATGACGAAGTCTCGGTCGAAGTGACAGATGTGGAAGTTGTAGATATGATGAAGTTTTTTGTAAGTCATTTCGGGGATTTCCCCTTTTAGATTTGGGGATTTTAGATCGCGGCCGCCTGGGAGGAGGACAAGAAGGCGATGTTGAGCGATTTTTTGACCGATGAGACTAACCACGAGTCCAATATGACTGTCATAGGTTGGCAACGCGTGTTCGACGAAACGGGGAAAATCACAAAGTTGGCAACCATTCAGATGGTGATTCCCCCAAAACCGATAACCGAGATCGACATTGCGCGAACCGACGATGACGACGACGACGACAGTGACGAGGACGACGACCGGCTTTTGCCGCACGACGAAATCAACGAAATGAAGGAAATGTTCGAGCCAATGGCGAAACTTGGGATTCCCCTAAGTATGACGATGGAGACGTACGATAAAAAAGGCAAATGCGAGTACATGCTGTACATGGATAAGGACGAGTTGGTAAGCCTGACTCGCGTCACGTGATTTGGGGTAATTTGGTTTTGTAGTATGGCAAAGCTGAAGGTTTTGCCGTTTACAATAAAACTTCAGTCGCGACTGAGAAGGAAGTTAGCGACTTTATCGACAGTTTGAAACCTGCTGGTTTGGGGAAACCCTCAGTACTTAAATATGACGTCGACAACCACCTGATAGTGGACCATAGTAATATCAGACCACACATGTTGGTAATAATTAGCAGGGCCAACTTGGGGCGTTTTTCTCAAATTTTGTAAATATAGGGCGACGTTTTGGAACATTACGAGGCCACAGATGACATGCTGATTGAGGGACCGCAAATTATTGCCCAAATTTCGCAACAGTACCCCAAAGACAGTATTCCCAAACACTTGGCGACTGAATACAACAAGAAGTACCCAGAGTATAAATGGCGGGTTTTGGTCGATCCCGATAATTATTATATTACCAGAGACGTGTCCTTATCATTGAGTTATGATAATTTTGATTTGGACGAGAATAGTTACGTTTGGTACTTGGTGTACGGGGTCAAGAAGGCCAAAAAATAATTTTAAATAAATGTTTTGTGGGCTGTTTATATTTTTTTTCACAAAAAACACTTCCTGATTGTAACCTTTTTTGTGGTTATTGTGATATACTTCTGAATCGAAATATAGTAACAAAAATTATGTCACTTAAATTTTTTTGTAATGAATTTTTTATATGTATAGATCGTTTATTTTACGTAAAATTATCTCTTATTGTTTAATTTACAACAAAAATTATTATTTATTTATCATTCATTCAAGTTGTACATTCAGCGTGTTTAGCGAAAATTTTAAGGTAGATAGAGAGTGGCAGAACAAATCGATCAAGTAAGTATGTCGAAGATGCTCAGATTTTTCTTAAAAAATCGTTTTGAACTGTGATAAAAAATTAGCCTTTAAAATTATTGACAGAACGGTAGAAAAAAAATAACTTTTTGGCCCTCTCTGTAACTTTTTCAAAGAAATTTTCAACAGGTCAATTTTATTTTTTTTTACTGCTACATTTTGACACCATAATGAATTAATGAATGACATTTCTGACGGTATTCGTTTTTGAGTGATGGTGTAATTTTATGTTTTTAAGTTGTTTAAACGACAAATCACTGAAATTTTGGTTATTGTTTTAAGTAGTGCACATTTTTATCTTTCTGGTAAGTATAAAAAAGATTCAAAAAAGAAGAAAATAAAACGTTCAAAAAATTATTAAGAGTATTACACAAAGAGCTTTTTGTTCTTTATTTTATAAGGGATCATTGTTTTTTTTTTTTTGTTTAGGTGTCATATTTTTAAGTAATTTCGGGATAATTTTAAAAAAAATTGCCCCCTAATGAAATAAGTCAAGAATAAAAAATCAATGTCTATTATGTTTTATTGTTAATATTTTTTATGTTATTAAATTTTATTAAATAAAAATGGATATAGACGTGTATTATCTGAAACAGTGGATAAAAATGTCGGTCGTCAATAATTTATAGTTATTAATAATATGAGAGCAAAAATAGGAGATTAAAGTTCGAGGGCTGTCGTTATGCAACGAGCGTATGCGAGTTGCGTAGACACTCGAGACTTAAGGCGTGCTCGCATCAGCGTTATTCAATCTTTTTTTTGGACATTTTAATTTAAAACACGTTGCTATGGGAAACGTGTTTTAAAATAGTATTTATAATCTAGGATTCGACATTTATTAAAAAGATAAGGCTTAAAACAAAACAAAAAAATTAAGAATAATGTCAACTCAAAAACAAATGTTGTCATAAATGTTTTTATGATGTCAAAATGTAGCCTTAAAAAAATAAAATCGACCAGTTGGAGATTTTTTTTTGAAAAATGACGAATAAGTAATCACAGAGTAATGAATTTTGTGCGTTATTTTTTGTTCAGTTTGTATAACAGTCTGTATATCTGTGGGGACTTTTAATATTTTATTCGTAATAGTGTACCTATTATACGTCTATACCATTTTTCAGCTCTATGCGAAATATTAAAAACTGAAATATTTATTTTAACCAGCTATTGAACTTTTTGGCGAAGTAACGAAGTCCGAAAAATTAGTTTTTTTAAGGGATTTTATAAAAAGAAAAAAACTTGGGATAATTTTCTTGGTAGGTTTTATGTGTGTACAGATACGATTTAAGTGGATTAAAGTAGCGCAACTCCAAAAAGGAAGAATACAACATAAATTTTGAGAAATGTAAAAAAATATCGTCATCTTTGTAATATATTTTTATTTGAAAGATTTTTTTGCAGACAAGTTTTATTTAAAAAAAATGATGTTATGCAACCAACATTATACAAGTGCACACTCGATTTTTTTGGCCACTTTTTGCTGTAAATCTATGACGATTATAACGTAGTAGAAAGCACTACTTTGCGGACGGCTTTTTAGGTTCCAAATCATCCGTAAAGTAACATTTTCGGACGATTTCCGAAAAAAATAATTGTTACATAATTTTGATCGCGCCCTCTGTGGCCGTTGCCTGAGAGAGTTGAACCCCAATCGGTCAAACAGTTCGCTGCGTTCTTTTTGTCCATAAAAGTGATGTGATTGACATTTTCTATCAACAAATTTCATTCCTGATTATTGTTATTTAATAATTACATCTCTGAGGTAAGTTTTTCTCATAAATTACAATGAAAAAGTCGCGCAAAACCGGCCCAAAGTCCCGAACTTCCACACCAAAAACCGGTAGAAACCAAAATACGCCGTAGGCTTATAGGTCATGATTTGCTACTAAAATTTTCACTCAAAAAGCCCACCACTTCGCCCACCCCAATGTCCCTGTGCCCCTTCAGTCCGCTCGAAATCCAGCCCCTCGTGGTCCGCAAGCCGCGAAATCGCGCCGTGTGCCCCAACCATGTGACCGCTCAAACCCCTCAAAGTCGCCCCCCTTCCTCCCGGTCTAAATTTAGCGTTCGCCGGGATAAACTCAAAGTTGCAAATCACCGCTCCGCGTTATGAACTTGCTGTCGCTGGTATAACCCCCAATTTGGGTCCCCCCTCGATCAGCCGTCTGTTTTTCAGTGCTGCGGTCGCAAAGCTATGCACAGTCTAACACTGGAAGGTCAGTACACGAACACGAATGGGGCTGCCAGCACGGAGAAGGTCGTCATCTTGGACGCGGGGGCCCAGTACGGCAAACTCATCGACAGGAAGGTGAGGGAGCTGAACGTCGAGAGCCACATCTTGCCGCTGGACACGCCAGCGTTCAACATCAAGGAAGGGGGCTACAAGGCGGTCATCATCTCCGGGGGGCCCAGCTCGGTCTACGCGGAGGACGCGCCGCGGTACGACGGCGATATCTTTCGGATAGGGCTGCCGGTCTTAGGTGCGCCATAAGACAGTTTTTAAGAGAGAAGTTGCTATTTTGGGAGTTTTTTAGGGATTTGCTATGGGATGCAGATGATGAATAAGGAATTTGGGGGCTCCGTTATTAGAAAAGACAGCCGCGAAGACGGACAATATAATATCGAAGTCAACACGAAATGCATTTTGTTTAAGTAGGTTTTGCATTTTTTGTACTTGTTCGTTTTTTATTTTTTGCACGACAACGCGATTGTTTGGCAAGAATTATTATCAATTGAAGAGTTATCGTAAGGTCAGTGACGCAGTCAATTACCTAATACTTTCGATGTTTCTGTTACAAAATTCTCGTTAGAATTTTGGGTGGCGACAAGTTCGCAGTTGGCGACGATTAAGTTACTTCTTAAAAATGTCATAAGTCAATCAAGAATGTAGGAAAAAATCTACAACCGTTAGATGGCGTTATCAATGCAAATTTTTTTAGCAAATATTACTTGTATTAATGACGGTTAAATGATGTTCTGTTTATTTCGTCTATTGAATTTTTTCCAAAGCCGATTGAGTAACGAATTTTTTTATTCATTTCTTGTCTTTTCAAAGACAGGTTATTAAGGTGATGTGTTTTGTTGTTACAATTGGCAATTATAATTAAAACTTTCTGTCAAGGCTAAAATAAACAACTCTTTTCACTAAACTAAACGTGATGAAATGGAAAATTAAATTTATTAATTTAACTTTAATAAAAATAAATTAATAATAAATAATGTTAAATATTTTTTAGTTTAACAAAATACGCGAATATTTATTATTCACTGTTTGGTCACAATTTACTTTTTTTTAAATTGTTAAAATGACACTGTCGACACGAATAAAAATGAATTATCTGTTAAGTTGTAAGATTTTTTTGGTTTTGGTGACTGACCTCGAAAAAATATTTAAATTCTGGGTGTCTACTTCAGTAAATTTGTAAATTTATTTTTGAAAAAGCTATGTTTTCTTTATGTTGCCAAAAATATTTCACAGTCTTGTATTAGTTGTTTTAAAACTATGGAAATGCCAACGTCGCATTTTCTCTAGAAGTTACTTGTTACAAATTATTCATGCACTTCAAAGAATTAATAGCAAATGTTATTTTTCTACTTTGGTTTTACAAATTGAGTTTTTGTGCTCTTTTTAGTAAATTTTTTTGATAAGTTAAACTAAACAAAAACAAACAACAAAAATAGAGAGTAGAAAAAATAGTATATTACACTCGTTTTAAAACTTAATTGTGGCACTTTTTCGTCATTACCACCATACGCATATTTATATTTATTTTTTTTTATAATATACTATTATTGTTTCAATGAGAGATCATTAATAACTAGTATTTTACATTTTCAACTTTATTTAAAACAAATATTCAGTAAAATGCTATAGTTTTGAAACAGCTAATGGAGGATAAATTATCTCCATCATATTTACACATATTTGAATAAAAAGTAGAGGCATTTAAATAGTCTTTAGAGCAGTGGTTCTCAACCTTTTATAAGAAAACAATATTTATTTTCCTTCTTGCACATTTTGAACTGAATGAATATTAATTGCGAATTTAAAAAATATTTAATACTTTCAACGTTGGCACCATAGCATTTATACGTAGGAATTTTATTAAAAAAAGTCAGGTTCAGTGTTTGAAACTGAGGCAAATTTCGTATCGATAACAATTTTTTATGTAAATGTGGAGACAAAAAGTGCTTACTTAACACTGCAATTTCCAATTTTTAACAAGAAAGTAACGATAATAAATAATATGACAGAAAGTTATTAAATATAAAAAGTACTAATTTTATTTTTAAACTGTTGAATTTTAAACTGAAGAAGAATATAGAACTTGCTTCAACTTCAACTCATTTCAGTTCAAATAAATTACAGAAAACTTTTTTCAGTAGAAGCAAACTTTTTCATTAAGAATTTTGTACAAAAAGTTTATTTTTGCCCATAATATTATGTTTGTTCTTCCCAATAAACATTGAGTTCTGTTTTCATCGACACAGAGTGGTGATATATGTCTTCAGGTGTTCGATAATAACGCGTTCTACAAACAGGAGCCTTTCTAGAATTCACAAAAGCTTAAATTTTGATGCATTTTTAACATGAAAACGTACTATTTTTTATGAAATTTTTAGTGACAAAAACAATAAACAACCATAATTTGTTGCACAGTTTTGATTTAAGTTTATTTCAATTTATTATTTTGTAATTTTTTACATAAGCGATTTAAAATTTCGCCATACACATCGGCAACCACCGGTTGGGAAACACTGCTCTAGAGGAGCTGGACTGTCTCACACACGATTTTGAAGCAGAATAATTACTTATTCAATATATTCGACTTAAAAAAATAAAAAACAAAAATATTCATTATTTTAACCAATTCCAACCAACTATTTTGCTTGTAAATATAAAAACAATTTTTTTCTTTAATGAATTCATTGTTTGGATTATTTATAATTTTTTTTTGCTTTCAAAATATTTCCTAAAAAAATTTTTCATAACCAAACTACTAAATTTTAAACAAAAAATTCGTTTGGCATTTAAATTTTTATTTTACTTAAAAATTTTTCCAACACTGGAGAAAATAAAACCCGGGAAACGAGTGCATAAAAATCAAAAACACGGTTTTTATTTGTTTAACTTTTTTATATATATGGAAGGAAAAGACAAATTTTAGAAGAAAAAAAAAACAAAGCAAATATAATGAAAACAAAACATTGAATTTTTTTTAATTTTTAACTTTTATATTTGTAGTTATAGTTTCAGTTTTGCCGAAATATTATTGCTTTAATGTTTTTTTTTTTTTGTTAGTAACGTATTAAGCTTTTTTTTAATATCTGAATCCTAGATTATGAACACTATTTTAAAACAGGCTTCCTGTAGCAACGTGTTTTAAATTAAAATGTTCCAACAAAAAAAATTTGAATAACACTTATGCGAAAACGCTTTAAGTTCTCGGGTTCTCGCATACGCTCGTTGCATAATTTGAGTTTGTGTTTTCGCACACGTATTATTAATAACTATTAAAGCAATTTAAAGTCTTGTTTTGTCTAATTGGAGTAATAAAATATACTCAACATTTATTCCACCTCGTGGATAATAAACTACTCGTTATCACTCGTTTAAAAATCTATTCGTGAAATAAGGCGTCTGATTTACTCTAAAACTATTAGTACCGTCACGCAACGATTTTTTAGGCAACATAAACTTAAACCTATTTTTTGATATTTTTGTCAGTCAATTGGAAAATAATGAAAGAAGATTTAAAACATATAATAATTGATTTTCATCATTTTTCTTCTTGAATGGACACAGCAATCTATGTACTTCGTTTTTGTGTTAGTGGAAAAAATTTACCAATAATTAATAGCTAGATATTTAGCAAAAATCACAACATTTTACATTTACATAGTTTTTTTTTATTATTTAAATTGAAGATAATGCCGATAGTATTTGATTAATTTGTACTTTTTTAAGAAGACTTTTGCAACGGATTTCCTTATATACGATTTTTTTTAATTCTGACCTATTATATAAAGTTAGCTCTATCTTAGATGCCAGTGTCTGGGCTGTGATTTTATTTTCAGCACAGTTTTTAGTATTGTTTAACCGATTCTGACACTTTTACATGAAACACCCCAGTCTTGCTCACTTAATTAAAAAAAATCGCCAAATTTTTATTTAAATTTGCAGAGGCTTGGACAAGGTCCAGACAGTCCTCCTCACCCACGGCGACTCGATCGACAAAGTCGCCGAGAATTTCCGACCGATCGCCCAAAGCTCCTCCTTCTGTGCCGGCATCTGCAACGAGAAACTCCGCCTTTACGGTCTCCAGTTCCACCCCGAGGTCGACCTCACCCCCAACGGCAAAACCATCCTCAAAAATTTCCTCTTCGACGTCGCCGGTCTCACCGGCACCTACACCATGACCAGTCGCGAAAAGGAATGTCTCAAATACGTGAAAAACGCCGTCGGAAACAACAAAGTCCTGCTTTTGGTCAGCGGAGGCGTCGACAGCACTGTCGCCGCCGCCCTTCTCCACAAGGCTCTGCGCCCCGATCAAATCATCGCAATTCACATAGACAACGGCTTCATGCGCAAGAACGAAAGCTCGAAAGTTTACCAATCGCTGCAAAAGATCGGAATGAACTTGCGAGTGGTCAAAGCAGCGACCACTTTCATGGAAGGTACGACGGTCGTACCAGTCGATAAACACGAAGCCACCTTGCGAACAACTCTCACTAGCATGCTATGCAAGACGTGCGACCCGGAGGAAAAACGCAAAATAATCGGGGACGTGTTTATGCGAGTCTCCGATGAAATAATCTCCGATTTGAATTTGAAACCGGAGGAAGTGGTTTTGGCCCAAGGGACCCTCAGGCCGGACCTGATCGAGTCGGCGTCGGCCCTGGTTTCGAGCAAAGCCGACACGATTAAAACCCACCACAACGATTCGGAGCTGGTGCGGAAGTTGCGTTCCGAAGGGCGTGTGGTTGAGCCGCTGAAGGACTTCCACAAGGATGAAGTCCGGGCGCTGGGACGTGATTTAGGTTTAACGCCGGAATTGGTGATGAGGCATCCGTTTCCGGGGCCCGGATTAGCAATCCGGGTGTTGTGTGCCGAAGAGCCTTATATGGAGCGTGATTTCAGCGAGACGCAAGTTCTAGTTAAGATTATCGTTGAGTTTGATCAGATGTTGCAGAAGAAACACGCACTGTTGAATAGGGTGGAGGCGGTGACGAATAATGAAGAAAGGTGAGATAAAAGTTTCGTAATTTACGGCAATTCCTGATTTTTCGGACTTGAAAAATCATAAGGCGAAATAATAATGAGCATTTATTATTTATCAAAAAAAAAGTTGTAACAGTTTTTGAAAAAAATCGCTCTTAAATGACCCTTTCGGGATTTTTCGTTTTTTTTTTTTTTTTTTTGGAAATT
The DNA here is from genome assembly GCF_031307605.1 of Tribolium castaneum. Taxonomy (NCBI): domain Eukaryota; kingdom Metazoa; phylum Arthropoda; class Insecta; order Coleoptera; family Tenebrionidae; genus Tribolium; species Tribolium castaneum. Next base: position 6,898,396 of record NC_087399.1, on the reverse strand, counting down.
TTGCAAAATAATTGCGCACTGGCGCACCAACTCAGTGGTACGTTATTGAGAAGCAAGTGCAGATTACAGGAAAAATATTAAACAATATTAGAGGCACTCATTCGTTGTTGCTCGTGCTTTAAACAGTTTCGTTTATTAATCGTCTTCATTAGTTTATTAAATAAATGTTATTATTATTGTATTTTTATTTATTTTTTTATATTTTTATTTGCAAAGTTCATTCAAAATATCACAGCTTTCGAACGCTTTACAGTAAGTGAATATTTTTTTTTCATTTGATAACCTAAGGTTCAATAGATCTTCAAAAATTTTCAAAATTGCCAACTGTCAAATTACAAAGCTATTATAGTTTTTAAAATATTGTTCCAAATATGACTACAACAGTTTTTTCAATTGAAATAATTTTGTTTTTTCAATGGCACTCAAAAGGACATCGATTCTTATGGAAACTTTTATGAACATCTTCTGTTACTGTTTTTAAAATTATCGGAAATTATCACTTTTTTCATTTTTATTCGGGTAAGCTTTCGAAAAATACGATAAAAGTGTGTTATTTATTAAAACCAAAATTAAAATAAAAATCTAAGGTTTTCTACCCTTACTGTACAGGGTGCTCAAAAACTGGCGCACCAACTCAGTGGTACGTTATTGAGAAGCAAGTGCAGATTACGGGAAAAATGTTGAAAAAATTCCTAAAGTTATATTTTAAAAAATCTGTAGCTATAAACTTATTCTGTCAACTTCTTCAGATTTCATTATTTTTTAATGTTTTTATCTTTCAAACTAAGTAATCGTTCCGTAACAAAACGATGAATAATTATTTTTAAATTTACTATCAGATTTTAGTAGTTTTTTTAATTTAAAAAAATTAAAATTCATCCAAAAAATCACAATGTGTAGATGTGCCAACACTGGGAATTATTTCCTAGGAAACCGTTTCAAAAATAATTTATTTTTATTGTTGCTCAAATTCTATTGCGATCATGACTGTTAGACAACGTTGCCACATATCATTTATCTAAAATCCGTTATTTATCAATAACTTTAATACAAAGAATTTTTTTTTACCTTTATATGTAACCACTTCTCTACCACACACCATTGAGTTGGTGCGCCAGTTTTTGAGCACGCTGTAGTTCTGTAATTTTTCATACTTTCGAGAAAACAGGGGGCTGAAGCACCCAAACAAGGAAAAAATAGCACGATTTCAATAATAATAAAATTTATTTTCCAACAAACAGATCATTCATACACGTAATATTTTTATTATGAGTAAATAGATCTATCACCTCTAACATATTTTTGTTCTTTTGAAAGTATTCACAGATTTTTTATTGCTTATTTTTGACTCAATTTTTAGGTGTATTTGTGTCCTGTCTGTAATTAGTTATTATAACAATTTTTGTTAATCATACAACACAATGTTAATGTTTTATCGATGTTTAAATTAATGTTGTAATTTTATCTATTACTATCTTTTTTATAAAAGTTGGCAGAATTATATTCCGCCGTAATCAGAGATGGCTGGTTTATCAGACTTGCCGACTTTTCGTAATTTCCAGCAAATGAATTTTCGGACTTAAAAAATCAAAACAATGTTAATTAAGTAAATGTAAAACAATTTTGCGTTTATTAATAATAAACATTCATTATTTATCAAAACAACTGAATTGTTACCCGAAATCTATTTATCCATGTCGACAAAAGTTTTTAGTTTTTGAGGAAGTTTTGTAAAATAAAAAATTCTTTGATTGAATTCATTGCAATATCGCTCCTAAACGTAAAACTAACAACGGGTTTGACCCATTTCGGGGATTGTTTGGTCTACTTTTTTTTATTTTTGAAAAACACTTGTGTTTTCGGATGTAAAATATTCAAAACACAACGCCGAAAAAATGATCTTTTTACTCTAGTTTTGTAATTTTCCAAAGTTTTGCGAAAATTAAATGTTAAAGCAACCGAAAAAGACAAAATTAGCTCTGTTTTTGATTCCGTTATGAGATTTTTTTGGGTAATTTTTGACGAAATTTTGTTAAATTCTAAGTAGATTTTGAATGAAAAAAGTGCTAAACGCCAAAGCTTGCTTCATTTTTGAATAATTTTAAATCTTTAGGTTAATTTTTTGAAAAATTTGTGTAAACATCATCTGCGTTTTCAAATGAAAATGGGCTAAAATATCGGAAAAAGCAAACTAATCATAATTTGTTGCACAATTTTGATTTAAGTTTATTTAAATTTATTAATTTGTAATTTTTCACATAAGCGATTTAAAATTCCGCCATACATATCGGAAACCACCGGTTGGGAAACACTGTTCTACAGAAGCTGGACTGTCTTACACACGATATTGAAGCAGAAAAATTACTTATTCAATATATTCGACTTAAAAAAAATAAAAAACAAAAATATTCATTATTTTAACCAATTTCAACCAACTATTTTGCTTATAAATAAACAAATTTTTTTCTTTAATAAATTCATTGTTTGGATTATTTATAATTTTTTCAATTTCAACATATTTTCTAAAAAAATATTTCATAACCACGTAAATAATCTGTTTGATATTTCATTATTTTATTATAAACTACTAATTTTTAAACAAAAAATTCGTTTTATCTTACTTAAAATTTTTCCAACACTGGAGAAAATAAAACCCGGGAAACGAGTGCATGAAAATCAAGAACACGGTTTTTGTTTGTTTGCTTTTTGAATATATGAAAGGAAAAGACGGATTTCAGAAAAAATCAAAACAAATACAATAAAAACAAAGAATTGCAAGCAAGAGTATTAAGAAAAAACATTTTTTTTATTTTTAACTTTTATATTTGTAGTTATAGTTTCAGTTTTGCCGAAATATTATTGCTTTAATGTTTTTTTTTGTTGGTAACATTTTAAGCCTTTTTTAATATCTGAATCTTAGATTATAAACACTAACCATAGCAACGTGTTTCAATTAAAATGTTCCAACAAAAAATTTTTGAACACTTATGCCAAAACACTTAAAGTTCTCGGGTGTCTAGATATGTCACTTGCATACGCTCGTTGCATAAGTAAATGTAAAACAATTTTGCGTTTATTAATAATAAACATTCATTATTTATCGAAACAACTGAGTTGTTACCCGAAATCTATTTATCCATGTCGACAAAAGTTTTTAGTTTTTGAGGAAGTTTTGTAAAATAAAAAATTCTTTGATTGAATTCATTGTAATATCGCTCCTAAACGTAAAACTAACAACGGGTTTGAACCATTTCGGGGATTTTTTGGTCTACTTTTTTTTAATTTTGAAAAACACTTGTGTTTTCGGATGTAAAATATTCAAAACACAACGCCGAAAAAATGACCTTTTTACTCTAGTTTTGTAATTTTCCAAAGTTTTGCGAAAATTAAATGTTAATGCAACCGAAAAAGACAAAATTAGCACTGTTTTTGATTCCGTTATGTGATTTTTTTGGGTAATTTTTGACGAAATTTTGTTAAATTCTAAGTAGATTTTGAATGAAAAAAGTGCTAAACGCCAAAGCTTGCTTCATTTTGGAATAATTTTAAATCTTTAGGTTAATTTTTTAAAAAATTTGTGTAAACATCATCTGCGTTTTTGAATGAAAATGGACTAAAATATCGGAAAAAGCAAACTAATCTAGTTTTTGATTAAATTTTGTGATTTTTTTGGCGGATTTTTGAGAAATTTGAAAGTAATAAAGTTGCGTTTCTAGAAAACGAGGTAAAACATTTGAGAATTCTATGAAGAATTCCTTAACTTTTCAATATTTATTTAAGTATGGAAACAGACAAAGTTGCACAAAGTCAACGAAATGTTGAAACTTTTCACCGAATTTTGAAAAAATGATGTATTCAACTCGTCAGTAAAACTAATTTTTTCCATTCTCGACGTGGACGTGAGTGGAAATCTCTCATCTAGAATGAAAAAATTCACTATTTCGTTGCACAAAATAGCTATTAGTCAATTGTTCACTTATTTTGGGCGAAATTTGGCAAAATAGTCGTATTTATGGTTAAACAACGGTTGAAAATGGGAAAAATAATTAAATTTTTTAAATCACAGCTTTGTGAATTTTCGCTGCGTTTTAACAAAATCTCGCTTAAGCGGTCAAAGTAAGCAAAAGTAACACCATTTTTTTATTTTTTTGGTGCTTTCGTTACGTTCTTATAAAATTTTCAAAAAAAAAACGTTGCCGTGCTTGAAAAAGACACAAATAACGGTTTTGACTCAATTCGACAATTTTTCAAGCGCGGCCCTGTTGTCGGTTATGTAAAAAAGATCATACATTTTTTTTAATTAATCAAATAAAGGGTACTTGTAGTATTTTCACAAAAAATCTTTAATTTGAAATTAGATATGGAATCTTTGTTCCTACAAATAACTACAACTTTTGATCACAATATTTTTATTAGATACATAAAAAATCGCAACAATTTTAAAAGCAGACTAGTTTATTAGACCTAAAAATGTAGGATAAGATAAATAAATCATCATCTAAACGAAACACCTCTTCAACAGCTAATCTGTTATTCGACATTATTTTTTTTTAATATGAGGGCATTAATGGGAGCATCTGTTAAGGATCGGTCTCTTATCTTGTTGTAAAATCACAGTTTAGTTACAATGTCCAGATTTTCCCGGCATTCGAAACCCTAGTCTTTATCTCCAAAGCGTGTATTTTTTATTTATTTTTTAAATAATTTGAATTAAACATTTGCCTTTTTGTTTTAAAAATGTAAAATTTGTAGTGTAGTTTTCGGCCAAAGAGTTACAGGTGTGTGTTTTTTTCTTCAGGAATGTGTTGCGGAAGATTTCGAGTAAGCAGAAGTTGGCGGCGACACTGTTGCCGATTAGAAGTGTGGGAGTACAGGGTGATTGTCGATCGTATAGTTACGTCGTGGGAATATCGAGTGAAAAAGAACCGGATTGGGACGATTTGATGTTTTTGGCTTGTCTCATACCGAGGATTTGTCGAAATATTAATCGGGTTTGTTATGTGTTTGGAGGACTGGTTAAAGAACCCATTTTGGATATTACCATCACGTATCTGACGAGTAATGTGTTGGCAACGTTGAGGCAGTGTGACGACGTTGCCACAACAGTAAGTAATTTTTTGAGTTTTTTTTTGTTCGCAAACTATTATATACAATTTACAAATGTAAGCAAAAAAAGTTTCACTCAAACTTAAATGAATGTCTTCTATCGACTGCACACTTTTCATCTTTTTCATAGTTTTTTGAAATTCGTTTAAATTAGTATTTGTTGTATTTTGCTCCTGATTTTTTTATAACTGTTGAGACTAGCTTTCACATTTTTTGTCTTGTTTACCTTTTTGGAATACTAGACACTGCGATTTTCTTTTTTTTTTTTTCTTCTTTATCTTCTTTCTTTCACTTTGTTACCTCTGCTTTATTGTTTGTTTTTTTACTCACTTTTTATATCTTTGTCTTATATTTTTGGTTTTCGTAACAATTTTGCTTCATAAAATCGTTTTGTAATACAATTGGAAGGTAAAGAAGGCGGCTCCGGGGGTAGTGTTCGGAGCCGTTGATACGTCCTTCCTAGATTAAATTTCTGGGAGAACAGTCTTGCCTTGTGGAGGCTTAAGCTGAGGCTACATCTCAGAAAACAATTCACCTTTTTTTATCGATTAGTTATGTTTGTGTTTTTTTAGGTGTTACAGAACAGTGGTCAAATGAACTCAGTAAGTCAAATGCCTGTGATTCTGCTACCTTTACACTTCGACAGGGACCAGGCATTGAGGATCCCTTCTTGTCAAAGGTCGATAGTGTTGCGGCCCTTCTGCACGCGTGATTTCATGACGGGAATGCCAGCCGTACCTGGAAAACAACTGCCTTTAGATGTAGGTTTTTGTGTCTTGTGGAGTGTTTTTATTGGTTGTGTTTTTGTCTTTGTTTCCAGGTCGTGCAGAAGATGGTCGTAGAGATATTACAAGTCCCTGGTGTTTCTAGAGTACTTTACGATTTAACATCAAAGCCACCAGGCACAACAGAATGGGAATGATAATCTTATAAATTATTAATTGTGTAATTTGTTAGCATGGACAGACTATAAGAAGGTTTCCTGTTTTTATTCTTTTTAAAAAATATTATATATGGTTGTTGAAAAACTAAGGCGACTGTGTTTTGTTACGATTTTATTTTTTAATTCACTTGGCTCAAAAATATTGATTTGTATATGTTGATTGTGCACCTATTTTCAGACAAATAATAACGGAATCATATTGTTATGCGAAATATGCTACATTTTTTATTATTAAAGTGGCAAGTTGCACTTTGTATATTAACTTATTTTATTTTTTCCATTGTGTTAATAAAAGTCAATTCTATTGAACGAGGAGTGTTTTTAATGGCACGATCTCCACACGTGGACGACCCACAATAGGCCTTCAAAAGCCTTTGAAAATGGTTGATAACAGGAGCACAAAAGTGTTATAGTAACCTGTTAACCAAAAGCGATATCTGTTGGAATTTTCGCAAATTAAAATTTGGATAGCTCTTCGCATTCCTGTGATCCTAATACAAATCCTCATATGTTTCATTTGTTGAAGAACTTTTGCAAAAATTTGGTAAAATATCAGAAGTAGTATCAGGATCACAGGAACGCAAAGAAGTAATTTAGCACAAAAATATTACAGAAACCTCTAATACAAAGGCGACATCTGTTGGAATTTTTGCGAATTAAAATTTGGATTTCTCTTCGCATTCCTATGATCCTGATACAGAATCTGCCATTTTCTACTTGTTGATATTTTGCATAATTTTTTGATTATAGTCGGTCGGCACTTCAGGAAATTTGGTACAATATCAGAAGTAGTATCAGGATCACAGGAACGCAAAGAAGTAATTTAGCACAAAAATATTACAGAAACCTGTAGTACAAAGGCGACATCTGTTGGTATTTTTGCGAATTAAAATTTGGATTTCTCTTCGCATTCCTATGATCCTGATACAGAATCTGCCATTTTCTACTTGTTGACATTTTGCATAATTTTTTGATTTTAGTCGGCACTTCAGAAAATTTGGTAAAATATCAGAAGTAGTATTAGGATCACAGAAACGCAAAGAGGTAATTTAACACAAAAATATTACAGAAACCTATAATACAAAAGCGGCATCTGTCGGGATTTTTGCGAATTAAAATTTCGATGTCTCTTAGCATTCCTGTGATCCTAATACAAATTCTAATATTTTTCCGGTGTTGAAATTTTGCATAATTTTTTAAATTTTAATGGTTTTTCGAAATACATTCTGCACTCCTGTGATACTACTACCACTTTCAAAATTTTGCTCAAATTTGTTAAAATATCAAGACAATTAGGTTCCCAGAAACGCAGAGGTTTTCTAAATATAAACTGCAAAAAATTCTCAGGAGTAGAATCAAGATGACAGGAACACAGAGAGGTATTTCAAAATTTTACTTACAAAATCTATCTAATAATACTAAGTTTAAGTGTTGTCTTACTCCTTTGCATTTCTGTGGCCCTGATACTTTCAAAATTTCGCAAATTTTGCTAAAAAAAGGTCCGAATTATTTATTTGTGTTCATGTGATCCTAAGAAACTACGATAAAATTTGTTTTCATTTAAGTATCAGCAGTAATGGGACCACAAGAGCGCAAAAAAAGCAAAAAAATAAAAATTGCATTTTGTACAGTTACCTGAATTACCGACATAGTGTTACGCCATTCTTTGATAAACGCTCAAACTGGTAAATAGTTTGTTTTTTTTATTTAAAGAGTTCTGTGATTACAATAAATTTGATACTGTACAGGTTCCTACATTGTGTAAGTGAGGAGACCGGACCAGAGATGGCGCCAAAATATTATTTTGACTAGTTGTTGATACCAACCTAAACAAATCAGTGTCAATTAACCGGTTCAAGACCGGTGTTATTCATCTCAGTCGCGCACAAATGCATAATCACAAATGTGATAACGACGTTATCAGTGATAAGCCGCCCCACCTTGTCCAAATAAGGCCACAATCCTGTAAATTACATCACGTGACTGTCCCCCCATCAACGAAAATCCCTATTCATCTGTCATTCTAATGTCACAAACTGGGCGACGTCGGCGGTCCTAAACCTTTAATTTGTTTCTAATTAATTACTTTCCTTCGTTTTTGTGTTAATTTTCCGCAATGGTGAGTCAACACGTGTCGCATTTCCCGGTCACACCCATTTTCCAGGGGGAGCAACAATTCGACTGTGCCCTCGACTTGATGCGCCGTCTGCCGCCCCAAGAAATCGAGAAAAACCTCGGAGACTTGATCGACTTAGTGCCCCACTTATGCGAAGACTTGCTGTCTTCGGTCGACCAACCTTTGAAAATCTCGCGCGATAAAGAGACAGGCCGCGACTATTTACTATGTGACTATAACAGAGACGGGGACTCGTATCGGTCCCCCTGGTCCAACACGTACTACCCCCCTCTGGACGACGGCTCCATGCCGTCGGAGCGCCTGCGGAAGCTGGAAATCGACGCCAACGACGCCTTCGACCAGTACAGGGAGATGTACTTCGAAGGGGGCGTCTCGTCGGTCTACTTCTGGGACCTGGAGCACGGGTTTGCAGGTGGGGCGCGCCCGCGTGGGCCGGTTTAAACTGCACGTTGTTTTAAGGCGTGATTCTGATCAAGAAAACGGGGGATGGGAGCAAGAAAATCAAGGGCTGTTGGGACTCCATCCACGTGGTGGAGGTGCAGGAGAAGAGCTCGGGCCGGACGTCCCACTACAAAATGACCTCCACTGCCATGCTGTGGCTTCAGACGAACAAGCCGGGCTCGGGAACGATGAACTTGGGGGGCAGTCTGACGAGACAGGTAAGTGGGTTTTGTGAAAGGGGTTAGTCGAACTGGGGTTGCAGATCGAGCAGGACGCCCCCGTTAATGAAGCCAACCCACACATTGCCAACATCGGCCGGATGGTCGAAGACATGGAGAATAAAATCCGGAACACTTTGAGTGAAATTTACTTCAGTAAAACCAAGGATATAGTTAATAGTTTAAGGTCAGTGCAACCGCTGTCGGAGAGCATGCAACAGCAGGCGCTGAAACAGGACTTGGCTGCTGCATTGCAACGCAGACAGAACAAATCTGATAACTGATGCCACGATTGCGACATTTATCAAGAAAATTGATTTTTTATGATTTTGTACATGCACGTATTTTATTTCTAAGCATTAAGATATATTTATTAACTATTCAAATTCGCTTCATTGGCTGTCAGAGTGGAGGGAGAGTCCACTGGGGGCCTATTGTTCATTGATTAGAACAATTTTTCAATAAAATTTTTCTTTAAAATCCAGCCGCTTTTGTTTCATGGCAAAAATCCTCAGAAGCAACGATTCCGAATTTTTTTAAATCAAGTTCAACCGATTCATTTTTTATTAGGGAAAAATGCGGTCATGTTAATCTCTCATCCGGCTTTAGATAATCTCTCGAAAAATTGAGTTCATAACTTAATGGCAATGTTTTAACAGCGGTTTAAATTTATTTCTCCGTTAAATGTTATCATTTTCGTCTCAGATACAGGTAAAATATTTCGACTCATTTTTGTTATTAATCGTGTTTCGAATATCGAACATTTGTTCTACAAAAATATAACAAACCTTGCAAAGGTGAACAATAGGATCGTTATTGAAGGACATAACATTGATTGGCATCTGAAAAACTTAATGTAGTGACTTCTAAACAGTGTGAGGAAATTTTATGGGCGAAGGTTAGTGCATGGGCGCGCGCTTGCAGTCAGATAAACCTTTACATCGAAATGTTGTGGAACAGCTTGCATTGTAGATATAAGTTAGGAAAGAGTATTAAAAAATGTTTAGACAAAGAATTTTTTGTTTCAATCCTCGCGAAGGGGCTGAAAAGACGTTTTAGCTAAAAATTTGCAAACACCTAAAATTGGACACATTTTGCGTTTACATACTCATATCTTCCTTCTGGATAAAGCTAGAAACTCCGTTTTTTTGCAAACAAGTTTTCAATAAATGCAGATTTATACGTAGTTTAACAAGGTTGAGTTTTGATAAAGGGAAACCAAAAATATTACATTTTCTTGTAACGCTGCATAATTGTGTAGTGAAATTTTCGAGATGCGAGAAAGTTTTTTAATTTAAAAGATAGACTTCGACATAATCGAGACGAAATAAAGCTAATACTTGAAATAAATTTTTGGTGCAAGAATCATTTCGTTATCTGTAAGACTCACCAAGTTATTGCAATTTAAAATTACTGCAAAATGCGCCTGAGGTGAAACCGAACCGTATTTCCTTCTGAAGCGTGTTAATCGCCTTTGATAACATTTCGAGAGCTAAAAATCGTAATTCGTAAATAATTAAAAAATAATTAATGTCACTTATCTATTAATATTATACCTTTACTTTTAACCGCCCTAACTCTCTGTTAATTTTAATAATATCTAAAAAGTCAAAAGAACATTTTTATCTCATGTACTTATTTAAAAAGCATAAAAGTGACCCAGTAGAACTAAATTACAAAATTGTAATTCATTTCAAAGTATTCTTTGGTGTGACATTAATAGTTTTTTAATTATTTACCATTTTTAGCCCTTGAAATGTTTTCAACCACACCACGTTTCAAAGGGAAATACGCTGCGATTTCACCTCGAGCACATTTTGTAGATAACTAAATAATCCTTCTTTAAAGTCCTTTTTAAAAAAATATACAAATCGTAACGTTTCTGACGAATCAACCGGTAACATTAATTGTATAAACTCCTATAGTGGCGGTCAGCTCGATTTGCGTGTGCGTCATCAATTTCATTTTTTCATTACCAACACAAAGCTATAAAAAATTATCAAAAACAATGCAAATTTAAACAGCTAAGGGCTATCTAAGGGTGGTATCCTTGAACATTAATTTACATGTGCACTTCGACAACACCGTCAAGTGTCACGAATTTGTCAAACTGACATTGACAGTAAATTATAGACGTCATCGCATGGTTGTCGAAAGTGTTATCGGTGTTAATCGCAAGTATTTTCTGTTCGTTTATTGTGTTTTGTGATTTGCGTTTCGTTAGGTTTTTGATTCTGCGTTTATTAGTTCTTGTTTTGTGAATCTGTATTTTTTGTAACAACTCATAATTTAAACACTTCGTAACCTCAAAAAATATTTGATAGTTTGTCACCGCTATGCCCCTGCTATGTAAACGTAGTGACAGAAATGTCAGATGACGCACACGCAAACGGAGCTGAGCGCTACCATAGTAAACTACGCCAATGCACGCGCTATAACGGACCATTTCATGGATAAATATGAACATCGCGAGAGCGCTACGACGAGTCAGCTGATCGGTTGTGGCCTCATGGCCACCCCATAAAATTTCCTCACACTGCTTCTAAACCAAAGTTATGGTTTCTTTTATTTATTGAATTTTCAAATTATTTACATGAAATTAAACGAAAGACAGGAAAATTACTGAAAATTATTACGTTTGGCATGTAATTATCGACTTAATTCGATGATTTTTTCTCGTGTTTTATTTAACATTGCGATATCAAATAACTTTCTGATTATTTACATAAATATTTTCGACTCAAAAACGAAGCAAATCGACTGAGACAGGTAAGATAATAAGTTCTTGCAAATAAATAATTCTGTCACAACACCTAATCAAATAAAATTTCCGTGGAACAGGTAAAAAAACATCAAATTGAATTACATTTGTTGATTTTTCGGCATAGTTTCACGAAATTTAACGACATGATTGCGTTTCGGGATGTAAAACGACCGAAACAGGTAATTATCGACTCAATTTTCTGCATTTGCTTTAACAAAATTTCACAGAAGCTCTGAAATTTTTGTTTATACACGTGTTTATAGGTTTAAAAACTGAAAAATAACACAATTTTCGACTTAATTTGGTTATTTCCACCCACATTTAATAAAAGTTTGCATAATGATTGTAGGTGTGACAAAGACAAGCTAAAAGCAAAAATAATGCAATATCAACATAATTTGGCGATTTTTTTGGTCTATTTTAACGATTAGTTACGACATTCATTAACTTTGGTTAGTTAATTTTATGATTCTTGTGTTAGAAAACAAATGTTTTAAGTTGTTTAATTGATATTTCATTTAAAGAGAAATATAAAAGTCGCATAAAGTTTGCCATTAATTTTTGCAGAACTCTAATTCACCACAGACTTTACAGTTGCAAGACCGTGTCACGTAATATTTAGCCCCTCATACCGTGCACAAATCAAACCAACACAAGAAAAAAGGAACAGGGAAAAAATAACTGGAAAAAAATACCTGTCCTCGCTTATTTCTATTAAGTAACACTAACTCAGACTGGAATAACAACTTCTTTCGCAACCAGGGTTAAAAGCTGCTCATTACTCAGCCCCACATTCTTAATGTCCTTGGAAATGGAGCACCACAACTCCCCATGATGGGGCTCCGCCGCCAAACACCTCTGTTTCACATCCTCCTGTTGCTCCACCGTTCCGTGAAGCTGCTCAAACCTGTACCAATAAGCCCACGCGTCTCCAAAATCCGAATCGATTTTAATAGTCCTTTGGAACCATTCCCGGCATTTCCCGATTTTACGCTCCGACCAGAATAACTTACTGACGGCTAGGAGGACATGTGGGTCGTGCTCGCACTTCTTGAGCGCGTCCACCTATCACGAAATTAATTATTTTCGAAAATTTCAACTGACAGTACTTACAGAACGTGTCTTTCGTTGAGGCCGCGCTTCCATGAAAATCGACTCGGCCCAGAGGGGCCCCGAAGTGGGGCATTCTTGAAGCGCCTTGGCCATCATTGCGTTCGCGATGTCTTTCATACCGGCCCGTTTTTCAATACGGATTGCCTCAAGCCACAGTTGGTCGTTTTTGGGGTTTTTCAAGCGGGCTTTTTCCAACATTGAGCGCGCTTTTATCAACAAACCGCGCTTTTCTTCGAGGCGAGACAGCAAAATCCACAACGGGATGGAATTCGGGCATTTTTTGATCTGTTCAAGCAAAAAACACAATAAAAAAGTGAGGTTATGTGGGGCGAAAGTGTGGTTAGGTTGCACTAGACTTCGATAAATTCACTATTTCCTCTTTTTACACAGACAAACTCTTGAATAAATAGCCGTGAAGGACAAATTCAATCAATTTCGCACGCAAAATCGCGTTTTTTAAGCAAAAATGTTAAAAATATTTGGTTGGACGCGTCAATGTTGCCAACTGAGTGAGTCAAAAATTCAAAAACCCAACCTCACTTTTGGAAAAAAAATTGAAAATTCGACTCACCGCCCCATAATACACATCGAAAGCCTTCGACAACTCGCCCTCCTGTTCATGTATCTGCCCCATCATCATCCACAACTTGGCGAAATCCGGGAAGACCTTCAAGGCTTCATCTAACAAATTCTGGGCCGCTTTCAAGTCATTGAGCGACCACTCCAACTTGGCACTCTTCATCATGACCCTCGGCGTGGGGGCGGAGCCCCTGGCCTTGGCCAATAACCTTCTCGCCCTCTCATATTCGCGATTTTCTGACTCAAGTTTGACTGCAGCAAGCCAAATTTCCTCACTGTTGGGGTTAGCCTGAAAGGCCAGGGCGAGGATCCCTCGGGCTGCGGGTACGTCACCCGCCAACCACTTGCTTTTCGCCCCCATGAGCCACAAAATCTCACTTTTGGGGCAATGGGCAACGGCTCGTTGAAGGAGCCCCTCGAGGCTTTCCCGCGTTCCGTGGTTTTTCTCCAAATGGGCGGCACGCAACCAAATTGATTTTTTGCCCGGGAAGGTGGCAAGGGCGTGGTTGTAGACAGTGCGGGCGCATTCGTACGCCCCCTGGCTCACACACTAAAAAATATATTTGCAAAAAATTGGAAAAAAAATGGTTATTTTTCCTACATTTTCGGCGTCCTCGATCCAGGTGTGCTTCTGGTCCTCGGGCTCCACCCCATATCCGATGATTGCCTTGACGATGGCGCGACAGCAGTGCACGTGGCCCCCTTTTTCACTTTCTATAGCTTCTTTAAACCAGTGCTCTCGATTTATCTCAACTCCGTTCGAGCTTAATGAAGTTATAGCCCTCTCGATGATTTTCTCCACCATGGCGTGATTACCATTGGCTTCTTCCAGCTTGGCCGCAGTTGTCCAGATTTGTTTATCAGTGGGAATATTTTCTCGAGCTTTATTTAAGACTTTTCTGGCATTTTCGTACGTTTCGAGTCTTGCGAGGGCTAACCATAGTTCGACAGCAGTGGGGCAACATTCCACTGCTCTGGATAGGAGAATTCGGGCGTCTTCTGGATTTTCCAGTTCCACGGCGGCTTTCCAGAGACGCACTGAGTTCGGGATGTGTTCCAGGGCTTTTCGGTAGACTCGCCGTTTGGCTTTTGTTTCGGTTTCAACATCTGCAGCCTTGAAATTAGAGAAAAAAAAACAGTTGAGACAGGAAAACATAAGATAAAACTATGGAATAAAAGAAGTACAAAAAATAAGATAATGTAAAATAAAGCAAGATTATACAATAATTACTAAAAAGGTAAATAAAAAAAGAAAACGCTTAATAATAAAAAATAACAGTACAATTACTAAAATTATATAATTCTTTTTGCCTGCATTTTTCCAACAATTTTTTACCTAAGCTTTTATAAGATTTTATTGTTATTGAAAAACATTAATCACGATCCTTAACAATCCTTAAACAATTTTTTTTCAGTTTTAACAAGACCATGTAATAAAATTGTTAAATCAAACGGGTTTTATTTACTCGACTCACAATAAATTGCAATGAAAAGGAAATCAAAAAAAAATAAAAAATTAATACAAAAAACAAGCGTACTGACAAAACTGTCATTTAAAAGTGAGTTTTCTGCTCAAAATTACGTAATTTTCAATGTAATAAAAAGACTTATGCACCGTTTTACCAAATTTTCGTAAAAATAGTTAGCCTTTGGTTCATTAAGAAAGCTAAAAAGATACTAAACACTTCAAAATAATGTCAATTTCGATCTGTTTTAGTCATATTTGACAAAATTTCAAAAAATAAGTAAGTTTTTTACTCAAAAACAAGACGCCAAACTTATGTCATTACATAATCTTAACTCAGAAACAAAAAAATAAAATACAAAAAAGTTTATTTTTATTAATTTTTCGATTTTAAAATATTTTTCACATCAAAATATTCAAACAAGAATTTTTGTGGTGAATTTAAAAAAATAAAAAACTACAGAAACGGTCAATTTTTGTTTAAAAAATTGTCTTCAGTCTCATTTACATTTAACAAAAAAATAATAAACAAAATAATGAGGGGAAAAATCATAAAACCAAATAATAAATTAATTATTAAGTATTATCCTACTTAATTTTCACTCTTAAAACAAATACAAAATACATAAAAATAACAACATTTATGAACTAAATTTCACAAAATAAGTTAACTGTCGACGTAATTAAGTGATTTTTCGACTTAAGTGTATTTTAATTTTCGCTTTTAAGCGTGTTTGATTTTGACAACTTAGATTTTTATGGTCCAAAAAATATTAGAGCCATTATAGATGCAAAAAAAGCTTAAAACTTGCTTATAGTCAAGAATCATAAAACAAATAAAAACTTTCCTCAAAGCTTGTCATAAATAAAACTGCACATGTCTGAGTATAAAGTTGAAACTCCTACTAAATCTTGAAGAAATCTAATGAAACAAATGTCTTACAAAACCGCACTTAATAAAATATGTGCAATGATTGAATTTTCGATAAAATAGACGCAATAGTTAATGGGTAAGTACTTTAAAAATGCTATATTAATAACTACTAATAAATTCACTAATTTAAAAAAAATATGAACACTACAAAAATCTTAAATTTTTGTTTAAAAATTCTCATGACTGACTATTAATTTTATTTTTTTGTTAATTTCATTCAAATTAAAAAAAAAAACCACAGCAATTTCACTCTGTATAAAATAAGATGACCAAACCATAATAAACAAAATAATGACGATAAAAAAAGACAGGTAAAAAAGACTTTTATTTCTAGTAATAGGTCCCTAATATTATTATTATTGGTTACGTACTTTTAAAATGCTATTCTCGTGGTGAATAAAAAAATGTAAACACTACAAAAATCTTAAATTTTTGTATAAAAATTCTCTTGACTGACTATTAATTTTATTTTTAAGTTAATTTCACTCAAATTAAAAAAAAAAATCCACAGCAATTTCACTCTGTATAAAATAAGATGAC
Organism: Tribolium castaneum; assembly: GCF_031307605.1. NCBI lineage: Eukaryota > Metazoa > Arthropoda > Insecta > Coleoptera > Tenebrionidae > Tribolium > Tribolium castaneum. The sequence goes on along the minus strand of NC_087399.1, from coordinate 6,882,156 downwards.
CAAACCATAATAAACAAAATAATGACGATAAAAAAAGACAGGTAAAAAAAGACTTTTATTTCTAGTAATAGATCCCATAATATTATTATTATTGGTTACGTACTTTTAAAAATCTTAAATTTTTGTTTAAAAATTCTCTTGACTGACTATTAATTTTATTTTTAAGTTAATTTCATTCAAATTTAAAAAAAAATCCACAGCAATTTCACTCTGTATAAAATAAGATAACCAAACCATAATAAACAAAATAATGATGATAAAAAAAGACAGGTAAAAAAAGACTTTTATTTCTAGTAATAGATCCCATAATATTATTATTATTGGTTACGTACTTTTAAAAATCTTAAATTTTTGTTTAAAAATTCTCTTGACTGACTATTAATTTTATTTTTAAGTTAATTTCATTCAAATTCAAAAAAAAATCCACAGCAATTTCACTCTCTATAAAATAAGATGACCAAACCTTAATAAACAAAATAGTGACGATGAAAAAAGACAGGTAAAAAAAAACTTTTATTTCTAGTAATAGGTCCCATAATATTATTATTATTGGTTACGTACTTTTAAAATGATATTCTCGTGATGAATAAAAAAAATGTAAACACTACAAAAATTTTAAATTTAATTTTAATTAAACAATTGACAGAGTATTTTTATTTTTAAGCATAATAAACAAAATAATGGGAAGAAAAAAACATAATAAAAAATCAATAACAAAAGACTTGTATTTCTCATACCTTGATCCAGATCCGTACCGACGTTGGAATATGCCTGGCCGCCTGCGCAATCACCGCCTTGGCCGTATCCTGGGGATTAATCCTGGCCGCCTCCAGCCACAAATCCTCACTTTGTGGATTAACCTCACACCCTTTCATAATCAAATTCCTCGCCGCTTGCACCTTCCCCGTAACTTCCTCCAGCCTGGCACTAGCAATCCACGCCGGAGGATGATTCGGATTCGTCTCCCTCACCGATTTAAGCAACAATCTCGCCTTCTTAATATCATTAATATCCCCACCGTAGGTGGGAATCATTGATTGCAAATCGGTCAAATACCCTTTCGGGTCCACAACTGTTTGTCCAGTCACCGAATCGGACACTTGCGACAACTTAACATTCATGAGAGTGTTGCGGGCTTGTCCGATTTTTCGCAAGTCCATGTCTCCGGTCGGGGTGAGCATTCCGGGGGTGGCAACACCCGGAACCATGCTTGCTAGCCCCGAACTGGGGTCAATGGTGGTGTTGGATTCGCCCCCCAGGTTCCGGGCTAGGACGCTGTCGGGCAAAGGGATGAATTTTTCGGCTCGGGGATTGCGCTGTTTCCGGTTACGGGCGTCCCCCACGTCTGGGACGCTCCGCCATTCGTCGTCGGAGACGTTCTGCAGGTCGCGTTTCAAGTCGGAGAACTGTTGCTGGATTTTTGGCCTAACAAGAAAATTCTTTTAACCAAAGTGATAGAAAAAAACTTTAAAAAATATTTTATGTAACTTAGTTAATTTTTACTTTTTTAATTTCTTTTTTATTCATCTCTTTTTCAATGTAAACACGTCTGAAAATGATAGTTACCAACGAAACATGTTCCTTTTATAATTTTTAACATCTTTAATAGCTACAACTGTGTGGAAGTTCACAAAATTTTTTTCATCTTTTTGTTAAGTTATCAGCAATCCACTTAGAAAAAAATGAATCCAGCTTAACATAAAATTATTTTATATAATCCAAGGATGGTTTTAGGTTTAATTTTAAAACTGTCGTATCAGAACAGATTTTTTTTTATTTTGGGATGAATATCATAATTCACTGTTAATTTCAGTCCTATCAAAAAAAATTAATCAAAGAGTAGTTCTACAAGCGTCTAGCAGGAGCAAAATTTGCTATGCCCGAGGCCCATTGGAAAATATTTGCTTTGGGAGCAAAAATCTTTATGAATTCGTACAATTCATTGATACTGGCTAATAAAAAAAGTAAAAATTTCTACAAGAGTCCAGTCGATAGTTTCCGGTATGCCATAAAAAACATAGAATTGTTGACGTGTCTCTTCAAGTTTTTACAGTGTACAGTGTATGTGAGAAATGCCAAGAAAAAAATGTATAGAGAAATTTAATTATTAATTCAAATGTCAGACCGTTAGATACCTTTTTCATTCTGCTACATTTTGTAAAAATTCACAAAATCTGTTGATAAGTATTAAAAAAACTCCAAAAAAAAAATATTCTAAGAAGCAATAGATCATTTACGACCAATTTTAATCTCAAAATAGAACTTGTCATGAAAATGCTTTGCGGAAATTTCGGCCTTTTCGAGAAAAATTAGTGCAGGAAAAGTTTGAAATGTATCCAAAATTCGTCGTTGTGTAAGATATTACAACAACATAAAAACAACACAAATCATAAAATTACAAAAAAGGAATAGTAATTTACCGATTTAAAAAACTTAAGAATAAAAATTGCATTAAAGAGGCAGTTAGCTGTCAAAATTTATAATTTTGGTCAGTCACCATGTGAAAAATTTCCCACAAGAATTTCTGAGAATAACGATTTTGTTGTCTCAGGGAAAAATCTCTAATTTTCCCATGGGAATTTTTTCACAAAAATTTAGTTCCAATATTTATGGTGCTATAAAAATATCATTGAATTAAATAGGTTGAATTGTAGTCTGTGTAAACAAAATAAGTCTCTGCTAAAAGTATATTTTTGTGTAATTAATTTTCCATTTGTTAGGCTATTGATTTCCTTTTTTACTCAACTAGAAATATTTATTTTTGCACTTAGGACAAATAAGTGTATTACCGACATGTTTAGTTTTTGTACGCACATTCCTGTACTAAACATTATCGAACAAGCTACCAAATATTCTAGGACATTCTTAATCTGGAATGAAAACACAAAAATATTTAAGGCTAGCTGAACATTTCCACAAAGCATAAAACAATCTTGTCTTATTTATTAAATTTAAACAAATAACTGAAAAGACATTGGTGTCTATATTATTAAATTCTCACTAAAAAAGTGGCTTTGTTGTAACTGTGTATCTTTTAGAACAACAAAGTTACAAATAGTTAAAGATGTCCTTAAAATTTACTCAAGAAAGTTTCAAAAGTTTCAGTGATTGGACCATAAAATTCACGTCCCCTTGTATTTTTCAGATATGTGCCTCGAAAAAAAAACATGACCTCTTTGTTTTCCACCTAATGATTATTGAGTAGTTACACCACAGATTATACTTTTTAATGGTGACGTTTTATCCATATTCTTGCCCAATTATCGTAGTACAGTTTAATTTAATCAGTTGGTCACTCGCTGTTGTCACAAACGGACGTCTCACAATAAAATAAGAATTTAACGATTTTAAAGTTTAAAATTCTCTGGCTAGTGCGTTTTGATCGCGGTTAGTGTGTACCACTTTAATGGCTTTCCAGGAAGAAAGCAAAAAAATAATCCGGTAAAAGTCTTAGTCTGCAATAATTTGCAATATTTTTACAAAAATTGCAATAAATCTGTAATGTTTTCAACAACTAATTTAACAGCACATTGTTCTACCGGTAAATATATCGTTTTTTATTTCAGTATTTTCGTCTTCAATTAGATGTTGGTTATGTGGTGTGTATTATTATTTATTAACATCTTGCACTAATTATGTTTTTTAATCTATTTTTAATGTTTTGCTACAAACTAGCAGAAGAAAAGCGCTAGTGTATTTTTTTTAAGATGTTAATTATGCGATATTATTAATATCCTGCAGTCTTGTAATATTTTCCAAACCGAATAACGTTATACTGGGGGTTCCTTTGTACAGAAGTTAACTGCCTTAGAATGTACTAAGTTACGTGAGTTCGTAAAAATGAAAAGATTTTATAATTATATTATTTACTTTAATTCCATAACGATTCAGAAGCGACCGCTTCCGAAGAAAAAAAAACAAATAATTGTACTAATTTTTGTTTTTTATTTATTTTTAATATCTTGCAACAAAATGTAACAGAAAAAGATGCCATAAAGGTAAGTGCATTTCTTTAATTCCATAACTATTCGCTTCCGAAGGAAAAAAACAAATAAATGTTACAGTAATTTTTGTTTTTTATTTTTTTTTAGCAGAAGATGTCATAAAGGTAAGTGCATTTATTTTTTCCATTTATTGTCAATAAAGGAGGTATTGAATAAGTGAAGTATTGAAAAGTAATAGTTTGAGTACTACATTTTAGAACACAGTAAAATATTATATTACATTGTACTGATTTTATTTCTAATTTCATAGTATAGATTCTTTTATAAGTAATTATAAATTTATTAAAATATATTTGTAAAATTGGAAAATTGTTCGTTTGAACATCTTGTCGACGATAAACGGCATAAAAAATAACATTTAATTTAAGAACAAAAATTTTAAAAAAAATGTTCAGCTGAACAAAAATTCTTCCTATAAATTATAGCAGAAGCAGATGCCGTAAAGTTAAGTACATTTTATTGTTATTGTCCATTTCAATGAAATGTGGAATACGTGGTGGTATTAACATATTGTATCAGCTTGTTTTGTAGCAGAAGATAGCAAGTTCAATTAAATTTCTGATTAAATTACCTTTCTTGTCGATATTTCTCCAATTCCTCCCTCAACCTCTTCTCCCTGTACTCCTTTCGCTTCTCGTCCATTCTCTTATCAATCGCTTCGTAAATCGCGTCAGCCTCAGCATCATCCTTATCGTAGGGATCTTTGGAAAAAAGTGACCCCCCATAACCGCTAAACTCATCATAATTCGAATCATTCAAATCTTCTTCTTCCTACAATAACACAGTCAACAAACACACACACTTTCGTCAACAAACCTCTTTCTCCTCCTCTTCATCTTTCTTTTTAGTGCGTTTTGCCGCCGGTGGGGCATGCCTATCATCCCTAAAACCACGAATTAAACCACACACAACCCCACTAACCCCACTTACGAAACGTCGTTGGCGTCCCTCGCTGGCCCGATATCAGACCGTGTGGTGAAGCCCGTAGCCCTGAAACACCACAATCACAAACATGTTAAAACAACCCCCTAACGCACCCTCGACCAACCCCAGCGACGTAACCCAAGGGCGCGGGGACCCCCAGGAAGTGCTTCTTGTTTCGGTTGACTAACGCCTGCGGTGGGGCTGCCATAACTAGCCCCAAACAAACACCAAGTCTAACCTTAAACCGAACGACTAGCAACGTTTTGACAGACGACAAATGTCAAACATTCACACATAACCTCACTCATTTTTCGAAATTCCAAATTTTTGAAATGTTTTCACGGTTTCTCATTCTTGTCACGTTGTTATCAGCTGTTCACGGGACGTTGACGCCGAAGTCGCGCAAGGATAAGCGCGACGATAAGTTCTTTGTGCACATCAAAACGGGGCCCCAAAACATTACCGTCTTTGACCGGAATTTGGTGACGGAAGCGGCCACTCCGAGGGAGGTTTTGCAGAATTATCTAGCGTATTTCAGGGAAATTGACAATTATCAGTTTGATGGGCTTGTGCTGGGCTACGTGACTCCTGTAGGTTCCAAGCTGCCGGTCAGGTTTTTTAAAGACAGTTTTAGTGGAACAATGAGGGGTACGACATTGCCAAAATTTTCGGGAACAAGTTTACGCACATTAGCCCCGTTTGGTTGGAAATCAAAAAATCAAACAACCGGTTTGACTTCAGTGGAACACACGATATTGACAAGAAGTGGATAATACACGTGAAAAATGCAGGACGGGAGAGGAAACTTAAAAGTATTCTTTCTTCAAGTCTGGAAAAACATTAATTAATAATTAATTCAGTTGTCCCTAGAATTCTCTTTAGTGGTTTGAATGAGAACCAAATGAACTCACTCTTCGACCCTAAAGAGCTGAAATCGTTAATTAAAACACTGATAACAACCGCGAAATCGTACAATTTCGACGGTTACGTGATCGAGATCTGGCCCCAACTCCAGATGGACATGAATTACGACCCCTTGATCAACCTTGTGAGAACCATAGGTGCCCCACCAGCCCCCTTATTTTACTGTTTTTCATTTTAAAAAATTCTTAGGGGACTCCCTGGCCTTAGAATCCTTAGACACAATCCTGGTAATTCCCCCGAAACGGGGCCGCAATTTGCCCTTCTCGGAGGATCATTTCAACGCATTATATGACCATGTGACTGCATTTTCCCTCATGACTTATGATTATTCCAACCCGAGGCGCCCCGGCCCCAATGCCCCCTTGACCTGGGTCGAAGACTGCATTAAAACCGTGTCTTCGCAAGAGTCCAAAAGGGGCAAAATTTTGACCGGTTTTAATTTCTATGGAAATCATTATTCTGAAGTCGGGGGAAAACCCATCCTGGGGCACGAGTTTATCCGAAAATTGGAGGAGAAATTGAAAACTGCGAGGATGATTTATGATCCACAAATCGCCGAGCATTACGTTGAATACGAGTAAGTTAATTAAAAAAAAATTAAGGAAATAACCATGAGTACAATAATATTTTTTCTGGTGTGCACATGTGTAATCTTGGTTGCATAATATTTTTAACAAAAAAATATACAGCTCAGCCTTTAAGTTTCTTTTTTATAGCACATGTTAAACTATTTCTTTTAAGTATTTAAAGTAGCACTTTAACCGCAAGGTTAAATTTACTTTATTCAACGAAATTTACAAATTACAACACATTAATTTAAAGGGTTAACATTTTTTTTATTTATTTAAACTTTAGAAAAAATGTGTTTTACACGACAATAAAAATTCGTTATCTATTCGTAAAATGTAAGTCCACTTGTGACTTCATCTCTTTTGAACTTAACTTTTCAATTCATAGATAAACAATCTCTTTAGTGACTTGTATATATAATAAATAACAATTTTTCAATAGCAGATGTTGAACTATTTCTTTATCTACTCTTTTGAGTAGATAAAAGAAAAATGAAAAAAATAAAAAACAAATTCCAGCTTTTAACAATTTTTTTTTCTTAAACTTGAAATCCTGCTGTAGAAAAAAATGTGTTATATACAACGATAAAGACTCTATATACTCGTGAAATATAAGTCCACTTGTCTCTTTTGAACTTAATCTTTTCAGCAGATGTTATGCTATTTTTTTATCAACTAGTTAATATAACACTTTAACCGCAAGGGACGATAAAATGAATTTAAAAAAATATAAAGTGAATAAAAAAATCCAATTAGGGTTAACAGTAATTTTTTTTCTCTTAAACTTGAATTCCTGCTATAGAAAAAATGTTGTTATCTACACGTGATCGCTCTTGAACATAACTTTTTCACTTAACAGTAGCTATTTTTATACTCATTCGATTATTTTCTTCATTTGCAACCAATAAAAGCATTGCAACCGATTTCTAAAACAAAGTAATGTTTTACGACGATTTGAGAATATAATTTTTTAGGGAATCGAACGGCAAACATTTGCTTTTCTACCCCACGTTGTATTCAATTCACAAACGCATCGAACTGTGCAAAAAACTGGGGACGGGGATTTCCATCTGGGAGTTGGGACAAGGACTGAAATATTTTTACGATTTGTTATGATTTTCCTTTTCTAAATAAATTATTACAACCACAAACACCTCTAATTTATTTGAAATGTGGGCTTAGGCAGCTTCTACTTCTTGGAAGTTTCTCATTCCCATCATAGATTGCGGCCCTTGAATTACTTTGTAAACGAGGGCCCAGTTTAGTTTTGCCGGAATGAAGCTGCAAATTTTTTAATGCGATATCGCAATGGTTATTAAGTAATTCAATATTTACTTTTTGACGGGGAGGACAAACCGCGAGAAAGCCGGCATTGTGACATAGACTTCCTCCCTCCTAATGGCTGTAATTATCCTTTTTGCAACATCCTTCGGTTCCAACATGTTCATGTTTCTGGGCTTGCAGCCGGCAAACATCCCTGTGTTGATAAAATACGGGCAAACCAACGTCATTTTAATCTGATGATGACCGTGCGTCTGGAAATTAACTCTTAATTAATTTGAAGCGGCACTAATTAACTCACTTTGAGCTCGATTAGGAGACTTTCGTGGAAACCAATCGTTGCATGTTTGGAGGCACTGTAATCGGTGCACTTGTAAGTGCCCAAAAGTCCGGTGAGACTTCCGATTGTGACAATGTGGCCTTTTCCCGTCTTGATCATGTTGGGGAGAAAGGCTTTAGTGGTCTACAATTCGAATATTTTAATTGATTACTAATTAACGAGTGAAATAACGGACCCAATAGTGCGATAAAATGTTCACTTTGAACGTTTTTTCGATCATATAATCCGGGATTTCGAGGAATGTTTGGCCACAAACGATTCCGGCGTTGTTTATGAGGACGTCGATATGGCCTATGTCGGATTTTACAATGTCGGCGTATTTGTAAACGTTTTCGCGATCGGTGACGTCCACAGGATAAGTGTGAACTTTGTAACCTTCCGATTCTATTTTTTCACGCACCTTTTCTAAAGCTGAAACGAAGACAATTGTTTTGCATACAGTATTCTTCAGTTCCATTTTTAAAACTTATTTAATCGTCTAACGTAATTTTGGAGCCAAAACTCATTTGATTATTTTGCATTAAATTCATTTAACTTTTTGAACTGTTTTTCATAAAATTGTTGAGGTGTGAATTACGTTTTACGGTCATTCCAGGAACGATAATTTCATAATATAATTTTTTTCGGTTTATATTTAATATTTATTTTGCGACAAAAAAAGTTTTTTGTTGTGGATTTAAAATGGGGGAGAATAATTATTCAAATTGAAGCACTTCATTGGATTCTAAAATTTACATACTTTGCCTTGTTTTTCGTAGTTTAGAAATTGGAGATCGGTAAATAAAGTGATTAATAAAATTATTTTTTATCTTCGTAACTTTTGCTGTCCCATCCGTTATTGCGAACATATAATTTCTTACGTCGTTAAACAAAAGCAATAATTTTTTATTTCCACTGTCTAATTTTAATACTCTTAATGCCTTTAATAATTAAAACCTGTCTAAATAACTTTTTTTGGAGTCATTTACAAAAAATAAATTAATTTTATAAGTCTTTACACATTGCCTTGTTTTTCGGTTTCGTGATTTCAAAGTTTGTTTCAAAAATAATTGATGGAATTAGTGCTTTTTAAATTAGCAGAATTTTATAACGATTGTTCAACAATAAAAGTGTGAAGTCATTTTTATGTCCCGTCTGTTATCAATTTGTATTTTTTTTCTGCTCGTGTTTCAAATTTTACAAATGTGGCTCTAATTATAGGATGGAAACAGTTTGTTTGTATCAAAGTTTCTATATAAAAAAAAACATTTCTACTACTGATACTGAAAATAAAATCTAAAAATTTGTATTAAAACGGAATATTGTCTGTTTTTTTTGTTGTATCTTTACAATGACATCTGTTTGTTTATTTTGTCACGGTGGCGGTTGTTACTTTATTAAATAATTTACTTACTAAATAAACAAGAACCTAATTTGTTCTGTATAAGAATTTAAACAAAAGGAAAAATGATAAAAACATGTAAACTGATTAGGTATGCCTTTGACTGAGCGGGTTTTATCAATGTTTATGACAAATTGTATACAAATTTTCCATGAAAAATCTTAAAATTTGTTTTTATTCCATAAATTTTTATGATTCGTAACACAGATTTTTGCCTTAAAATGTCGATTTTTTTAATTCATTTTTTAATCTAACACATAGTTTTTGCCTAGAACACCTAGAATTCGCTTAAATTTAATCCTTAAAAACCATTAACTTTATGGTTAAAATCAGTTAGCTTTTACCAAATAGGGTAAGTCCGGGAGGGTTTGGCCACCTTTTGCGGCCGTGCGGTTGCTCAAATTTAAAACCCAATTTTTAAGAAAAGTAATGAACAAAATCTTTTTTTAAAATTGTTTGTTGTTTCTAGGTTAAATCATTACCCCACAGACCAGTTCTTATCCCGTTTTAAATATTTATAACCAAGTTTTAATGAGTTAAACACAAACATCTTAATAATTTTAAGGTTTTTATGAAAAAACCTAACATTCAAGTGATATAAAAAAATATGACAGTACAATAAAAAAATTATCAAAAAATTATGTACCATTATTTAATAAAAAAATTAATAAAATGAGCAAAAATGCTCTTCTGTTCATTTGATTTTTAAATTTTAAATTTTTTATGATTTTTTTTTTAAATTAATATATGGTATAGCTAAAGTCCTCAGAAAGTTACGATATTTTTTTATGCGATATAAACTTATTTTTTTTTAGAAAAATGAATCGTTCAAATTTTTAAAGTTAAAACTTAGGCACACCCAACTGTAAAGAAACTATTTTGTTTATTGTTTTTTTTTTAAATTCAATTACAAATTTTGCGTATAAGTAGTTCAACCTTAAGGTGTAAGGTACTTCTGTATTATTATTATAACACATATTCGTGGTCCAGAATTCGCTTAAGTTTATGAGATTTTAATACATAAAAACCTGTTTATTTGAACAAATAGGGTAAGTCCGGAAGAGTTCGGCCATTTTTTGTTTATTAACACATATTTTTGTTAATTTGTGAGATGTTTCTTCGAGTGTTTTTTCTAAATTGTTCAATAACTTATGTATTACAATTTTATTTTAATTTTTAATCACGAATTTTCAAACTGCGATTAAAAATAGCATTGTAACTTATCAGGATTGTGAATTTAGTTTAACACATGCTCGACAAAAATATGAAATAGGCAATCGTCTCGTCCCACTTTCTCGACTTTCGCTTCAGTTTTACTTTCTTTCTTACCTTTTTCATTATTGTCCCAAATGACAACTCGAGCCTTTTGTCTGGCAAGTCTCAGGGCTAACTCTTGACCTACTCCACCGGCACCTCCCGTCACCAAAACGATTTTCCCTCGAAGGGTTTTCTGCCGACGAAGAAACGCCGGCGTGAAGGTCAAGATCAGAGCTTCGGCAATATAATAAACACTCAACCAACTCAAAACAATCAGTTCGATAATTCTGGTGGTTACACGAAGGGTGGTTATGCGCAACCACTCGAGCGAGGCTAAAGTCGCCCTAAAAAATATTTTTTTATTAAAAATTTTGATCCAGTTTGGGTAAGAAAATAATTAAACTTGCCTGATTGTTCGACGGACGTAAGGATGCATTTTTAAACTAATTTATTTCACACACGTATCACGATAAGGTAACCGCTCGCGACGCGGCTTGAATTGGAAATGCCGGCTTTTGGTCGCGAGTGTGAATCTTTCCTTGGCAATATCTCAGTTAGCAGGTCGTTGGAGAAAATTCTAGTTTGATGACCTGCCCAAACCTTTCTCTCATGATTCTAAGTTCTGTTAAATATAGCCTCAAGGAGAGAAAAATGTATTGTTTGCAAGGCTTGAACAAGAAAGGTCAAATACGTAATGGATTAAAAACAAAAAGAAATGTTTAAATAAATATACATTTCGAAAAAAAACGCATTACCTTTTGCAACCAACTATTAATAGACAATTTATACAAATAATTTAGTTCTTCCTCAATTATTTTGATCTAAAACTAAACTAGATCACATTTTTTGAGGCAAGCCAAACAATCGTCCTATGGATTGTCCAGTTATGTTCATTATTATGAACAGTTGTTGGAATAATCAAGGCATGAAATGAATAAGACATGAAGCAAGATGTCCATTTGTTTGTTTAGAAAACTCATCAGTCCTTAGTTATTATCTTTTTATGGCTTTCAACAACGAGCATAACAGTTGGAAAAACATGTTGAGACTAATAATGAAACGTATTTTAGGTCATTTATTATTGCAAATGCACAAATCAACTTTTTGTCACTTGTAACCACATAATTTGTTTTATAAACTCAATTAAAAAACAAGTAATTTTAATTTATTGTGAAATTATTTTATAACAATAAAAGCTAAATCGCCTTCTAAGTGCAGAAAGTCGCTTGAAGAAAGCCAATTTTTTTAATTTGAATTAAAACCTCTAACGTTTTAAACGCTATTGAAGAGTTTACTTTCACTTGTTTTCTTTTGTCACTAAATCGTACAGCAAGTTTCGTTGATAAATAAATGTCTTTTTTCGACCCACTGTCCTCATTACCAGTAACTGTCGTACTTTCTGCTAATGATTTTAATTAAACAAAATTTCAATTACCTACCATTAGTCCAACCGGGAATATTTTTTCGTGATTAAGGAGCTAATTTGCCTTAATTTAAACGGGACTCTTACATGTTTTCAAAGTACAGTAAATCATGACGATGTCTGCAAAACGCGTGTCAGAGTACAGTTTTAAAATAAATTGGAAATTCACTTTGAACAATATTGATAATGTAATCAAATCACTGTAATTAATATGCGCAAAAATCTTGTCTATGTAGAACGCCTTGTGTTGAAATAATTGCATTTTTACACCGTAAACAGAGCAGTAATGGTATTAAGCATTAATTAACTGGTGACCTTCTACATAATATTATAATGGGGAAATGCTGTAAGCTGTATCTGCAGGTACAATGTTTCCAGTTAATTTATTGCTTCTATAATCCATTTTTCTCTATGAATTGCTGATTTGGCGCAACCATCGGCAACACATCATACATTTCTATAAACCAAAAACGTTCAATTTAAATGTTTCCCTTATAATAGAATAAACTGAAAATTTGATGTATTTTTTTTGTTTTTTCTTTAAGCCTTTAAGCACACTTATTAGGTAAACCCAAAATTTTCTCAAAAACTTTCCAAATAAAGTCAAAAAATGATAGAGAAGATTCTCCATCCACAAAAATGATATTATTTTTGCATTATCAAGTAGGTATTTTGTACATTTTTAGACAGAATTAAAAATTTTTATAAAAAATAAATAGAATAATCAAAAAATTGTAAAGGTACAGTACGAGGAACAAGAGTGCTTCCGTAGATTAAAAAATAAAAAGCGGAAAAATCTGTAAATTGAGACAAACATTTTTTTTTCTTGTTTCTAGCATGTATGTCAGCTAGAAAAGTAATTAGATGATGTAAGTAATTATTTCTCAAAGTATCGTTAAAAAATTTAGCCAAAATGAATGTTTTTATACCTGTCTAGAAAGTTGAAACATATTTTTAAGCTAAAAACTGCGTTTTTCCAAAAAATTTCGCCAAAACTGGTGTATAAAATATTAGATTAGATTTGGATTCATTGTTGTTTTAGCCTATTTAGGTCGATTTTAGTTCATTTTGAACACTCTAAAATATTTTGCTAAAACTTGTCAATGAAAGCATTATTATTACATCACAAATTAATTGAAGTTAATGTAATTTTGGCTTTTTTCCTTGATTTTACTCGTTTTGAGTGGAAAAAAAATCTACAAAAAATGGTGGTACTTTTGCCCTTTTCAAATATTTAAGCATTTCTTTTGATTCCACTGCTACAATCCAAAAAAATCACAAAATTAAAGAAAAAAAGACATTACTGTCGCCTTCTCCCTACTTTTTTCAGTCAGAATCTGACATTATTTCGCAAAATGTCATCAACAATAAGCCGGAAAATCTGCAAACTGGTAAAAAAACTGTAAAAAATCAGTCAATTACGTTGAAAATGATATTCATTCCACCCTGATTCATGTGGCAACAACTTACCAAAACAAACCTACATTTTGCCTAAAATAATCTGAAAAATCTTAAATTTTATAAAAAAAAAAATTGCTACACTTGCCTTTTTATAATGTAAAGAATGTTTTTGAGCTAAAATTATAACGCCAGGCAAAAAATAAACAATAAAACTTCTACACAATCAAGTTTCATAATCTGATAAAAAAGTCTGCCTACGAAATTGTAGCTTTAGGATTTTTGGTAAAGGATAGGACTAGTTTTTAAAGCCTTTAGCACATTTATTAGACAAAATCTTAAGTTAAATAACCGTGGAGAAGTTTCTCCCTCCACGAAAATGACAATGTTTTTTCATTATCAAGTATTTAATACATTTTTCAGTCACACTCTCGAAATTTTATAAAAAAATAAACTCAACAATCAACAAAATGGTAAAAGAACAGTTCGAGGAATTGTTTCCGTAGATTTGAAAAAAACAGTTGAAAAATTCATTAATTTGGAGCAAAAGCAATATTTTTTGTTTGTAGCATGTCAGCGAGAAAAATAATTTATTATTTCGCAAAATATTGTTAAACATAAAGAAAAAAATTTCAAAATTTTTCAGTGTTATGATAGCTCTCTAGAAAGTTACACCATTTTTAACTTAAACTTTTTTCGTGTAATTTCGCCAAAACTGGTTAATAATTCTATTCTAGTTCATTTTTGAACCAGTCTCACTTATTTTGCAAAAACATACTAAAAGAAACATTATTACTCGTTTTGAGTAAAAAAATATACGACAAAAAATTGGTAACACAATGGTTATAACTTTGCCATTTTCAAACGAGATATTTAAGCATTTTTATGATTCGGTTGCAACAAACCAAAAAATCACCAAATCGGGGCGAAAGAGACACTGTCATCTTTTCCCAGCTTTTTTCAATCAGAATCTCATATTATTTCGCAAAATTTCAGACAATTTGCCAATTAGTAAAAAACAAACGGTGCTATTTTGTCCATTTCACAAAAAAAAAACCCGTTAATTGACAACTTCATTTGACAACTTATGAAAACAAACCTAGGAAATTTGCCCAAAATAAACGAAAAAATCTCAATTTTATTAAAAAAATTGCTATACTTGCCTTTTTAAAACGATAATATTTTTGATCTAAACATTTTATGATGCAAAGAAAAACAGGAAACTTTCTACACAGTCAAGTTTTGTAATCTGATGAAACCATGGCTTTAGGATTTTTGGTGAAGGATAAGACTAGGTCACAAAAACTCAAATTGAATTTTCTTAAATAAACTTATTTGCGTCCTCATACAAATATGTTAAAATTAAAACATAACCATACGAAACGCAATCACTTCTTACTCGCCAGAATTATACCGTCATATTTCTGCTGGAACCACTTCATGGCGTCTTCTTTCGTCAAACGGTGCGGGAATCCAACCTTCCCTTGTTTCCTCCTCCTGTGGGCGACATTGAAGCCAGGCCGTCCCAAAACGACGTAAAAATCTAAACCGTAGATACCAATACTGGGGTCATACTTGATCCCCAAATCGATGTGTTCCTGGATACCGAAGCCAAAGTTACCTGAAGCTAATTCTCTCATTAGAGCGATTTTCGCGCGATTTGTGCCAAAAAAATACCGGAAAAGTTGTCGCGTCTCAATTCGTACTCGCGCACTTTCAGGCCCCGTTCGAGGATCTCCTCGGCCTTGGCCCCACGGACTGTGCAGTGAACGGCGATCTTTTCGTTACGTCTGATGCCGAAAGACCGGACGGTGTAGCGGGCTTTGGAAAACACGGGCTGTTGCCCCGTCAATTGTTCTAACACCTGCAAGTCGAAAATTACAATCTGGGGGGCGATGCAAAGACACTCACTTTAGCGGCGCGGGTTAACCTATCACCAGACTCTCCGACGCAAATATTTAGGCACAGTTTGCGGATGTGAAGGTCCCTCATCACATTTTTGGACTTGTCCTTCACCTCCCGCTTTTCCTTCTTCGCTCCCTTCGCTACCGGCTGGAAAAAACACAACATTTTTTTTATAGGTTAGACTTGCCCTGTCATAAATAACAACCACAAGGTGAATTTTCGCCCAAATCTACTAAAAAAACAGCAAATGATTGGTTTTAAACGACTCTTTACGTGTTTTTAGGCGAAAAAACTGCCAAAAAATGATTTTTGGAACACATGTCCCTAATCACCAAAAACAAAAAATACGCCCAAAATCACAAAAAAACAATCATTTGACACGCAAATCACTCAATTTCAATCAATTTCACTGATTGTGCAAAACGATGATTAAAGAAATAGAAAATTGAACGAAAAAACAGGAAAACATACCGCCATTGCGAATCTAGAAAGTTGAAAAGACCGTCGGTAAAACAGTTTTCTGAAGCACAATTCTCTCCCGTTGCTATAACAACGTGGCGCTAAATTCAACTTGCTATTTTATTTGATCAATATCAAGAAATGGAAGAGGAAGAAGTGACCGATGAGGAGAATTACGAACCGCAGGTTTTTTCCAAAAACCCCACCGAACGTATTGCCGCCCGCCGGCTCCGCATCCAGCGCCGGGTGGAGGCTTTGCGCAAGTAAGCCCCTTTTTTCTGACTTTTTTTCATTTTGCCAAAATCAGGGCAAAGGAGGCTCAAGAGGCGGCAAAGCTCAACGTTACGCTCGAGCCGGAGGTCACCAAGACGCCCATCGAGATCCAGATTGAGAAGAGCATCGAGCTTTTGGAGAAGCTGGTTCTCGAAGGAGATGAGTATGTTACCAATGTTCGGGTGGCAACGGAGGCTCGGGAGGCCGACAGGCGTGAACGCGAAGGCATAGGGAAGGAAAAGCTGTTGAAGGAGCTCGAAGATGAGGCCGAGGCGGCAGCGGGGATGTTCGAGGAGATTGCAAACAAGTGGGGCGGGATTTTGAAGTATAATGACCCCTTGCATATCAGTGAGGATATCCAGAGTCAGAAGGAGAAGTGCGATGAGCTTATCAGACAGAAGGATAATCTCATTGCTGAGCTGAAGGAGAAGATTCGAAAGGCGGAAATCAATTTTGCGATTGATCAGAGAAAGCAGATCGAGGATGTCAATTCGATTGCACGCAGGATTGAGAATCAGGTCCCTATGACTTAAACGTTTTTATCCTAGATGACTTCATGCACATTTTGCTCTAAAGGTTTTTTCCCAGAATTTCTTTTCCTTCTCATAATTTTTTTCAGGTTTTTTTAGTTTTAGTAGATTGCAATTTTCGTAAACTTAATTTCGTTCATTCATTCATTTATCTACTGTGATTTTTTTGTGTATTTACTTTCCAGTTAATAAGGGGGTTAAGTTATAGCAATTGCTAAACAATTTAAATAAAACAGACGAGTTATTATAATTATTTTTGCAAATTATATTTGCTATAGTTGTATTGTTGGTTGCATACCCAACCAAACGTTTAATTTAGTTTTTCCAAATTTTAGATTATCGTGATGAGGAAGGCGTATCGCCAGGAGTTACAAATGATCGAAGAGGTGATCCTTGCCGAACGCCAAATCCTCATTGAGGCCAATAACAAGAAATGGGAGGAACTGTACAAGAAGCGAGACCAGGAGGAAAAAGCAAACTCCGAGCTCAAATCGGAAGATTACTGGAATTTTGTCAAAGAAATGGACCATTTGAACCGCGACTTTCAAGAACTGTATCGTGCGACCACAATTCAACTAGAAAACGACTGCGACGAGCTCCAGCGTGAGCTGGAAAGAATCAAAACCGATGCGGTTATGAACAGCGAAAAGCTCGACTACAATTACCAGATTTTGAAAAAACGCGAAGACGAGAATCTGATTATTCGGTCGCAACAAAAGCGCCGAATTAACAAGCTTCAGGACGTTATCAACAACTTGCGGAAGAAAAACAACGATTACCACACTCAAACCCATCAACAGATTGACAAACTCACGATCGAGTTGAAAAAACTGACCCAGAATATCCTCGATATTGAGCGGAAAGCTGATCATATAGCTCAGGTTAATGACGAGAAGTTTAAGAAAATCTGGGGTATGAATAAGCAACGGGCCGATCAGCTTTTCAAACGCATCCTCGAGATTGATAAGACTTTGTACGAGCAACAGTTAGGTTTGATTTGGAGCCCTCCTGAGCATAAACTCCCCACGAGAAATGAACTAGACAGTTACAAAACGGCCCTAAATGTTTTGAGCGTTCGCAAATTGAAAAGCAAAAGCGTGATTATGGAAACAGAAGGCGCCCCGAACGTGGAACCTGAAATTCCTGAAGGCGATGACATTGACTATAATAAAAATTATAAAAAAACGTTGAGACATGTCTTGAATTTGGTCGGCGATAAGATGGGGTTTTTGATCGAGGATGACTTACTTGCCATTTTGGAGCCCTATTTAGAGCAGGAACGCACTTTGGTTAAAGTTGATAACGTTTTTGCGGTAGTTTGTTACAGTTAATTGTTTATTTATGTGCAAAAAGAATATTTTAGGCCCTTAATATTAATGATCGTTCCGATATTGACCTACTTCTTGAGTTCTTCCTCCCTTACATGTTCTGTCCCATTTGTAACACAACTTCAGAAAAGCCCATCAATATTGATGAAGAAAGTTTGCTGAATGTTCATGAAATGGATCCTCTGAACGTCTCCCAACTCACTGACAATGATGGTACAGTCACGTTCAAAAAGAATGACACCCTTACCCCTGCCATTTTAGGGGTGTCATTCTTTTTGATCGTGACTGTACTTGGGTACCTAAGGTATTTAAAAAAAAAATTCAAATATGTTTTTTAAGACAGTAGAAGCCGATTAAGTGATACTTATGCCACCGACATGTCTTTGAACGAATACGTGGGGGCGGAGCGTGAAGGGGGGACCAATATAGACGTGGGCCCTTTATCAGTAACCCTTTACGACGATAATTTGAAAGGGGAGTGCAAAGGGCCCGAATTGCGCGAGCGAGAGTAAGCAAATTAAACGAATTATTTGTCACAAAATATTGTTTTTTTACAGTATCAAGGATCAGGACAGTAAAGGGTCGTTTGGTGAAGCTGATAATAAATCAAACGTGCCATGCCAATACCAACACCCACTTGTGATAAGCTCTGTTTACGTTTTGAAAGCTTTGAGAGAGTTTCTGGCCAAATATCACGTCAAGAAGGCCGGGTAAAAATTTGAGTTAGTGATTTTTGGTACTTAAAGTTTTGTAGCATGCCAACAATGTCGGCAAGACTGGCTCATAAACGAAGCACGGTCTCTCGATTGGTGGCACAGGAAGATATCGAGAGTTATTGGACTAAATATACGACGCTTTTTCCGAAAGAAAGGGAACAGTTGTGGGATAGTCTTCTAGCTGGGCTTAAACGTTATCACGAGTTGTTGAAAGGTTATGTCAGGGTTTTTCGGTGAAAAATTGTAATTCTGGTTCAATTTGCAGTCCGAAAACTTACGAGTGAGGAAGTGGTCAAGTTGAGGAAACAGAACTTGGAACTGAGGCGCGTTTTTGCGAATTATATCGACAAACAAGACATTCCGTACTAATTTGTAATTAAAAGATGAATAAATTTACATTCGAGAAATTTAATTGTGTTTTTTTATTAAATAGATTGATAAACAATAAAATACAACACAAAATAATAATTAATTAATTTACAAAAAAAAATGTAAATTAATATTGCGTGGAAGTGTATTATGTTTTGCATGTTATTTTTATCAAGTTATTTTTTATGAATTAATCTGTATATACTTTTCTTTAAGTTATATTATTTTATTATTATTCTCAATTATTCCCAATTCATACGATAAGTTTGTGATAGTAAAAATTAAAGATTAAATAAACAGCTTTTTTTTTCTATACACTGTGTAACAAAAAGATGGGGATAATAGGAAACCATCAGAGATTTCCTAGCTTAAATAATTTAATAAAAAAATAATCAAAAGTTTACTTTTAAATTTTACGTAATACTATTAATAAATAAAAAAATATATTATAATTACTCAGTAAAATATAATCTTAAGCATAAGAAGATCCTCTAAAAGTTGTATTTTATGTTTAGAAAGATCTTATTAAGTCCAGAAATGTTTGTACTTAAAGTTATTTAAACAACCGCAGGTAACCATTTACTGAACATAGTTTATTTATTTTTTATTTAAAAGAAGTATGTTTGTGTTAATGAGTATTAATTATTTCAAAAACTTATCAAAATCTATAGTAACAACATTATGATTAACAACAATGTAAATCCAAAAATCTACAAAATATAGAGTTTCATAATAGTTTTATAATTTTTATAATATATTTTAAAAAAATTATATCTATGTAAATTTGCATTGTAACATTTTTTTGGTTTAAGTTTAGTAAAAATTTATTTAACTATTATAACATACCGACAGTAAAAATTTCATATAATACCTTAACATTTACCATTCTAAAAATTTTTGGAAAAATTCTGCAAAATTAATTTCTGGATCCGTATTTAGTGCATCTTTAAATAAAAGCTTTTTTCTAAAAAAACATTTTTTTTATTTTTTTATTTATTGCATTTTAATCTTTACTTATTCTAAATTCTAAACGTCTTTTTCTCTAATATTTAGTTTTGTCGTATTATTGTAACACCATTATTTTGCTGATTTGTGCAAACTTGTTTAGTGGTATGTGATAGAAAACAGCTGTTAGAATTGAAAGGACATCCTAACCTCTGTTCTATACTCTAGCGTCCAAAATAAATAAATTAAAAAAAAATAGCGACATTTGTTTGTGATGAAACGTAATAAAAATGATTAAGTAATAATATATTTTCCAATGGCCAACATACCGTTAATGTGGCTCCAAAAATATGAAACAGACAGACAGACAACAAAGCAAGTTAAATTCAACAAAAAAATAAAAATAATGAAAAATAAAATAAAAGCTTTTAATTAACAACTAATACAATTATTTTACTGTTACCTAACACACACTTACATAAAGAAACTAAAGTCAAAATTTAAGGAAATTAATTGAAAAACTAATTATAAGTAATATAAATGGGTGGACGTTTGAAATTTTGATACGTTGACTTAAATATTTTTTTTTACTCTAAAAGGGAGGCCGATACAGAAAATTTTAAGTTACAATAAAATAATGTTTTTTTTTCAATAAAAAAAGAATTACACCACTCTAATAACGTATAACAAAAATATGTCCTAAAATGTGTTAAATTATTGATTGGTGAGTACTTTACAAACCAAAAAATAACAAAAGAAACAGTACCAAAGCAAATGGGTTTGATGGCAAATTAACTGTACCAAATTTTATCAAAATCGATTATTTCATTAAAAAGTTAATAGAAAAAATCGAAAAAAAAAAGTAATTTTTAAAGTTCTAAACTTTTAAATGGTGCAACTTGGTCTTTTCGTTACAGTCAGCATAATATTCACCACTTTTAACATTTTTGAAAAATTTATTCAGCCTCATTCAATATTATTTATTTAGTGAATTATTTAGTACAGTCTGTGATGAATTTTTGCAACCTAACTTGATGACAGACTAATTTATCACGAATTAAACCCAAATAAATAAGTTGGGCCCAATTAAACAAAAGTATCGATTTCATACTCTCCGATAGCATCACCTCGTCTGTCTTTCCGGTCAGTAAATAAGCTTTTATTGACAAAACCCCCGACCGTGTCCGGTCTAATTCATCGCCAAACATTGAACATTGAATTGGGGACACAGGCAGGTCTGGGTGGTTTCTTATCGCCGTTATCTGTGATTGATAACAAGCGGCTGAAAGTCGGTCCCACCCAAGTCGATAAAATAAAGACACAAGTGGCCCGAATTGGGCTTCTTTTCACCGCAGCAACGGAGAAAGCCAATGCGTTTGACAGGAACTAATAAATGATATTTTACAGGAAACGATCGAATCGTGTGCAAATGACGCTGAAAGGCGCGCGAAAATCAATATTTGGACAGGAACGGTGGGAAAATGCAAAAAAAGAATTTACCGCAATTATTTCAGAAAAAAAAGTGAAGCTTGTACACAATAACTAAATAAATAAATAAACGCTCCCTGTATGCCAGTCCTATAACATTAATTAATGCCTCATGTGGAGCTATCATGTTTCAAGTGTTTTAACACCTCTATATCCATGTATACATCATACTCCAGTACCGATAAAGAAAAATACCTGTTCCAAATAAGTCCAACAAATCCGAAAACCTACACAGTGAATATGTAATCCACACGCATCTCAATTTATAGGGTGCTGTGGCTTCCGAGCGAAAACCGTTGCGTAAATTTGGGAATTGTTTCGTTTCCCAACAGTTTGGTCGTTCATGAGGTGTATATGTTTAAACAATTATAAATTACATAAGGCTATATCGGTAGGCAGTGCTTTAATAAAACCCGCCTTAAGATACGATTGGTTGTTGAAAGTTGCTTGAATTGAACATTCTTGATCGGACTGTTGATGGGAAATATTTCACAGACTCCTTTGATGTTACCAACTCACGGTCCGTCATTATATTATAACGAAGTGCATGGGCTGTTGCGATTGTCCTTTTTTGTTCTTCATGTGGTCTTGTCTGAGCGTCCGTCCGTCCGGCGCATTCTTCTTTGTTATTTCTTTAGACGATTGTCGTTTTTATTATTGTGGCCGAACAATACGAATTTTCAACGACGAAAACTACTTAATCCATTACGACTTGGACGATTTTAATAGGATTACGGGCTGATGCTAAATGGTGTGAAGTTGAAATATGAGTTGCAGTTGTTTCGGGTCGTAAAGACGTAACGGTTTTACACGCCTGTTAGAATTTATTTCCAATAACAATTCCAATAATGTGCGACAGGAACGGATGATACTACCGTGAGATCGCGAAAATTCGAATTAGAGGAGGCGGTGATTGCGATTTGTGAGGGTTGGCACAACTGGCATGACGCTCTACCATTAAGCAACAAATGAAAATAGCTGCTCACAGCCATCATTGACTATCGGGAAATTAATAATTCTTTTAATCAGTTATTATACTCATGTCGTAAAATCATCAAGCTTATAGGATTATAATACCGTGTGACGGGCCAAAAGACCCTTGTTTATTTCAAAATTAAGCAATACACAAATGTCGCAATTGATCCATATTTACGTCAATTAGATTAAAAAGGGGAGCAATTACCAGAAAAAAATAAAACTATAAATTACTGATAAAAATTTAAACACATTAAGAAAAATTCCAAAATTATTACATTAAACAAAGAAAGTCGCTCGTCATCGTGGATAATTTCACTAAACTAACACAAAAGGTTAGGGCTAGTTCATGGAATTTTGTTAGATCCGGAAAACAAAGTCATAAATTAGTAAATTGATAACAAAAGCTGGACAAAATTTGGATATAAAAGCTGACCAACAAAACAAGAATCCAATAATTCAGACTTATTACTTTCGAATACATAGTCACTATCCCAAGTGAATCAAATTACTATACGTGACGGTTTGTGAAGTTTTACTTCTGGGTGTTGGGACTTGTGAAATTGGTGCTACCAGTTCCTCTTGGAAAATGAGCTGTAAGTGTTATTTTTCTTAAATCCGATTGTTTCAACAAAATGATTAATCACCTAATATTTCGGATACTAACATACAATTACGATCGAAGAACAAATTCCAACTAATAATTTTAAGATTTATTGGAAGGATAACCGGGATGAACTAAAATTTTTGTAAGTAAATAGACCGTGTAAATAATGACACGCTTTTCGAACATCTTATCTAAATTACGTGTTGTCAGGCCGTCTTCAAAATTAATTGAAATTATGGTTGTGCTCTTTTATCCTATTTTAACCTTTGTGACACTACTGATACCACTCTCCTCCAGAAAAACTTTAATTAATTGTTTCATTTTATTTGTTAAATAAATACTATAACTTTGTAATAAATGTTAATCCATGCAGATTCAACACAATGATTAACGATTCAGATTTCTTTACCTGTATCCTGTAAAGTTTTCTAACCATTCAAAGCTGTAACTATTGTTTAACCTTAGTTATTTTCTTTTAAACATTATACTCTTTTATCTAAAAATTAACAATGCTTTTAATTGACTGCACTCCTATTCCTGGACATAACTGTTTCCGCAACATAGCCGGAAATCCTACGTTCAAATAAATTTATTCGCTCTGTAGTGGGAAAAACTGCTCAGGCCTTTTGGAACTCATAATAGAAAAATAAATAAAACTTAAAAACCCGCCACAGACGAATTGGCGCAGTCAGTAGGATTCACAGTTATGTTTGGGAGAATTTTTCAAAAAAAAAAAAATTTTTCTTACATGAAAATCTTGTGGAAAAAGAAATAATTGAAAAACTAGGTCATAGCATGTTTGTCGTCAATAGTAAGCAAGGAGATCAGAGGTTGTGTCGAATCTTAGATAAGAGAGTGATGAGTATTTATTTCATTTGGCGCTTTGGAAACCCAGTATTAATGTGTTATCATTATCACTATCACGCCGAAATTTTCATCAAAGGTTCTTTTATAAAATAATTGTGGCTTAATTGCATCTTTATTTTGAAAAAGGGCTGTTTATAAAAATAAAAGAAAACTTGGGGGTGGGAAAATAGAGTGAATAATTCTTATTTTTTTTAAGTTAGTTTAAAAAAAAAAAAAAAAAAAAAAAAGGGGTTCCATTTCAATAATTTGGCAATTAATAATAGATTGAGTCAGGTTCAGCTCATAAATTAAAAACCTAGTCATGTAGACTCTAAATTTAAAAGATCTATTTTTGAGATAAGATAATTAGTTGCAGGATGGATTACTAAATCATACACAAGTAAATTGTTCTAATGATTTACTAAAAAAAAAAAAAAAAATATAAAAATATAATATATATATAGATATATATATATCAATATAAACAATTATTGTGGAGTACGATTCCTCACAAATAATATGATCAAGCCATCAAAGTCATAATCTACGCCAACGGCCAGATCTCCTTCAACGAAAAAATCCAAGAAGGCCTGGCTTGGTGGGAGTGATGCCGGCCACCAGCGGATGTGTATTCGGGTTACAAAGTCAAAGGTCCCCGCAGGGATTCTACTTAGAATATTGTCGACCGTGTTATCGGTCAATCCGGCATAATTATGGACCAAATTCATATCATAGTCCCCGTAATAACCGGCGGGTTGTGCTAGAACAATAGGGAGAAACATTAATATAAAAAAAAAAAAAAACATATTGCGATTAAATCCAGACATGATGGTTATTGGAAATTAATTAAGTTTTGGCTCAAGAGATTTATAAAATAATTAAATCAAACTACTACAAGAGACAAAATAGTTAATTAATGATAAAATCAGTAAATAATTTTTCAATAAGCAGTTAAAAATAAAATAAAATAATAATAATAAAAATATTAATATATTAAGCAACAAAAGGTACAAACTATCACCTGCACTATTAGTCAAAAATAAGATGGTACTTACCCATTATTAGTTCTTTATAAATCGAGTGGTGGAACTGAACTAAATTAAAACTGAAAACACTTTTTAAGAACACAGAGTTGGAAGGAGGAAGGGTAGTGTCACGTGACTGTCCCTTATCTTTTATTGAAACATTTACACCAGACACTAAAATAATTTCCTGGAGGATAAAAATTGTGAAAATTCCCGATAATGCTATGATCCACACGTTAAAATTTTTTTATAAAGTTCGTGTTACGATATTTACCTTTAATTCAAATCAAAAACGGCTGAAAAATATGGAATTTTACAGCTGAACTCGTAATGAATCCATCGTTGTAATTAAGATAAGACAATCTAATGCATCCGTTCCTTTGTAGGTGCCGTATCCAAACGGACACAATAAATTAAAATTCGTGGATCGCGAAAACAAATAAAATTTCTGCGAAATTTAGAAAATTCTGAGTTGCAAAATATAAATTAACTTCAAAAATATATATATATATATATATTAGGCCGGTAAAGTTGCGTTCATTCACAAAGACGAAATGTCCGGTTCTCAACCTTCGATTCACAATGATGACGACCATCATCGTGAAGGTGAAAATCCTCGACCAGAACTCAATCGTCAGAGAGGTGACGGTAGGGCTGGAGGACCACTAGGGTCAGCGGCGGCCGCATCTCATTTGATACCCACATATTCAGGTGAAGGGTCGGTAAAGACCTTTATTAGTTTTGTGGAAGATACTGCAGAGTTAGAGGGGTGGACAGAATTGCAAATGGTCAAGGTGGCTCGTCTGAAATTGCAAGGACCAGCTCGACGCATGGTCGAGTGGAATGAAGAACTACGAGGCATCGATTGCACTTGGAACCGATTAAAAGCTGCGTTGGTTCACCGCTTCGAGAAAAAAATCTCAGCCGTGGACGCACTGCATCAATTTCGCAAATGCAAACAGCGAGTTGGCGAAACTGTTACCGAATTCGCTGAACGTCTGCAGATGTTGGGAGCAGCGACAATTAAACGCACCGGAGATCAAGCGAGAGATCGATGGGCCAGGACCAATCTGCAAGCCGAATGTTTACAGCAATTCTTGGAGGGATTGGCAATGCCAGTACAACAACGAGTAATGTCATCTAACCCCGACGCTTTCGAAGAGGCGGTCGAAAAAGCCCTACTCGAGGAGCAAATTGAGGACCGGCTGAAGAAGAAAACAATGCAACGAGGGATAGATGCTGAAGAAAAAACGGAATCCGGTCACGGTCAACAGCAGGTTCAGAGGCGCTCTTATCAATCCCAACAATATCGTCAAATTACATGCTTCGGTTGCGGAGCCAGGGGACACCTTAAATCGCAATGTCGCGTATGTTTTACCTGCGGGAAACCGGGTCATTACAGTCGGGATTGTTTTTCGCGTAATCGCCAACAAAATACGGCAAGAGGGCAAGGTCGCAACGAAAATAGGAACGCGCCTTTAAACGGGAACAGGGCCGTGCCCCAATCGCACGGTGCGGCCCGCACCAGGAATTAAAACCTGATAGTAATACCTCTTATCCCCGTATTTGCAACATCAAGATTTCCAAACACAACTCCATCTCTCTTATCATTAATGAACGCGAGTCAAAAGCCCTTATCGACACTGGGTCAGATATCTCGCTCGTCAAATATTCTGTTTTGACCTCGGATCAACTTAAAACAATTACCGGAAATAATTTCATACTTAAGGACGTACAGGGAGCGATTATAACAAATAAAGGACAAATTGACTTGGACATACACATAGATTATGATGTTGTGATTAGACATAAATTCATCGTGGTAGAAAATGCAATACGATTCAAGGGTTCAATTTTAATAGGGTTGGATTTTTTACATGAATTTAAGGTAAACATTTGCTGGTCAGAAAAGATGGTCGAAATTCTAGGGTACAGGATACCTTTAGAAACTGAAGATCAAATACGCATGATTGATTTAGATAATTTCGCAGATAAACGAAAAGAAAAATTTGCCGGCTTGAAGCACGCGGATGTGATGACTAACGTTGGCGCCAATATGAATAATTTTCGAGATGTAAGTGAGAATTTGATGAACCTTGGAGTAAATAAGGATTGGGTGGACCATGAAGAGGTCACCGATTTTGATGTCTCAGGAGACCCTCGGAACACTGTAAACCTTAAGGAACAGCTTAACGATCCTGAGGATAATCTCGTTGACATAATTAAAGACGTGCAATTCGACTTTGATGTCCCAAGAGACCCTCGGAACACTGTGAACCTTAAGGAGCAGCATAACGATCCGGAGGATAATCTCGCTGACACAGATGAAGAAATACGATTCGATTTTAATGCACCAAAGGACCCTCGGACCACTGTAAACCGCAAGGAGCAGCTTAACGGACCGGAGGATAATCTTGTTGGTACAAGTGACGTAAAGAGTAATGACGAAGCTATCCGGATAGAATTTGATAGGAAGTTAAAACAAGATGAATTGAGTATAAAGACGATTATGGATGAAGATAATGAACATACATCCGCAGGAAAAAGTCTATCTTTTACCACCCTGGTACCAAACGTGATAAAAGATGAACTGAATTCCGTAAAAAGTAGAAAAGAAATAAATTCAGACCATGCACTTGACAATACGACCAGAGTTCGATTATTGACCAAAATATTAGTGCCGGCTCGAAGTCGCGTACTATGTGTAGGCTTACTTGACAAACCCTTAGAATCAGACGTAATCAT
Organism: Tribolium castaneum; assembly: GCF_031307605.1. Lineage (NCBI taxonomy): Eukaryota > Metazoa > Arthropoda > Insecta > Coleoptera > Tenebrionidae > Tribolium > Tribolium castaneum. The sequence continues at coordinate 6,854,444 of NC_087399.1, read as the reverse complement.
CATTGAACCCCACGAGAAGCAAACACCCAAAATATTAACGGCTCGCGCTCTCATCAAAAATGGAAAAGAAATAAATGTTCAATTATTGAATCCTAATCATGCTCCCATTATAATACAAAAAGGTGAGGTAATTGGATTGGCATATACCGTGGAAGAAACCCTGAGTGAAGAAAAAGAAGAAGTCATCACTAGGAAACTCACCGTTGATTCTGCAGAAGTTAAAGAACTTTTGAAAACGTTAAACTACCCTCGTCACGACACAAACTTGTGGCGACAAAAATTTGAAGAATTAATAGCGGAATATTATGATATATTTCGTGTACCAGATCAACGATTAACCAGTACCACGGAAGTAAAACATAGAATTATTACAGAAGATGTACCTCCAATTGCGAAAAGACCTTACAGAGTACCTTATCATAGAAAGGACATTTTGGATAAGGAAATCCAAAACTTGCTGGACAATGATATTATTCAAGAAAGCACGTCGCCTTGGTCAGCTCCGGTGATTTTAGTGGAGAAAAAACGACACCCAGGAGAGGAATCAGAATTCAGACTTTGTTTCGACGGCCTTTCATTTTAGCAACAGATGCGTCGGGAATTGCTATCAGTGCAATTTTATCGCAAAAATACGAAATCGAACATCCAATTTGTTATGCAAGCAGAAGCTTGAAGGACGCGGAGACCAGGTACAGCACGATTGAACGGGAGGCGTTGGCCATTGTTTGGGCTGTCAAATACTTTCGTTGTTATTTGACAGGTGCTCGATTTACTATAATTACGGACCATCGACCTTTAAAATACCTCTTAACAATAAAAGAACCTAGTTCACGCTTAGCTAAATGGGCTATGTCCTTAACCGAGTTCGACTTTGAAGTTCAATACCGTCCCGGAAAACAACATCATGTTGATGCTTTTACCCGATTAGAACACCCGCAAGAGGAAATGTCGATTCAAGCCATACAACAGGATTGTACTCCAATTATCTATAATCTGGAGGAGATCAAGAAAGCCCAAAGCGAAGATAAGGACATTCAATCCTTGTTACCACAAGAGGGATACTACCAATCTCCTAATGGATTATGCTACAGGGAACGGCTGGATGGAGAGCGACATGATAAATTATTGGTGCCCAAAACAATGCAAAGAAGAATCCTTCAATTGTACCATGATTCTCCTTTTATGGCCCATGGTGGACGCACCAAAACAACTGAATTACTCAAGCGAGAGTTTTATTGGAAGGGTATGACAGAAGCCGTGAGAAAATATTGTGAAGGTTGTGATGCATGTAACATCAGGAAAAATCACCCGATACCAGCAGCGGAAATGCAATGATCTGGAGAGTATTCAAGTGGTTACTTGAAGTAGTCATCAATGCTATTGCTATACATCGAACACATGGATGGTCATTTAAACTACTCAAAGGAGGTTGCCCGGCATTTAGATAAAAGACTTAAAACTTCGGCTATTCCATTATCAAATATTGTTGCTGAGAATGAACCACTAACTTTAAGTAAATCCGAATCATGCCTTGACGCGTTACATTCGCGAAATATTTATCCAGAATTAAGTGCGAGTTCATCCCGGAGCGTAAACTTTAAAGATAGTTCTTCAAAACTTCATAAATAGACGTGGATTTTAAATTGAAATTAGTAACAGTAGTAAGGGGAGAATTGCAATAAAAATAAATTATATATATATATAGAAATTATATTTAGTAAATAGAAAAGGTCACTCTATAGCTATATAAATAAGTTGGAAATTATAGATATTCATTGGGTTTTAAAATTGTATTGAAATTAATAGTGGGTTACAGAAACTATTAGAAAAAAAAATATAGAAATTTTGTTGAAACACAAGGGGTTTGGGATGAATAATACCTTATAGCAAGGGAAGCGTCATGGAATTAGAACCCATGGGACACCATACTCAAAGGGTTACCAAAACCACCATGAGAATTGGTATCCAGTGATCCAACCTATCGCGGACCACCCTTGGTTAATCAACTTAACCATTGCCACACAAGAGCCACACCCTTTGCCAGGCTCATGGGATGTTACTTGGAGGGAAACTGAATCTAAGAGATGGGGCATTGTGGTTACGCAAGATTTCCCCATACCACTCGCTTTCAAATGTGGAACCGAATACGAGATCCAGGCAGTGAGAAGAAGTCCTCAATCCTTTACAACGGATTATACGCAAACTATTCTCTATAATCAACCCTGTCCAAAGGTTCCAGACACCTCATTCAGTAACTTCTTGAAATACCCTGTTCATACAGTGCCGTGGATTCTTCCAGTTCTTCTCACGTTTACTGCATTAGTGTTCTTGCTATGGTTGCTTTTATTGGGCCACATAATCAAAAGCTCACGACAGGGAAAGACACACAATGTTCAAAACCAAAATCAGGGTCCTACGTATCATCGTTGCTCCAGCATAGCACCTGACCCAGAGGACCCACCAAACGAAACAACCCCAACCAGAGTGGATGTACCATACGATGTACCGCATTCTCCACCAAGAGCTGTGTTCACTCTGCTACCCCACTTCACTCCAGAGAAAGCGATAGAAGCCATTGATATATTAGCCAAACTACAGCCTCCACCAAAACACCCTCACCACCGTTGCCGATGTGTAAAAAAACTACCCAAGATTGTTGAAGAAGTTCACTACGCAAACATTGGTGAGTGCAAAGAAGTGAGTGTGTGTAAAAGTGACCGCGTACGCGAATAGTTGTCCGAACGTATCAACCCTTGTAAACCCGAGCCATCCTACAGTTTGCTATTGGAATGGAATAATTGTTTTTGGTATCAGAATTAATCACTCACATTAGTAACGATTCCAATAGGAAATGAAGGATGTTTAGAATAAGTATAAGGAAAAGCCATGGGTTATTTAAGAACCCATGTTTTTGATTTGAGGGGGGAGTGGTTGTGACGGGCCAAAAGACCCTTGTTTATTTCAAAATTAAGCAATACACAAATGTCGCAATTGATCCATATTTACGTCAATTAGATTAAAAAGGGGAGCAATTACCAGAAAAAAATAAAACTATAAATTACTGATAAAAATTTAAACACATTAAGAAAAATTCCAAAATTATTACATTAAACAAAGAAAGTCGCTCGTCATCGTGGATAATTTCACTAAACTAACACAAAAGGTTAGGGCTAGTTCATGGAATTTTGTTAGATCCGGAAAACAAAGTCATAAATTAGTAAATTGATAACAAAAGCTGGACAAAATTTGGATATAAAAGCTGACCAACAAAACAAGAATCCAATAATTCAGACTTATTACTTTCGAATACATAGTCACTATCCCAAGTGAATCAAATTACTATACGTGACGGTTTGTGAAGTTTTACTTCTGGGTGTTGGGACTTGTGAAATTGGTGCTACCAGTTCCTCTTGGAAAATGAGCTGTAAGTGTTATTTTTCTTAAATCCGATTGTTTCAACAAAATGATTAATCACCTAATATTTCGGATACTAACATACAATTACGATCGAAGAACAAATTCCAACTAATAATTTTAAGATTTATTGGAAGGATAACCGGGATGAACTAAAATTTTTGTAAGTAAATAGACCGTGTAAATAATGACACGCTTTTCGAACATCTTATCTAAATTACGTGTTGTCAGGCCGTCTTCAAAATTAATTGAAATTATGGTTGTGCTCTTTTATCCTATTTTAACCTTTGTGACACTACTGATACCACTCTCCTCCAGAAAAACTTTAATTAATTGTTTCATTTTATTTGTTAAATAAATACTATAACTTTGTAATAAATGTTAATCCATGCAGATTCAACACAATGATTAACGATTCAGATTTCTTTACCTGTATCCTGTAAAGTTTTCTAACCATTCAAAGCTGTAACTATTGTTTAACCTTAGTTATTTTCTTTTAAACATTATACTCTTTTATCTAAAAATTAACAATGCTTTTAATTGACTGCACTCCTATTCCTGGACATAACTGTTTCCGCAACATAGCCGGAAATCCTACGTTCAAATAAATTTATTCGCTCTGTAGTGGGAAAAACTGCTCAGGCCTTTTGGAACTCATAATAGAAAAATAAATAAAACTTAAAAACCCGCCACAACCGGGTGTATCAGAAATACGTTAATTTGTGTTAATTTTAACAGGTAACAAAGCTCAACAAATAAAACTTTTTTTCTATTTATAATTTTTCAATAAAAATTTCATAAATGTACTTTGGAACAAATAACATACGGAAATGTGTATCGGACTATTTTCGTTGACAATTTAAAACAACAATGAAATAAACTATACAAACTAATTATCAAGTAATGACCGGCTCGTTTGCATAAAATAAAGAAGAAAAACAATAAAATCAATAAATAAGAATTTTACAAAATGTTATATAGAAAAGTTGTTATACTTAATGACTTTTCTTACTTGGTAAAATTAACACACGTATTGATACACCCTGTATACCTAAGGTATTAAATCTTTTAAATTTTCTTTGATTTTTTGGATTTGAAGAAAAAAAAAATTAAGAAATGAGTTCTTATTTAGCTAAGGACATTGTGAATTTAAAGCACTTTAAATACTTTATAATACAGTTGAACTTCACTCTAGCGAGTAATTTTTTTATAACAAATAAGTTCTTAAGTAGTGTATTTAGAAATTTTGTAGGAAACATGTAGGAATGTATAGAAGTATAGCTACCTATTGAAGCAGCAGTTCTAAACAATAAACATAAATACTTTTCATTCACATCAATTATAGTATTACAAAATTTTCTCAGCGTATAAAAAATGTAGTCATGTCAAAAAAATTTTAGGATAATCTATCGCCTAAGCTTATACGAATATACAAAAAAAGTTTTAACTAGAGTTTACCATTTTATTACTTGATATTTATTACATGAAATTGTAGAAGATTAAAAAAAACTCTACATGCACTGAGATTAAAATAAAGTATGTAATAGTAGGAAGTAGAAAAAATATTTCTATACTTATATTTTAATTGTAAATTGTATTAAAGTTTTTCATTAAGAAAACATAAAGTTATCTACTTTTTTAAATTACTATAAAATGTACAGTTATTAAAGTAGCAACTTTGAAGAGATTAATTTACTTCAGGATTTTTTTGAGATTTTTCGTTTGGATTTTTGAATGAAACTAATTAGTTTTTTAAACCATGTGAGTGATTGTACTTACGGTCTTTTGAAGTTTGTTTAATTAATTATTTTTAAATTCCTTGGCATGTTTTATATATCATGATAACATAAAAAAATAATGATTTATTTTTGCTGCGAGTTAATACAAGTTATGTTTAAATGTTTTTCTTCTAGTTCATTTTGAAATTAATTTGGAAAAAATTGTGCCAATCTAGTTAAATGAATTCGCTGTCAATAAATGCCAAAACTGTCACTTGTAAAATTCACAAATAATTTTATTTAATTTATTCATTTAACAAAATAAACTGACGTTTTGTATTGAAAAATGGCAAACAGTTGTTAAAACATTTTTATACATAAGAAAAACCATAAATTTTTACGTTGTCGAAGAATAAATGTAATTTTCGTTAATGTCATGTTAACACTTTTATTATTATTTATTATTTCTATTTCCGAATTGAAGACTGAATGAAGATGGCATTTCTGATTTTACATAAGAAATTTACAGGCAACTAGATTTGATAAAAATCATTCTAGCACACTTTGTATTAATTAAATTACCAAACCAAAATAAATAGGTATATGTTGGTTAAAGAATTGTAGAAAAATTCGGGAAAAATTCGCATGCACATTAAACGCTGAATTTTATGTAAGTAGGTAATTACTAGTTTTTAATTTGAGATATAAGAGTTTCCATAAATAAATTGGACTTTTTAAAATCGCGCACCTAAGAAAATCGCGATTTTTAATTAAATAAAAAAATGTTGCATTTTACACGCCTGACTGTACGTTCGAAAGATATCTCTCCTAATTTTTTGGTAATTTTTCACTTGCAGATAAAAATAATAATTAAAAAAAAGTAATTTTCGACCAAAAAAACAAATTCTAAATTTTATATTAAACCACGCGTATACTTCAGATAATTGTTTATGAAATTAGCGAAAAAAATACCAGATTTTGAATTAAACGCACTTTTACATTTTTAAAAATTATTTTTATTTATTAGTTGCTACTTGTGGCGTCGTAAATTTAGGTGACAATGTAAATAATTGGTGTAAGATTGTAAAAAATTTCGTTGGGATATTTCAATGCAGACATCAGTTTTATTGCAAGACTGTAATAAGGGGCTTCAAAAAGGTCGGCTACTGGTAACTGATCCCTTTGTTGGCAAACTATACCATCTTCTAATAAATCACGCGTCTAAATAAAAAAGACCGATTATTTTACCAACCAAGTAAAAATTTATAATTCTTATACCAGCGTTCGATGGGCTAGCATTTGGTCAAAAAAATTTGTAGTTAAATTAACAGTTAGTGCCCACAAACTCACAAAACTGCTACGACTTCATTTATTAACAAAAAAAATTTATAAAAATCGATAATGGTCTTTATCAATGTACAGGCTGGTGAGTAAAATTTCAGGATTTTTATTTCATTAGAAGTCACGATTTTCTTAGGTGCGCGATAAGGTTGCCCTACCTAGTATATTCACTAAAATGTATCTACGTAAATATTGAGGTAGTGCGGACTACCTTGTGTTATTGTGTTATTCCTTGTGAACATTTTTAAAATTTTCAGTATTCTATTTTATTTCTATTTCTATCCTAAGAAAAACTACAATTTGGTTCATCGGTACTATAAGTAGTACCTACTTTTAGCGCGGAGTGTTATTTTTGACTAATTACTTCATGGAAATAACTTATAACTTAGTTCATAATTTACTTCTATAGTCTTTTACTAATGCGTCAGTTAAAAAAACAAACATTAAAATTAGAACTGACAAGTACGTATAGAAGGTGATACCTAAGTATTTACTGCCGAAGAAGAACAAAAATGAAAGTAAAAAAAAATAAACAGACATTAATTGATGGCATCAGAAGACGGAGATATAAAAGAGTAGGACAGACAATGCGAAAATGGTGAAAAAAAGAGAAAAAATAAAGAAGAAAGAATTAGAAAAACGAAAAAAAAACGAAAAAAGAAAAAGTCAAAATAAAATAAAAAATGAAAAAAAAAATAAGTAGGTACCTACCTACATAAAACAATTAAAATACCTGCATTTTAACTTTCACAGGGCAAACTCAGGCAAATTGATTCGTTTTAATCGTCGATTAATAATTTGAAAAATTAACGCGTTCGCATTAAAAAAGAAATGTTGAAAGTTAATAAAAGCGGTGTTTTTGTTTCTTTTGAAATGCGCATTAAAGGCGCTGTTCGATCGGCTCGCTCAGCCGATATAATAAGTGGCGTGCGTCGCCCCGATGTCTCGAGAATAAATACGTCGGTGGATCTGTTGGGCGCATCTTTGGTGGCTTGGGAGCTCCCTCAGGGTAGATGTGGAGTAGGTGGAATGCTGGGAAAGCCCCCGGGGACCTGGTAGCGGCAGTGCCTCGCCCCTCTCCGGGTCAAAGTTCACTCTCTTCTCCATCGCAATGCTCCAGATTTTTGTTTGCTGGCGGACGCCATCGCGCCCGGCTACCGGGTACTCGTACGCCTGCGCCCGGCCACAGCCAATGCCGGTAGCCGCACGGTAGCCAATATTGCCACCGGAGCCTCCCATCGCTTTCCTCGCAGGGCGGAAAACGCCTTTTCCGATTTTCGGCCGCCGCGCGTGGGGCACGGGGCGAGCGGGGCCGCAGACACTACTGTGCAGTTCCCACGCGACGAGCGCTGCGTGGAAGCGCTCGCTCGGTAAATGTTACTACCCTGCCCATTGAGCTAAGCACTGGAGAGTGCCAGTGCTGGTGGTATGTTTCAGAGGCAAATCTAGCCTCGAAAATGTACAGGGATTTCTCATTAACTTGGTCGCAAGGCAATTAACCGGAAGGTTCAGGGGTCAAGTCATCGCCGAGAATGATGACTTCTCGTTGTCGATTTTTGACGAGTCTATATCTCAGCTCCGAAAATTTATGCAAAACGGACAGAAGTGCACATTTACATTCAAATTGTGGTGATGCAAAGCCGATTGCGTGGGCAAAGAAATCTCTTCCTGAATCTTTGTAGGTGTGTGTCTTAGCGTGTGTGGCCGCACTGAACTAACCACCGCCGTAGATGGGCCCGACAAGGCATTTAACCACATGGGAAAAATTCGTACTTGATGGTACCCATTTCAAACAGGACGTTATACGTCTCCAGCAGAAATTTTTTACTTCAACGATTAACGAGACTCAATAGTGCGACGTTATTTTTGGGCCCGACTGTACATTTCTTTCAAGCAATGTTACTAGAATAAATTTTCAACTGTACCTACTGTAAAAAATGAAAGCCATCACGTGGCGACCAAGTTATTGATAATAAAAGTTATATTTTTCAATAGATTTGTCAATTTTTCTACCATGTTTTTTGTGTGATTTTATTTTTAAACACGAATTAGCCAACTTTTGTTATTTTGAAAAATGTTTTTTTAATACCTATTGTAAAGGCAAAACACCAAAAAAAAATTGCATTTTTTCGGCGACTTGAAACAGTTGAAAGAAGCTTATAACCAGACTAATTTGTTACTATAATTGCTATTCGGAAATAAAATTAACTAATCGCCCTCTGGTGATGACTTTTGAACTATGTCGAAAACAGTAAAGCAATTTTGGTAATGCCACATTTAACTGACATTTAATGAATTGTTCAACAATTTTGCGTGTATAGTGTTAATTACTTACAATAGAAAGAATTACTTTAAAAGTACGTGGTGGTAAATACTAGCGTTTACTTTGGTTCTGTAGTTTTTCGTGGTATAAAGTGTTTATTGTTGGAACTTGAAAGTGAATAAAAAGTAAAAAATATTTAAATTTTGATTACAAAGTGTTATCAAACAGTTGTCTAATTAAAGATTATAAGTAATGGATCACAGCGAACACAAAGTTTGGCTCAAGAAACCTATAAATTAGTGAAGTGTTATGAATTTTAGGTTAGACTTTTCCACTGAAAAAATCATGAAATGCTGCGGTAAATCTACAAAACTACAATAAAGATTAACAACTGCTGCTACATTTAAACGTAAATTATGCCAAAAGGTAGGCTTTTCAATGTCTTTGTAATAATTTTCCAATAAAGAAAGTGAACCAAACAGTCATTCGTTATTCGTGTTTTCCTCATCATCTCTCATTTGTCAACATAAGTTTCTTGCATCAAAGATGCAATAATCATTCCGCATAGGCAATGTAATAATTGTGAAGCACCAAAATTCGCACAACGCTCAAAATATCCGAATAAACATTTTCCCGCCATTTATGGTTACTGTTTTCGACCTAGCTCAGTGGCGCCCCCAACAGTAATTTTACTTCCGAATTGCAGTCTGATGAAGATTTAATACAATGTGTTCAAAAAAAAACAAACAATACTAATTGTACATTCTGAGTACTGTCACCTCTGAAATTTTTGCCTTAACTTTTGACTCACTTTTCTTTTTTCGGCAAAGTTGTTTTAAGTGTAAAGTTCGTTTTGATTTTTTTGTTGTATATTTTTTCTTTTTTAAATTCAAAGCCTTTTTGCATTATTTTGACAGATCTGCCACTTTGGCTGTATTCACAATTTAAACTAAGCGGCATACTACATTTAAATCTCATAAGTGACTTGATGAATAGCCCTTTTTGAACACATCGAAATCGAAACGTCGCGAAAAATATAAATTTTAATTACTTCTTGCTCTAAATAACCAACAATTTTTTCCGGTCATATATTTCAAAAACAAGGCATAAATGTCATCTTAAAATAACAAAAATATTTCCAAAAATAATTATACCGACTTTTAGTAAGCTGTAATTTTTCTATTTTTTGAGATGGGTCAGTAACTACCTATAGACTGTAAGCTAACTATTCTCATTTGTAGAGTATTCCTGGTTAAAATTATGCTACACGTTATTGAATGCTCCGATATTTTATACTCAGTTTTGAGTTTTTTATTTTTACATTAAATAATAACTTAATTATTCATTAAATACAAGCTAAAATTAGTTTATCTTAAAAACTAATAATCACGTACTCACATACCTAAAGTTCAGTGTTTGCTACTAAATGCATGTGATTTTTTTCCGAATTTTTCTACAATGGTCGGTTAATTAATTACCTATAATATCTGTAGCTATACTTACTGTAACTTGATTCAAGTGTAATTTTGGAGTTCTGATTACTTTTATTGTTCTAAGTTATACAGGGGCTTCGCGAAGTTGAGGCGTTTCTTGTAGCAGGGGCTAGCATGCATTGTTCTTAAGAGTTTTAGTCTTAAACATCTTAGTAAAATGTTAATGATATCAAAGATAAAATAACTTTTTTTAATTTTGGAAGCCGACCTTGTTCAGATCAAAAAAATTAAAAGACCATTGGCGTTAATCAAGTAAAACTGTATAACTGTCATCTAATTACTCGAAAGGACTTACTATTAATTACAATGAGAACAATCTTACAGATTTATTGCAATTGTATGAGAAATGCTATCAGAATGGAATTGCGGCATTCAGAGAGTTTTTAGAGTATGAAAAAATAATAATAAAAATGACATTATTAAAAATTTGGTATCCACTATAATAGAAGATTATAAGAATATATAAATATAAATATAAATAAAAAAGATTATATTAATAAGGAAGCGCTTATCAAAGCGGCAGGTAGACAGGACCGGACTCAAAATTTTAGAAAACTTAAAAATTATCTTCGTTATTAAAAACATTTTATTAAGACGATTTAGGCTAAAACTTTTAAAGTTAAAAGGAACACATCAACTTCGAGAACACCTGTAGATATTTTAAAGATCGTAAGCTTTTTTTAACGGAAAACAACTCAGCTGAAGCAACTCAACACTTTGTCGTAACTAATACTTTTTATTGAAGAGAAAAAAATTTCAAAATATTTGAACATTTTTCTCCATTTCTTATACATATACAAGGTAATTGCAAATTCGTCATTATTTTACTCGTACAGAAAATTTAGAGTGACTTAAAAATTGCAAAACAAACAACATTATTTGATTTTAAAACTCTTTGGTACATAAACATACAAAAGCGTCAATTTGCTCTCAAAAAATAGTCCTTTGAGCCTGATACATAAATACTCAATAGAATTTGTAAAAAATATATTTTTGCATTAGCTGATAGCTGATAAGAAAAGCCATACCTATATGGCTTAACAAATATTGATTAAATGTGTCGCAGAATTATAACTAGGTATATTTTTCATATGAAACGTTGAGCTTCACTTACCTCTTTATAATTTTTGATTTTTCTTGATCTCACAGGAATAATGATCTGACTATGTTTTTCCTTCTGGTAATTGTGTTTTGGAGCTAGGGCTAGCTCTAGAAATTTTTGGCTAATGTTATCTACTGTTTGGCGAAACATTTCTTTTTATAAATAAACGTTTCTTTACACTGAATGTGAAATTGATTTTGTTATAACTAACTTATTAATTTAAAAAATAAAAAAATCCATAAACATCAATTTGAGATTAATTATACCTACAATACATGACCTACCTGTTCAGTATTTCAGTTTGTTTTTTTTTTTGGTAATGCATAGCTAACTTATAACTACTCGCCAGGTGACAAAATTACATAATCACAAATTCTGTCTATTTAGAACTTATAGAACCATCGGTGTTTGATCTTTTGGTTCGAATAAAAAAACACGAAACGCTGTTGTTCTCCTAATTTTGTGGGTGCTTACATAAGCCTCGTCTTTGCAAAAGAAAAAACTCTAATGGATTCAGAAATCGAATGTCTGAATGTTAATTTGTTTCAAGTTGTGCAAGAGTGTGAAAGATAATTCATAAGGTTAAGCACACCGTTTGTTGGCACTTGAACGACCAAAGCCTATTAATTCTAGAAAAGATTGAATACACACATAAATCTCGAAACGAGTTTCGCGTCGAATATTGATTTTTTGCCATCACTTCTGTGCCGAAAATCATCAAATTTCCCATCCGTGACCCGGATAATTGCGTCAGTCTGCAGTGAATCACTCGGTAGCCCCCCAAAATTCCTATTCGTATCAAACATCTCAGTATGTGTGGTCATGAGTCAAACTGTGTGTGTTGTTCAAGCAATAAATAGTTTCGTTATCAGTATTTGCGGTGTTGTAGCGGCGCTTTTCACACAAAAAGACCGAATTTTTTTCTCCGATGGCGTTTTCTGGAAACGCTGGTTGATAAATAGCTACACCCACTTGACAAATTGAGACTAATTTTAGAAATTTATTACACCTACTTTACGGGAAAACGTTTTAACTGTTTGCGCGCTGTTATATACCTGGGTGACACTTAATTAACATAAATATTTACTCAAATTAATGGAAATTGTGACCTTTGTTTTCGGATTTTTATTAGCGGCAATTCAACGCGATAGCGGTTTAAACAAAAGATAAGTGCCCGAATATCTCACTTCTAAATTCCTGTAGCTGTGTAAAATAATTTGGAACGGAATTTTTTCCTCGTCCATGAAAACCACAAATTTGCGATTATAATAACATCACTATTAGTTGGTGTTGAAGTTTTGCTAAAATAATTTCTATTCTAATTTTTGCATATATTATAAATCGCTTTTGTCATAAACTGAAAGAGGCAGCATAATATAAAATTTTATTCGTTTTCACTGTTTGTCATCAGCATTTTATAGTATCGATTTCAACCGAACCAAAATTTAATTTAAATATTTTTTAGGCAACTTGAAATATTGGGTAAAAATTTAAATAGAATTTATTGATTGGTGATTTTGTGCATTTTTCGAGTCACAATGTAATCACTCAGCTAATTATTTTTTTAAGTTAACTATATTATAAGTATCCGGCTCGAAGAACCATACTTTAGCGTATATTTGTAGACAAGTTTTTGCTATCTTTTTAAATAATTTTTTAATTAAGCCTGGAATAATTATTCAACATTTATCCCAGTAAGCACACTAACGTAAAAATAACTTAAAAAATTAACTTTTTTTTGGTAACTATTTAGTAACGCAAAAATAAAAATATAAAAATATGAAATCAAAGCATCATCAAGGCTCTAGGGTAGCGAACTTCGACGAATATAGAGTAGAATATAGAGTTTATAACGCGACTCGTCCAACGAGTGTGTGAAAATGGTAGCGCTAAGCGCCACCTGTCGGATATGAGGAGAACTTGGCCTCCATAAATATGAATATCAATGAATTTTTTTGTATATTAAAAATAACATTTTTTTTACTTATCGTCAAACCTTACCATGAAGCGGAGCATTTTTGTGTAAATCTAATTTGATTTAATTACTAATCCTACACTTAATATCTAAAATATTATTGTAAATATCTTGTTTTTCTCACAGATAATGAAATAAAACTTAAAAAAATGTGGTAGGTACCAGGACAACTCTGTTTTTGTTGTCCTAAAAGTCGTGTTATTTAAAAAGGCGATTTTTGACTGCTTTTTTTCTAAATATTTTTTGTTATTTTTATATAAGTTTTAATATTTTTAAATGATTGTCAAAAATAGACGCAAGGGTAGTTATTACTATAATGTTTTCTATAATGTTAATTTGTTACGTTTATTTATATTTCGTTTTGCTACATTAATATAAAGTTTAATTGAAAAGTTATATTAACGTTAAACATTGCTGTAAAAACTAATTTCAGTTTTTTTAAAACGTTAATTATACGTTTAAATCAAACGTAACTAAATACAATTATTAATAACGTTACGTTTTTCACATAAATAAAGATTTAAGTTAAGACGTACTTTAAAAGGTAAAAAGTGGTAAAGAGGTAAAAATGTCGTTTTTAAACTACGTAATATAAACGTTAAAAGAAAACGTAATTCTATATCCAAATAACAACGTAGATTAAAAAAAACCGTTAGATCTACGTCAGAGCGTTCACTGGGCATTGACTGGTAAATTTGTCCATTTTTTTGAATAGGTAACAATTTAATCAGTAATCACACCGCTAATTATTTTTTTTTAAGTTTTATAATGCAACAAATTTTTTTTCTTCAAATATATTATTGGAAGTATCCGGCTCGAAGGACCATAGTTTTAAGTATTTTTGTAAACATTTTCAATTAAGTTTGGAAAATAATTATTGGACATTTATGCGTCACCCTGTACTAGAAGTATTTTTTTACTTAATCTCAAAAACTTTCTCTATGCATGTGCATTTTTTTTAAATATTGACTGACTAAAAATTTGTACCAATGTATCTTTACATAGTAAAATTATATCAAAGTACTTACTTTTAGCAGACTCACCTTGAATAACGTTATTTAAAAGTCAGTAGTTTATCTAACATTCATTTTTGACAAATTACAATTTTTTTCTTTATAATTATTAATTAATTCCGTAATTATTAACCTGAAGAAAATCGATCGTTTATTAAATCACCAGTAGTGAAGTGTCAAAAAAACTAAAGGTTATAAATTACGATTGTAGAAAAAATATTGTATAAACGCAGTTGTTTATCGGCGATTAATATTTATAACAATTAGATAACGTGCTTGCTTGACAAAAAAATATGTTCAGAACTAAAAAAAACATTTTTTTACTGTTGAATAATAATAATAAATAAAATTACAATAAGTATATATACGACTTATGTCAAGCATAATTAAGACTTAATTATGTAAGTAATTCTTTAGGTAGAATAGCAGATAAATGAAAATAAAGAAATTATCGTAAAAAGTGACTACTTTGTTTCCGTCGCAAAAATCTTAATTTTTGATAGTTTTACAACTTTTAAAAAATCATTAAAACGCGTTTTATGTCTTTTCTGCGGTTAGGTCTTCACTATACGTTTCAGAAGTTCTTGTTCCGAAAATCAAATTAAAATTATGGAATTTTCTGGAACAAAAACCTTGTCATTTCGTGAAAAATTGGGTGTGTTTCAGGATCCAGAAATGTCCCGAATTTTTTCAAGCCGATGAGTTGTGATTCCAGGTGTGCATACCATGAAAACCATAACGTCCTCGTTACGACCACAACAATTTATGCAAATTCCTCTCAAAAACCACAAAGCTAGAAAGTTTTTTCTACTCTTAGTAGAACTAGGTCCCGAATTACGCATCGCCTCATTTTAAAAACTCAATCAAGTCGGCGTGGTCTTACATCGCTAGTGCTTAAGGTCGAGTTTGGCGAATTTCAGGTCCGGCTTCTGGTTTAAGCTCGTCGGCGCTGGTGAGCCTTATGTCCGGGCCTCTTAAGGGGTCTCTTCAGGTAGGTTGGCCTTAGTAAGCTCCAGAAGGGGGGCAGAGGGGCACGAGGGAGCCCTGAGCTACACACTACTGCTAGGATCATTGGGCTACCATCTCTAGTTTGGTACAGAAGCAAAACTCGGAAGAAGATTGTGTTCCATCAGCGAGCTGGTGAAAGCAGGTTAGTACCGATTTTAATTAGTGCGCGAGTGGTTGTCCGAAATGGTAACGCGGCGATTTAATTGGCTTCGCGGTACCCAGTAGCGATTGTTCCGGCTACCGTTTACCAATAAAACAACTCATATTATCCCCACCTTCGGGGCCGTGACCAGTAGCGACGCTGGCTGGAAAACCGGTAGCTAACTGGAGCGATGCGATGGGTTTCGGTTCGGTTTTTGAGGGGAATTTTTACGAAATCGGCCGGCAAGACGCACCCTTAATGTCACCGGACAATGTAACGTGTATTTATGCTAATACGGTACTGGATCCGCCCTTCATTGTTGGATCGCATTGATATTCACCATTGTCTGCGCTTCGGAACGATTTTTTTATTTTATCGACGGCGAGCTTGAAACGATTTTTGAGGGCGAGGAGGGGCCGCGATATTTTTAAGCAGAAGGTCGGTTTTTGCACCTGTTTATGGAAATTTTACGTTTTTTAAGCGCTATGTGGGTGAATACCAACATTCGGAATGTTATTACTCACGCAAACATGCCACATTTACATTTCTATTTTTTGTCATAATAATTATTAGCGCTTTTGCCCAAAATTGAGTCGATTGCGACGGATATTTTTCTACATATTTATCCTAATTGAGATATGTAGAAATCATAGCCTAAGTTTTAGTTGAAAGAAATTAAATTTCGAAGATTTTAAACAAGATTTTAAGCTCTACAATGTTATATGAAAAATATTCAAACTAGATTTTGAGTAACAAAAAGTTTCATTGTTACTGAAAATATATACTGTTTTAAATAATTTTTTAAACTTCGATCAAAAGACTAGATAGACTGTTTAAATTAAAATTAATCAAAAAATTTCTTTGACTGAACTTTGGTTTATTTTGATTTGTTCCATATTTCTACAGCCTACGAATTGGAAAATTAGACTTAGTAAAACTTAAACAATGATAGAAGTTGTCTAATAATATCTGAATAATATTTCGATTTTTAGTATCAATATTTATTGGTTTTTAAGCGAACAATATGACTTTTGTATTTGAAATAAACTTGCTTATCACAATAATGATAAACTTGTACCTACCTTATTTTTTAAGTTGGTTTTATACCAACTTATAATATATTTTAAAAATAATTGTGTAATTAATTTACTTAATATAAAAAAAGAATTTTTTTTAACTACACAGTACACTTATAACAACATAACTACAACTACTATTAGAAAAAATACTGAAAGTGAAACCTAGTTAGGTAATAGAGGAAACACATATTTACAAAAAAGTGTCAAAATATTTATGAATTAACAGAAAACAGATTTAATTCCTAGCGTGTCAACAAAATAGAATTTTACATTTAAATAATAAATAAATAAATAAATAAAATCAAATTTATTTTAATTAGTTTATAAAAAAGATTTGGAGTATAGTTTTGAAGTATGGTCTAAATCACAAAGCAGGGCAGGGGGAGTAAGTTTTAATTATTTTATATAACTAGGTAATAAATACGAGTTTATTTGAAAAAAATAGTCACATCATTTACAGTTTCTACATTTTAGTTAATATCACAGGTATAACAAATTAAAAAATGAAAACTTATTTTGATCTTATTTTAATTACTGTTGATATAACCATTTTTTTTCTAAAAAAAATAGTTTAAAAATAAATACACAAAGTGTTCTTAAAAGAAATGCTGCCTATATACTATAATTTTCTACAACTACATAAACGAGGCCTAAAATCAGATGTTAAATAATTATTATAAGGTTTAATCAGTTTTAAATTTTTAATTGTTTTTTCATGATATTCTCTGTTTGTTTTTTGTACAATCTAGACTATGTGGCCTTAAAAAATTCTTAGAACACTTTTTGTTTTATTTTGTTTTCTTTCACAATTATACTATAAAGAGCAAAAATCAAATATATTCAAATATATGTACCTATTTATAAGGAAATCATAAAAATATTACGGAGCCTTTTTATGTAATGAGCAAATTAAAAATTAATTTTTGCGATTTATAAAGTTGAGATTATTTACTCATTTACAGATACTTGCGTTGCTTCAAAAAATTTATGCAAGCAATTTAACGCTGCTTAATGTTATTGTTCTATGTTTCTAGGACTTTTAAAATTGCAAAAAACTTTAATTTATTTGATTTCAATATTATTTTATTTCCAGTATATTCTTTACCTCTTTTATTATTCAAAAACCAAGCTCAAAAAATTATTTTTTTTTCAAACAAATTTTTTATTGTTTCTAGGGCCTAAGTGCAACAATCGCCAGTTTCTTAATAAATTTGTTCTCGTTGAAAAACCTTAAAACCTTATCTCAAAATCAAATCGAAAAATAAGTAAAATAATTAGACAGTTTTTTCAACGGTAGTCGTTTCCGCTTCCGCGGATTATTTCACATTATAGGTTTAGTTATAAATATTTCTATTTTGTCGAACAGTTATTTGCATTACTGTAATTGAAAATAATAATTACTTAACCTAAAACTTTATTTGTTTCGTTTCAAATGTTACAATCATCGTTTGTAAATTGTTTTTACGTGATTTTGCTTTGAAAACTCTATGACTTTTTTCAAATTTTATCCACCTTTTCTAAACCGACCTTATAAGGTTAATAATTTTTTTAAAGTCACAATAGATTAAGTTTTTTTTCTTTTTGAATGACTTGTAACATCTTGAGCATATTATTTGAAACAGTTTTTATGAAATAAAATTCTAGAGATTTTACAACTTGACTGTACAGTGATAAAGACCATTCTTGATTTTTATATTTTTTTTGTGAATCAATAAAGTCATAGCAGTTTTCGGGCACTAGAACGTTACGATTACAGTTCACATTGTCACATAAATTTACAATACCAAAAGTAGCAGAACTCATAAATAAAAATTAGTATTTTTAATGTCAAAGTGTAAAACTTCCATTAATTTAAACTCAGATTGCTATTTTTTTGCTAATTTCGCTACGTAGTAAAAAACCAAGACTTTGTTTTTTTTTAATTTTCTAATTTTTTGTTTGTAAATAAAAAATTACCAAAAAAATTGAGGAGATACCTTTCTAAGGTATATAAAATGTCAAGAATTTTTATTTAATTACAAATCACGAATTTTTTATACCCTGTATATAAATAGGTATTAAAACTAATGCTACTCGTATATGGTTTAAGAGTAAGTAGCAAATGTAAAATAATTTTTTTAAAACTGAACAAAATATTTCTAAATGTTCTTTATATCATCTTTTTATCGAAAATTTTACTAATGTATTGTTAATTGTATAGGTAGCTATTCACATACGTTTAATATACCTAAGAGTTTATTTAATTTTTCAAATGCTATCTGAGGAAAAATCCACCAGGGACAAGAGTTTTTAAAAGAAGTTTTAATTTAATTTTCTACTTAATTCATTACTTCATAATTTAATTGCAGCTTATTTTTTTATTTGACCAAGTTTTCCAAGTGTCAGTTTATTATTTACTGTCGGGTGATTTTGTGAAATACCCAAAACTGCTTTTTATCACTAATCAGGTACTTGAAAATTTCCAGCCGCGCCCCTCGGCCTGACTTATAAACTTTTATTGAAGATTGCGTGAAATCCTCATCACTCACTTATAAAATAGTTTTAGGATGTTGTTAAGGATCTTCTAAAAATAACAATTCCTTCTTATTTATTGCGGTTAAACCACCGATGAGCCAACAAAATTATAATCGTATTTTTTGCCCGCGTCAGGATATCATTCTGAATAAATTATCGTAGCTTATGAATCAGATTTCGAAGCGATATTTGTGCCCCGGGGCCCCCACGTAATGGAGAAACTGCGTCATTTCCCAGCTGAAATCCCAGTAGCTGACGCCGGCACCAGTTGGGTAAATAAACATTTTCGCCCTGTTCTCACACATGCGGCGCTAATCCAAATATCCATGGGAATTCGACTGAATTTTAATGCCGATCGCTCTCAGTAGGCCACAAAATTCCTCGACAATTTATCATAGAGATCGTCCATCATCGTAAAGAGCAGGGCCTTTCCTTTAACAATAACCAGTCAACACCGCCTTCTTTGATTCCCTTTCGAATGTTATCCGACAGATCGAAATGCCATCCTTGTCTTACGATAGGCGAAACAAGGAGCGGGACGTTTGCAAGTCATCTACTTATTAACATAAAGTAATTGTTGTCATTCCTTTTGACACATTCTTCGGGATGTTGCTTATTGTTCCACGAGACGACGCAAAAATCGCCAAGACACGTTATGTAACTGTCTTGTTGTTGGAGGGCCCGCAACATATACACAGTGAACCAAACAATTAACACGTAACCCGGAGGGTAGCGCTTTCCGCTCCCTAATTACCAAAATTAGCTCTCGGAATTATAAGAGTTGAAAAAAGTAGCAGCGGCATTAATAATGGGTCATCTTGTACGTTATGCCTTCAGCTGTTTGTAAAGTAACACACCGACTGGATTAGAGAAGCGTAAATAAATAAACGTTGCGGTCGCATGGCCGTACTATTAATGTAAATATTTGAATCGAAACGTTGTGTTTGACATAAACATAATAATTAAACGTGTCATTAATTTAAATAAATTTGCAACTTGTTACATATTCATTGAGTGAGAGTATGGTCTATAATATGCAAAAGGTGGCTTCGACTATTGGCTTTTGTTGTGACATTTTGAACCGATAAAATTGTGAAATTGGGGTTAATTTGTTTACGTTTGCCACGGAGGGCTTGTCCACGAGAGGCCACTCTCCCCTAGATTTTCTAAAAATGTTACGAAAGCTTGGAGACTTAGTTTCAGAAAAAATTGATTTCGACTCTGAAACAGTTTAATAATTTCCAAGATATATTAGCTGTTTCAAAACATCACATTTTACCAAATTATTTTTTTTAAATAAGATAAAATTGTTATTAATGATTTGGCCTCTCAATGAAAGTATAAACTTCATTAGCTATGATTTTTTTGAAGTGCTAATTTTTTGAGAGAAAATACTACGTTTTTATAGTTTTGAAACAGCTAATAGTACTAGCTTTTTTGTTGACGTTGCCATGGAAACGAGGCTTAAACCTTAACTCAATTTATTATCTGTTCAAAAATTTTAAAAAAACTTTCACAGTTGGTTTTCCCTTATAATTAATAGATTTTCTTGGCACTAAGCTTGTTACTAAAGTCGTTTATTCAGTGAGAAAAGTTATTTTGGCAAACTGTACTGTACAAAAATAACATAATAATAAATAATAAAGAATTTCTTTCAATGACAAAAAAACCTCAAAATATAGGTACAATATAGGTGTAAGAAATGCTTGTACAGATCGGGGTTTAAAAATACAATAGAAATTGGAGCATTTTGCTTGGAAAAACTGAGTTATGGATTTTAAAATTTGGTCTTTGATTTATTTTTTTTAGAAATTCGAAAACTACAAAAGAAAGTTCAAAGCTTTCTCTGTAAATTGCTTAAGAAACGATATCAAAATCTTAGAAAATCGCAAAGTTACTCATTTTTGAAGTGAAAAGTGCAGATCCAAAAATTTCCACAAATCTTGAAAATTAGGTGCAAAAAACATTATCAAAAAATCGGGTTTAGACTGAATACACGGAATAAATACCGGGTGTTTCAGTATAATACTACACCTTTTCTAATTTTTATTATTTTTTTATTATTAATTTTGATTATTTTTATTAAAAAAAGTACAGACTATATCAAAAGTAACGCGCAAAATTCAGATCTCAATTATTAGTCATATTTCAAAAAAATTGGACAAGTTTATTTAATTTTTTTACATTTTAACATCATAGTGACATTTATGATGTTATTCGTTTTTGAGTTGTAATGTCTTTCTTTAGTTCTTTAAATGACAACCAAATTTTTTTTACTGTTTTAGGTACTTAGTGTACATGGTTATCTTTCTGGTTCTAAAAAAAATCAAATTAAAAATAAAAAAAATATTATAATAAAATAGAAAATATATTTATAATTAAATATGATGGGCTTTATTTTTTTGTTCTAGACTTATAATTTTTTTGTATAATTGGCAAAAAAGCATTTGATGTGACACTAAAACCGAAAAAAATGAACAATAAACAATCACCCTTTATAAAACCAAGCAAGAAAGAAAATATAAATCACTTTAAGCAATAACTCTAATACCTTTTTTGTTTTATTTCCTTTTTTTTAATTTTTTTGATTTATTTTTTTGAAACTATTTTATAATGTTTAAAAATACGTAAAACACTATCAAAAATGTCATTTGTTACTTAAAAAACAAAACTGGCGTCATTACTCAAAAATCAATGACGTCAGAAAAAAATAAAAATAAAAATATAATTGACTCGTTCAAAGAGTTTTTTGAAAAACGTCACTTTATAAAGATACTAATTTTGTGCCTTACTTTTGGTGCAGTCTGTATAACAAAGTTGTATATTTCTGAATAGAGTGACAAAATTGAATGGGTATAATATCAAAATATTATCAATTTATTTTTACGAAGACTTTTGTCAAAGTGGTGAATGTTAACACTTTTTTCAACTGCTACCCTGTATATTTTTTGCACCATTTGATAGATAATTTAATTCTAACTTTGAAGATGTATCACAATAGGCAAAATATTAGTAAATAATTGAAAAAAAACTTTAAACAAAAAAAACAGCTGACATCAAAAAACTGTTAGAAAATTTATAAATTTATAAAAAAAGAATGCTATTTGTTACCTATTTTAATCGAACTAATTGACAACTATACAATGTTAACACTTTAAAGTGAAAAAAAAATGGTGTTCGTAAGTAGCTAAGTTTCTTTTTATTATTGTAACACTACATTACTCTAAATTATAGAGTGTCATAAAAGTGCCTATATTTTGAATTAAAAATTATCTAATTACTTACTCATTAAAAACTGCAAATTTACGGTCACCGTTTTGACAAATGCTTTCGTAAAGGTGGGTAAATTAATAATTTTATCCAATTTTTTTCTCTTATTTACTGACTGATTTTTTTTTATTTCGTTTGATTTCTTCAAGTTTCATTCAAGATTTTTTTTATTTTTTTAAAGATTTTCTTTGGTTGATTTTTTTCAAAAAAAGCTATAATGAGGCAGCAAATAAACATTCGTTATAACCTATTTTATCTAACTTTAATTCATTTGTCATATTAATTAGTCACTGAGCACACTGATTACTAAAGTAAAGTCACCAAGAAAATCGTTTTATTAATTTTATTAATCTAAATTTCTTGATAAATTTTTAAAGATTTCTTTTGGTTTCTCTTCCTTATTTAAATTAACCTATAATTAAAAAATACTCCGTAGTTTTTTTTTCAAATGGTAGGTATAATACTCAGTAATAGTATACTTAGTATAAATCACTTAATTTTGTTTTGTGTTGTTTTGTTAATTTTTGGAAAAACTCTATAGTCCAGTATGAGCCACTATCCCCTAAAAGTTTTTTTTACATCTTTAGCAAACAGACTACTTTCCCCAATCAAATTTTAAACTTTCATAGACATTGAGATTGACATTTTTAGTAATATTAACTTTTTTTTGTTTTTTTGTGTTTGTAAAAAAATATTAAGAAAAATAGGCATATCACTCATTTTCACATTTTTTATTTTTAACGAAACTTTTATTTTGTACACATTTGGAAAAACCATTAACTATTGTGGATGGTTTGTTTTCTTAGTTTTTAACCACCCTCCCCTAGCAGGACCATTTTTTCGGCACTTGATTCCGGTAACTTAGTATTTTTGCGGAAAAATCGCGTTTCGGCTCCGTGGCGCAAATTTCCGGTAACTCACGTGTATTGTATCGTTTCCAAACGTCCAGCAGGAGCGGCCGCTCATGCAATACCGGCGCAAGTAGGAGGGAACGTAACCTTTCACTGATGTTGTGTCGGATGCGCTCCCGTCGCACTCCTGCAGGCAGCAGGATCAGTGACTAACCGTCCATCATCAGTTGCAGGAATCGTCGAAAATCCCGGCTGAGTAATAAACGTGTCGAGATAAGAATCAGACACGATGTTTGCGATAATCCAGATCGACAACGACGTTAGTGGGCGCGAGTTCCGTAGAAAAATGCGCCCGAAGTACGAATTCATCTGCAAATACTGCCAGCGGAAATTCACCAAATCCTACAATCTGATGATCCACGAGCGGACGCACAAAAGCCCCGAACTGACCTTTTCCTGCGAGGTGTGCGGCAGGGGCTTCAAGCGCCAGGACAACCTCAAACAGCACAGGTAATGGGAGTTTCACTCAGTTCAAGGCCCCATGTTGTACATACCGATTTTTTCTAATTTTTATCACTAATGTGTTGGTATTTTAGATGTAATCAATGCATATGGCGGTAAAGGGCTCCTGACCGATGGGTAATTCCGGCCCTGTTCTTCTTTCATTGCAATGTAAGACTTAACACACTGTTTTTATATACTAAAAAACTTCACTTTGGGGCCTTTACTAATGCTTTTCGAACGACTACGTCGGTTGGACCACGATTTTTTAATTTTTTAATTTGGTTAATTTGCAGGACTATACACTACTCCACAGCCCCGGCCTACAGTTGTTTTTCAAGATTTTAATTAATCTCGAACCAATTATGACTTTCCTATTGTCGCAGTATTCCCCCAAAATTATTTATATGTTATTGCATTCTGTATATATCCAAAAACAACTAAGCTAGTTAAGTAAACTTGATCAAATTAATTGGAGCCAGACTACAGTTCGTCTAGTCTAAAACGATTTTCCCAATCAGTTGGCAATGAAATTGTGCAATTTTCGCAGACTTGTACAGTCGACTTATCGCTTCAATCCTCCATTTCTAGTTAAGTGATAACGTACTAAACAATGTAAATTTTAACAACTGTGTATTTTTTGCGCCGCAAAAAGTCCCACAGTGCCTAGATGTAAGCTCGCAATATTTAATTTAAGTTTGTCCCCTACTTGTAAGCATTATATTTATTAACTAGAGCTTTATATTAAACGATGAAACAACAACACTGTGTTTTTTTCCCTGCTCTTGTATACGGAAATAGTCCGGAGGCGTGCTCACGCAAGGAGGCAGCACGGTAGCCGCCAGATGAGGCTTTCACCGTTATTATATGTTTTTGTTGGATCGTGCATAACAAGGGTTTTACGCGATCACACGGTGCAATTTACCGCCGGTGGGAAGACGGGTATTAGCAGCGATTAGTTTCCGGGAAAAAATCCGGGATGGCGCCTCCGCCAAATCCGGGTGAGATCATTTTATTGCCGCTGCAAATATTGACTCGAGTTCCATTTTTTCACGAGATTATAAATTGAGCATAAATTCTAATTGTTTTGCAACCGCTTCGCAATACCACGCTTCCACTCAAACGCAACGCTCGATTAGTTTACTCATTACATTGGTTCGCGATTATTTATTGGAGTTTTTTAATGCTGGGAGATGAAAGTGACAGGAACTGATTGTGTGATCGATTTCTATTTCGATTCTATTGTGTGATGATTCGACAATGAGGCTGGTTGCAAGTAGGAGGATTGGAGAAAAATCGAAATTCTAATTGACGATGGTTACATGTGGCTCGGTCTTGCTCCGCTACGTGGATTGAATGTAATGGGGCATAGGCGGCTCGTCCAATGGTTCAGCAAGAAATTGCTGTCTATTATTTCATATGTTCGATTATTCAAAAATTTAGTTTCTTTAAATATTTTTTTAATACAACAAAAATAAAACAGAATAAAATAAAAAACATATAATAATGTTGTAAAATAAAAATAAAAAAATAGAAAGGGGTGATGGATATTTTAGCTATTTACCTTATTTTGCATTTTTAAATAAAGTTTTTTTTATTTAAAAAAACGTCCATGTATTGTAAAAGTAATTATAACAGAGTGACAAGAAAAATAAACAAAACGGATATTATAATATAAGTATCTACGCAAAAAAAGTTTTGGGTTTGTACGGTACTTACTAATAAACATATTCAATTTTTTATTTTGTAAATTTTTTTTAGTTTGTTTTTTTATTGATTATTTAAATCTATTGACATAATGAAATGTAGCAAAAAACAAGTTTCTTTTAAAAAAACTTGCTTAAACCTTCTAAAAACATCAAACTTTTCAACTTTATTTATATTTAAATTTTTTTTACAAAATTTTGCAAAATAAATGCTTTTCTACAACTACAAAAAGACAAGAACTAGTTATATGATTTTTGACTTTATTTATTAAATATTTTGCTGATTTTGACTTTTTATATTATTTTTGCCATCCCGTTTATAAAATCGTTAAAAAAATAAGTCTAGCTCTTTAACATTTGTGCTACAAAAAGATCAAAATCATGGTTTTTTGACAAAATTTTATTTATTTTTCACTCAGATTTAGTGAAATCTTTTGAATAACAAATGCAAGTAAATGAGATTTAAAAAACATTTACAGGAAGTTATAAATAAAGTAAAGCTAAAATAGTAATAATAGAGTAAAACAATTGAAAAACACCCTTACGAAAAACAAAACAAAAATTTAGTAAAACAAATAAAAAAAAATAACGTCTTCAGACTGTAGTAGCTTTTGATTATTAAATTCAGCAGTTGTAACACCTAAAATCATCCAATGTTACGTTTTACTTTTAAACAGTTTTGGCAAATTAATTTTGTAATCAACCGTAGCTAATCAATTACGACAAAACAAAAAAAAGAAAAAGCGAGAAAAATGGAAAAACCCTGAAATGAATAGTGGAAAGAGAAAAAAAAACAAGAAATGCAAAAAAGACATAAAAAAAGCAAAAAGTAAAAAAAACTTTTTAAAATTTCTTCTTCTTTCTTTCTTGTTTTAAATTCAATATATACGGTAGAAAAGAGTAAAGAAAAAAGACATATAAAATTTAAAAAAAGAAAAAACCGAAGAGGAGAGAAGAGAACAAAAAAAAAGAAAAGAAATGAAAAAGAAAAAGAAGAGAATAAAAGAGAGAAAAAAATATAAAAAAATAAAAAAGTAAAATTGAAGGTAGACATGTAAAAAATAATAAAGGTAAAATTCAAATAACGCATAAAATTTATATTTTTGTAATAATTTATATTTCAAAAAATTTTTGAACAGGTCGATTTTTTTTTGTAAATGTTACATTTTAACATCATAATAACATTTTTCACGTCATTAGTTTTGAGTAATCGTCAATTTTAATTTTTTTTAATGACGATCGTCATCCTTGTTTTCTGTTTTTGATAGCGTACTCTTTGATCTTTCTAGTAATCATAAGAAATTGTAACAAAACAATGAAAAAATTAAAAAATAAAAAATTAAAGAAACAACGTTAAAAAAGTTATTGATAATTGAACACACCTATGTAAAATGATCTGAAAAATCGATTGGCGTCAAAAAAACTGCTAAGTTTTCAATTTTTTTTAAGTAATAAACTGTTTTAAATTTTTGCTTTATTTACAATTTTCTCGAAAACTATTTACTGGAAAATAATAAAAAATTTTCGATAAAAGCAGATGATAAAAAAGCATTCTAATAATAATAAACTTAAAAAAATTACAATAACAATTCCGGAGTTATCGTCCGATTAATTTCAAAAACATGTTGAAATATTTACACACTCACTTTTCAATCGCAATTGCGACAAAACTGTTCGAAAAAGTGAAAATTATTTAGTAAAAAGTAAATAAAATAATAAGAAACTAAAGCACCAACGTTAAAAAATTATAGATAAATAATTACACAAAAATGGTTTATTTTATGTTATTTTATGTTTTAGAGGTCGCTAGTTTTTTTTTTAAATCACGATAACGCATTACTTTAAACTCCCTCTGTAAATGTAATTAGATTACAAAAAATCATAAAAATATAAATATAAAAATATACACTCTTTTTTAACTAGATACCAAAGTATTTGTGTAATTTTATTTACAATAACATTTTTTTTAATTGATAAAATACTTAGTAAGATCTAGAAAGATATCTCATATTATGATTATATGTTAAAAACTAATTTTGTTGTTTCTAACCTGACCTGACCTGACCTGACCTGAATTGAGAGAAACTGATAAAATCAAGTAATTTTAACGTTGGCAATCTATCTTTTCGACCAAGTAAAGTAATATCGTACTTACCGCTCAAGAGATGCATTGTCATATCCTCCGAATTTAAATATTGTGAATAAAAATTCAAACATGAACAGTTTATTTAGGTATACTTATAGGTTTATTTTTGTACATTTAGCCACAAAAACCGATATGTTAATGGTTTTGCCAGAGAATATTTTATCAAAAAAAAGTTAAAATGTTTATTGTTTGTACTCAATAAAGACAAATTTTTGTATTTTTGTGTATGATAACACGTCCCCTATTTCCTGCCTTTCCGCCCGCCACTGGCTCGTGAGAGTGACGTAGTAGTCAAGCAAGCCATGCGGATGAATGGACCGAGATGAGTGATTCGATCGCCTCCGGGCGGCAGCACTGTTGTGAACCGGGCGCACGCTAGATTCTCACACCCGCACGCTTTCTCCTCTCTTTTCTTCGTGACGAGACGCCGCAGCGCGCCGCCTCCGCCGCCCCCGGAACATCTTCGTGCAAATCCGGGGGTGTTTCCGGTTAACGGAAACGCGCCCTTAGAGGTCGCGCTACAGATGACCCCGCGCCCGGATGGGAACTGGAACAGCGCCCGGAGTCGATTCGGGATCCTCGAGGCGCTTCGGGTTCGTTTTACAGTCGTGAAATTAGCGAAAAATGCGGAACTGAGTTGCAGTCGTGATCGCGGAAAGATGATTGGGGATGGGTTGAGAGGAGGTTACCACGCGATTTATCACTGCTGGGATTTAAAAATTCAAAGAAAAAATAAAACAGATTGAATGTGAAGCGCAATTATTAAATGTAGCTAAGCGTAGAGCAATAATTGATGCGAATAAAAATTTCCTGCTGGGAGTTGCTGCTTGGTTGCAGGAAAAGCAACAAAAGGATTTGTTTCACTTGATTTTTTTATTATTATGCTCGTAGAAATGTTTACACAAGGCTGATTTATATTTTATACGATTTTACGGATTGTCAGGTTGGATTAATAAAGAGTCATAAATTAAAAATAAAATATTGGATACTGGCTAGGTAGCTTGAGAATAAAGGATTTAAACGACGGGTTCTTTGAATTAAACACACTATAAACTATTTTATAATTATTTTACTTGGCATTCGATCATAAAATTTGTCTATAAAAAAAAGATATAACAAAAATAATTATCTTAAAATTAAAATTTTTAAAAAAATGATGAAATTATTGAACAGCCACCAAAGTTATGAACACAAAAAATAGAAAAAAATCAAGAAAAATATTTGGTACTAAAAGAAAAATTATTAAAAATATAGATAAGGTTGTGTTTCTTCGGAAAAACCGCAACCCAGAATACAGTGTTTTAATTTTCAGATTAGAATGTGGAATAATTTGATTCACTATTTTGAGCTTAAAATTAAAAAACTTTTAGGCTGTAGTTTTTATTTCTAAAACATTACATTATGTTTTTAACCTACTGTAGGTAGATAAAAAGATTGGAAGAGTGTAATTTGAAAAATAATAGTTTAAAAAAATATAGAAATAATAAGAAGATAGTAAAACTAGTCGTAAAACAAATCAAACTATAAAGTAAAGTAAAAAGTAAAAAAGGAAGTAGATAAAATAAAAAAATAATAAAAAAGTAGATAAAGATTAAAGAAAAATATGAGACAAGATAAAAATAAAGATCAAAAAAAATCTTAAATCAAAATGTAGACAAAATAAAAACTTGATCAATTATAAAGCACATAAAACTAAACAATAAAAATTATGAAAAAAATGTACAAATAAATAAATTAGGAAAAATATGTACAAATAAAACAAAAATTAAAAGGCAATATCTAGGTATAAAGAAAAGATAAAAGATGTATAAAAAATATGAATATAAATACATATAAAAAGTATAAATTAAATTAAAGACCAAATGTATACCAGGTGTTCAAAAATCTGGGCATCAACCCTATGGTGTGCTAAAGTAATGCTTGCATATAAAGAAATAAATAGAAAAAAAAATCTATGAAGTCATAGGTGGCAGCGTGGTCCAACAATCGTGTTAGCAATAAAAATAAAACATTTTTGAAAAACAATTTTTCAAAAGATTGTATTCAGTGTGGCACATCTACATATTTTAATTTTTTGATAAGTTTTATTTTTTTTATTTCAAAAAAACTGTTAGAAACTGATAGTAAATCTAAAAATAATTATTCAACATGTGTTGCATAAAAACATAAAAAGTAATAAAAACTGAAAATGTTAAAATAAGTTCCAAGCTTCAATTGTTTTCACATTATAAACTTAAAATTGAAAGAGTGTATTTTAGTTATGGTATTTTTAACCTACTGTAGTATACATAGACCATAGATTAAAAAAACATTAAAGAATACAAAAAATATCAGTATATATAAAATGTATAGACGAGTTTTTAGAACAGAAAAACAATAATAAAAAAAGAAATACTTTAAAAATTAAATACAAACAATTGTAAAACAAATAAAACTATAAGATAAAAAAAGTAATAAATAACACAAAGAAAAAAAAATAAAAATAATAAGTAAAATAAAATACAAATGTGTACCTAATAGGTAAAGATCAAAGAAAAATATGAGACAAAATAAAAATAAAGGATATTAAGAAAAATCGTAAATCAAAAATGTGGACAAAGTAAAAGGAAAAGAAAACGTATGAAGTGTAAAAACCTAAAAATTTTGGTAAAAAATTTGGTAAAGAAAATTTGTTATACAATAAAACAAAAATAAAAAATAAAATACTAATATAAAAAAAGATAAGAAATTTAGGTAAAACAAATTTAAGTTAAATTAAAGAAATGTAAAAAATCAGAGAAAAATCAAGAAACAAGGGCAAATACGAGACGAGAAAGTTGCATCTGTCCGAGAATTGAAGTAAAACTAGTAAATATATAATTGCATAATTAGTAAAGGTTAATATGCTTGCATTAAAATCATTGTGTAAAGATAAATTAAAATACAGTGAACTAAAAAAGCAAAATTAGTAAAAAAAATAAAAAAAATATAAAAGTTAAACTTTTTGGTTTTGGGGCTTGGTGTCGTAATTTGGCGTAGTGCCATCTCGTTGTGTTGGTAACGTGTTGAAGCGGTTGCGTCGTAACCCCTGCGTTAAATTTAGTATTTGGTGGTAATAAAACGTCCATTAAACGGCGATGTCTTTGAATAAAATATGACCTATTAAACCCGTGAACAATTTTAATATGGCCGAAATGATTTACAAAGTAACGCTTTTGACGACTGCTTTTACGATATTTACGTAAATAATTACGGTATAAACGTCCACATACTACTGGTATTTAAATAACAACTCCATAATTTATTGCATCTGCATCCTATTAACATTTTCGAATCGCTGCGGCGTGCAAGTAGCTCGATTTATCATCGAAACAATTAAACGGCGACGCCGATTCGGAATGCTGCGAAAGGGCAAACGCCGCTTTTCGAGATTAATCACATATTTCTCTTGCACTTCGCTTGATGCTTTTAATAAAATGCATAGCTGTGATCGAACGGCATAGGCGTGCGGTGGGCGGGTGGACAATGGGACGCTGGGGTGTGACGGTCACGACATCTAGCGGGAGAAGAAAGAGCGATCGGCAGTCATGACAAATGTCAATGCTTTATTGTCACCTGCTGATTTATAGGACGGACGGCCGATCCCAAAAACCACACAAAGCACGCAAAATTAGCCAAACGATCACCCAATACTACAGCTTTACGATCTTGCGTTGAAATCTCCACGAAACTAGCTTAAAAAATTCGAATAAAAACAAAAATAATATTAAAAGCGCTATTATTTTAAACTAACAACTTATATAAATTTAAGTAGATATTCGTTTGTTTATTACATCTACTTATTCAGAGCTTTTGTTCGAGGGTTCGTCGCTTATGTTAAAGTCACTGGCTTGTATGAAAATAAAGAAGCTTATAAAGCGCTGTTAACGTTAAAAATTTTACAATTTAGTTCCTAGGTATAGTTTGTTTTTATTTTGGACAAGTTTTAAAGAAAATACGTACCTAACTTAAAATTTTGGGCTCGTCACCAATGTTGAAATCACCAAGAAATTAGATCGAAAAGTTCCAATCTACAAAAAACTTGTAACAATTTTACATTTTAGATAAAGTACAGACTGCGCAACTTTGCATGTTTTATATTATTGTTATTCTTCTATAGGAAAATAATTTGTTTAAGTTTGTAGTCTTAATATTCAGAGCTTTGAAAAGTAAAGTTTCTAAAGCGTCATTAATGTTAAAAATATCGCAGACTAGTGTTTATACCTTTTTGTAGAGACACCTTACATTTAATTAATTTTTATCTTGAACAAGTTCTTAATTAATATTGACAAAATTTGAGTTCGTCGCTTTTGTTGAAATCACCACAAAATTAGTTTAAAAAGCCAAAATTTACAAAAACCGCGCAATTTGTGTTTGTTTTATATTATTTTCTAAAAAAAAAATTTTGGTTAGGTTTATTTGTTTTTTTTTAATATGTAGAGCTTGGAAATTTAAGAATGCTTTTTGAAAACATTATTAATGCAAAAAGGTACAGTTTATACCTTTCAACAAAAATACCTACACTTCATTTATTTCAATTTTGGACAATGTTTTAAAAAATAGTTAACATTTGTGTTCGTCGCTTATATTGAAATCACTACAAAATTAGCTCAAAAAGCTGGAATCTAGAAAATCATCCAACAATTTTACATTTTAGGTAAAATATAAACTGAGATAGGTACTTTTGCTTGTTTTATGTAGTTCTCTAAGAATAGGTATGATTTGAATAAGTTTGTTTTCTTCAAATGCAAAGCTCTGAAAATTAAAGATGGTTTTAAAAAAATGTTTTGAGTGGGCCATTAATTTCATAGTGTGGTGTCTATACATTTTGGTAGAAATAGTTACATTTAGTTTATTCCAACTTTGAACAAGTTTTTAAAAAAAATAGTTAAACGTGGTGTTCGTCGCTTATGTTGAAATCACCAACAAAATTTGCTGAAAAAGCCCAAATCTACATAAATACTTTGAATAATTTTACATTTTATATAAAAAAGAACACCAACTTTTGTTTGTTGCACTCTATTTTCTAAGATTATTAATAAGTTTCTGTTGTTTCTGACATTCAAAGTTTTTGAAAATCGAGAGTACGTCGCTCGCTTATATTGATGTTACTAGTTTATGATTCAAAAACAAAGTTACATTTTTAAATTTGGTGCAAATGTGCTTTGATTTTGTTCGTTTTGTGAGCTAAGATGCTGGAGACTTCAACGACGCGCTAGACGACGAACCCACCGCGCTGAAAAATCCTCCATAATTAATTCCGAGTTCTTTTTGGCTGTATTTTCCTCGGAATAGTAATTAGAAATCTCCTATTGTCGTTTGACATGGGCGGACGTTGGCAATAGTTAAACATTGGCTACGGTCAGCGGTCGAGGAATTTTAAGTTGTTTTTGACACATTTCAGTCCAGTAGCCAGTCCCAAACAACAATATTCTGTTTCTTTGACAGAAAATGAGAAGCAGGTAGTCATTTAGAGACATGAATGATCTCGGCTATTGTCGGACCGTCGCTTTCTCAAAACATTTCGCGGCACTTCTCGTGTCCCATTAAACTAACCCATTGTGGGCTTTATTTTGATTTCCAAACCAACAATTTTCCACGCTACGTGCTTGGGGTGTTTTCTTATTAAAATACGGGGGTTTAGTGACCTTCAAGTGAAGCTCCGGTAGTCGTATATCACTTGAAGCATTTGTCAAGCTTTCTTTTCGAAAATTATTGTTTTGACCGAATTGAGGCCACGACAACTATTGTGGTTTTATTCACAAGTGTGAGGAAGCTACTTTCTGATTACTTTATGGTTTTATTGAGGCGAGCTTTGATTTTTCACGATTTTATTCACTGACATTTATGGCCTTAACTATTTACAACCGCTCGGATAATTTCAAATAAAGTGTAAACGGGCACCAAACGCAATTAACATGAAACTTATGCAAATAATCATCGCAAGTGCGAGCAGGATCTCAGCGGTGTGGGAGGCGCTGAACAAAGGCCGCTTCACACAAAGAGAATCAAATAATTTTTATTCACTTGAACAAAATAAATGGTTTAGGCGCCGGTAAAAAACTAATTATCAAATAAATAATTATAAAAAAAACACTAACATTGAAACTGGGTTCGTCGCCTGTCGTTGAAGTCACTTGAAATTTGGCCAAACAACAAGCTTTGGAGCTTCGCACTTAAACAAAATAAAGGCTTTAGTCGCTCAAAGTGCAAAAACAACTAACTATGAAATAAATAATCATGAGACAAGACTAATTTTGAAACAGGGTTCGTCGCTTGTCGTTGAAATCTCTCGAAATTCACCCAAAGAACGAGCTTTGGAGCTTCAGCGCCAGCACAGCTCGTTAAATCATGCTCATTTACGCTTCGTGCATCCAAAAGTGTGTGATTAACTGTCATATTTCTGTGTTTTGTTGGAGACTTCAATGATCGTTCGAACAAACGACGAACCTCTCAAGGGGCGTAAATTCAATTTTTTGGTCTAGTTTGGCAATTACTTTAACTACCGGTTTGCTACTCTGTTGCTATTTCCGTCGGTAAGCCGCAGCTAATGATACGGTAGCCGTAAAGTCGCCGTTTCCGCCCGCCTAATTTATAGATTTCGTAGCTCGCACGTCAAACAAGAAAAATCTCATTTGGGCCATCACGCCCATGTGATAATGAGCCTTTTACCGTATTCGGATGCGCGATTGTGTAATTTTCGAGTACTCACTCGCCTCTCGGGTCTTTCCCAATTCCACTGGAAATTAGAGAGGCGGCCGTGGTAGTTAAAATTAATAGTTCTACAATAAAGTTTTACTATTCCGAATTGAAACAAAGCGACTCGTAGGCGGCTTGTTCCAGCTATAAAACGATAAAATTTATTTTTCGTGGGGTTTATGAGGGTTTTTTAACGAGATGGCGCTCGCTGTCGTCCATTTTGTAAATTAATTAAGGATTTTTTCGCCACGTCATGCTCTGATATATCAATTAAAGCCGTGCCTACCGCACTGACTTCATTAAGTGTTTAAATCAGAGTCACTTGATTAATACGTTCTACTGAAATTAATTAAAGACAGCTAACTAGATTCGTCCACCCTACACATACAAAATCTGCGTCCAATTGACGAAAATAATTAAGATTTTTAATAGGTTTATTAATGAGATAATCAATAAGGTAATCAAGTAGTCCCGAACATTCTGAGTTAATTTGTTTGAAAACTCTTCATTATCGAGGCCGTGACTTGACGATTCTCCGATTAAGGTGCCTTCACATCTTGACGCGCTCGTCGATTTATCACAAACGATATTTTCATCCCTATTCCCTAACGTCTTATTTTCAAAAAGAACAAACACAATCGATCCTAAAATAACACTTTTGAAGACTGAAAACTCGATTTTGAGCCAACTTGATGGTATTGTTTCGACCAGAAAAAGTGTGAAACTACTTTAGGGGCCGTAACGTCTTGATTGAATAAAATCTTTAATTTAGGTATTAAGTAGTCAATTTACGCTGTTGTTAAGTGAATAGTAATTGGAGGTATTATGCGGAGCTTCAAAGACCCACAGCGAGTTGTCGATCACTAGAATTTTTGCTTATTAGTTAATTTGTTTCAAGTTTGTCTGAAACGGT
This sequence comes from Tribolium castaneum, assembly GCF_031307605.1. NCBI lineage: Eukaryota > Metazoa > Arthropoda > Insecta > Coleoptera > Tenebrionidae > Tribolium > Tribolium castaneum. Next base: position 6,819,278 of record NC_087399.1, on the reverse strand, counting down.
GTTTGAAAACAGTCGAAGAAAATTAGAGTTAATGACATGTCATAAAATGTTTACACTAGATTTAGAAAATATTTAGAATTACAGTGAAATAAAACATTTTAAAACATTTTAAAAATTAGTGCAAAATCTGTTTTTATGAATGTTTATTTTGGAGATTTGTGTGATTTCAATGATCAAATAAGCGAGAAACTTCCAATGTAAGTGTCCGAGAAAAATAGGTTATTTCTCAGATATTTTATCAATTTGTATAAACTCTTGTCTAAAAGTAATTAGTTATAAAAGCAAAAATCTGATATTTTGGAAAATCTTATTTTTTGACATGGGTATGTATTTAGATTGGATCGAAATTTGTTTTTGTGAAACCTAATTTATTACGCGATTTCTGCATTGTTTTGTTTATTTGACAGTTTTTGAATTTTGAAAATCGGCTTAAATCTATCGAGTTATCGTTTTTTGTTTTGGAGCTTTGAATGACTTTAATAGTCACACAAGCCACGAACTTAGAATTAATTTCAGATAAAAAACGGGTTCCCTTTTTGCTATTTTATTGATATGTCACCTACAACATCAAGCAGTCTGGGCAAAAATAACACTCTCGATTTTAGGCCAACTTGATGGCATCACACCGACCAGAAAAATAGTGAAACGACAGCGAGAATTTTTGCTTATTAATTAATTTGCTTAAAGTTTGTCTGAAACGGTGTTTGAAAACAGTCGAAGAGAATTAGAGTTAATAACATGTCACTAAATTTTTACACTATATTTAGAAATTATTGGAATTACAGTGAAATAAGAATAATTAATTTCTTTTACAGCTGTTTTAACCATTGGAGACAACTGTTACATAAAACTTATTAGAAAAAAGTAGCTAAATGTAGAAAACATTAGATTTTGTATACTGGGTGTTTCTGGACCTGCATTTTTTAAAATTTTGTATAGGTACAATTCAAATCAACAATTTTTTTTAAAATGGCTGAGCTTTCGGAACTGCGCAAAAATTTAAAGTTGGCGCCATTTTAACATCGTTTCGAAAGTTCAGCCATTTTGAAAATAATTTACTTAAACTTAGAATGGTCGATTTAGATTGTGTACAAAATTTTAAAGCTCTAGCTATATCAGAAGTTAAAACGTTTCTAATGTAGGTTCTAAAAGAATCAGCCTGTATACGTATTTTTCTACATTATTATGAGAATAATCCTGTTTACAAGTACTAAAAAATACTAAAACATTTTAAAAATTAGTACAAAATCTATTTTTATAAATGTTTATTTTAGAGATTTGTGTGATTTCAATGATTAAATAAGCGAGAAACTTCGAATGTAAGTGTGCGATAAAAATAGGTTATTTCTCAGCTATTTTATCAATTTGTATAAACTCTTGTCTAAAAGTAGTTAGTTATAAAAGGAGAAATCTGATATTTTGGAAAATCATATTTTTTGACATGGTTATGTATTTAGATTGGATCAAAATTTGTTTTTGTAAAACATAATTTATTAAGCGATTTCTGCATTATTTTGGTTTATTTGTCAGTTTTCGAATTTTGAAAATCGGTTTAAATCTAATCGAGTTATCGTGTTTTGTTTTGGAGCTTTGAATGACTTTAATAGTCACACAAGCGACGAACTTTGAATTAATTTCAGATAAAAAACGGGTTACCTTTTTGCTATTTTATTGATATGTCACCTACAACATCAAGCAGTCTGGGCAAAAATAACACTCTTGATATTGGGCCAACTTGATGGCATCACACCGACCAGAAAAATAGTGAAACGACAGCGAGAATTTTTGCTTATTAATTAATTTGTTTAAAGTTTGTCTGAAACGGTGTATGAAAACAGTCCAAGGAAATTAGAGATAATTGCATGTAATTACATTTTTACAAACGTGGTAAAAGTTTACAACAATGAAATGATTTTCTTACAGGTACTTATCATGTCTCATTACACACAATACACGTTATAATCATTTGCCTGGGAATTAATTATAGGTTTGCGTCTTGACGAGTGTTTCACCTTTATTGTTAAAAATGTCGCGGTTTCGTCTTTCGGTTTGTGGCCATAAATCTCGAATAAGGCAAGGCAGTAAATGCCTAAACCTTCACGACTGTACCAACTCGCAAAGGCCACCATTCTCCGCAATTAATCGCTAAATTCTGGGTGCAGTAATTATTTATTCCCGTATTGAAATTTATAATCGGTTAAAGAGACAAACAAGAGTGCTAAAACACTATCATTTCCACCCGGTCGATACGATTAATCACAGGGCGGGGGTTCCGCTTATTAGATTAACTTAATCTGTTACAGTCCGCGGGAAGAAAGTGAACGATACCATCTTTAGTCCTTTACCAATTATGTACCTACTGCGATTGAATCACTAATCGAGAAAGCTGTCTTCATCTCAATACGCGATATCTGATTGTAATTCCCGTATCAATAACGTCGCTGCTCACCGGGAAATATTTCAGCTATGTACAGTCGACGCGAAATTTAAACTCCAATCGAAATACATTTATTAAAATATACAAGGTTAATCAGTGGCAATTTTTCAATTCTGAAATAAAAATCAGTGAAGTTATATTAGTCATCGTTTAGGAGATTTGAGTGATTTTAATAATCACACAAGCGACGAACTTGGAATTAAAGAGAAAAAGTAGTTTTATTATTAGATTGACTATAACGAAATACTCGATTTTAAAAGTTTGACACATTTTAAGAAAAATTACTTAATAAATTTTGTCAAATCGGTTTAAAACTTAGCAAGTTATTGATCTTTGTTTTGGAGATTTGAGTGATTTCAATGGTCACCCCAGTGACGAAACTAAAAATTAATATAAAATCATGTCACACATTTCTCAGATGGGTAAACTAAATAAAATTATTTAGTTGTGCAGAAAATCATTTAAATTTTTTCCCATATTTTAAAGAATTTTGCAATTTCTACTTTGTTTTCAAGAAACACTCGGTACATTTGTTTACGTTCTTTTTAATTCTGGGTTACTTTGCCTATCTGATAGTTTTTAGATTTTTTTAAATCGGTCTAAATATTTTTGAAATTTTTAATTAGAGTAAGTTCAATAGTTACATAAGCGACGAACCTTGAATTAAAATAAAATAAGATATAGGTTACTAATGAGCTATTTTATCCATTGTCAAGAAAGATTTTGTCAATAAATATTTTGCAAATACGTTTTAATTTTGCATTACTTTGTTTGTAGCACTTATTAAATGTTTCAAATCAGCTTAAAACTTCTCAAATTATTGATCTTTGATTTGGAGATTTGATGAGTAATTTCGGTAATCACCCCAGTGACGAAACTTAAAATTAAAATAAAATTATACACGATTATTTCAGACAGGTTGGTATTTTACTTAGTTGCGTAAAATATTAAATAACATTTGTTTATTATAAACGCGAAAACTTGATTGTTTGAGTTCTTTGCTAAATTAAAAAAAATGCAATTTTTACTTTATTTTCACGAAACACTTGGTACATTTACATATTTACATTTTAGTTAATTCTGGATACTTTGCCTGTTTAACACTTTAGAGATTATTAATTAGAGTAAGTTCAATAGTTACATAAGCGACCAACCTAGAATTAAGATAAAATGAGAAATAAATAAATAGCTAATAAACAGTTTTTTAAATAAATTTGTTATTTATAAATGTAAATATCCATATGTAATTTACGTAAGTTATTTTTTCTTTAAAAGATTCTAATTCTAATTATTTAAATTGCTAAAATTTCTCGTTTTCTCAGTTTAAAATAGTTAAAATTAATTGATTTGTCTTGGAGATCTCAGTGATTTTAATAGTCACTCAAGCGACGAACTTGTAATTAAACGGTAATATGACATAGTAATTTTTTATTATATCAACTACTACCTATTTAAAACCTTTTAACAAAAAACACTGATAGAAAATCTCTAATTGTCCGGTGTAGAGAGGTGTCCACTGATAGTAGGTTGAAAATTTTAATATTGGTTTTGTTACGTTCCTACAATAAATGTCCGTTGTGAAAGAGTGTCCGTTAAGAAAGGTTTTACTGTATTTAAAATTTGTTAGTCAAATATGCAAAAACTCGACTTTGAAAGTTTTTTTTTTAAGATTTTTTAATAAAACACTTTCGTTACGCAACTTTTTATTTTTTTAATGTTTAAAATTGATCTAAAATTTGTAAAGTTATTAAATTTTTTTTTGGAGATTTGAGTGATTTCGATGGTCACCTCAGTGACGAAGCCTAAAAAATTAATTTAAAGTAAGCTTATCTAGGATATTTTTCAGGAAGAAATTTTATTTAGTTGTACAGAAAAATTTATTTATTATAAACGCGAGTGTCTTATTTTTTTGTTTTTTGCCATATTTAAAAAACATTGCAATTTCTACTTTCTTTTTATAAACACTCAGTACATTTTTTACGTTTTAGTTCTAGATTTCTTTGCCTATTTGACAGTTTTTAATTTAATTTTAATAATTTTGAGATTTTTAATTCGAGTGAGTTTAATAGTCACATAAGCGACGAACCTAGAATTAAAAGAAAATGAGAAACAGTACCATGAGTTCTCACATTAACAGAAACAAAAATCAAAAAAATAAATTAAAACCAATAAAATAAGCTTTCAAAAAATATATAACTTGTCCTGTTATAATTTATTTCAAAAGTTTTGTAATCTTCTGAACATAAAACGGTCAAACTTTCTTTCCTACCTAACATTGAAAGCTTCCAATTCTAATTACATAAATTGCAAAAATTGCTTGAACACTATAGTTTAATTGGTTGTTGTAGTTTAATTCTAAAAACGACGAACCGGATTAAAATTTGAGTTTTGGAATATTAACAAAAACTATTCTTAAGTATTATTTTTGCGTAAAAGTTTCAAATCTATCAATTGTAATTAGTGGTTACTTAAATTGTCAGAGTGTGCAGAGACTTCACAGTGTGAGACGGTTGAATTGATTGGTTGTTGCAGTAAGATCCTAGAGACTTGAATGAGCCGATAGACGACGAACCGAATCAAAGCGGAATTTTGGAGCTATAGATATTATTAATAAAAAACTATTGTTGTGGTGAGCATTGAGGCGTCTTTCATTGTTGTCTCCTTTGTGTTGCGTTGTAAAATTCCATAAATCGGTCGATGGTGTCCATGATGAAACAGTGTAGCATTTAGTCCCAAACAATGGCTAACTCGATGCCGAATGAATGGGCACATTTCTAAAACAGTGTGAAGTCGGTCCATTACCGTCCATTGTGGCCGTCGTGAGCCGCGGGGGACACGAGCACCTAAATGCCCGTATTGTTATCGAGTTAGCCTTGTATTTGATTATGTGATTACCTGTGGCAGGTGTACGAATTCCGCGCATTCTGCCGATGATTGATTGAATTTTGTTCGGCGTTTTGTATTGAATGCATTAAGAGGTGTTAAAATCGTTAACGTCAGGACGTTTCGGCACCGGCGTCCGTCGTCGTCATCAGGTGCCGATTGTTTCGGAAACGTGAGACGAGGACGCGATGACATTACTCTGTTTGGACAGACGACAAGGGCCAGTTAAGTTGTAAAGGTCCGAGATACATCGCTCGGATATTTTTATATGTTCGCGCGTGTGGTCGCGCAGACTTGGTGACGACATTTATAGTCGTCGCCCATGACCAGAATTGATACACGTCTTTATAACACGTGCACCAAAACTCAAGAGAAAGCGAAACCCTTGAGACGGACCGCGACACGGATACGTACCCCCAACGCTAATTGGACAAAAATTCCCAACGGAATCCGACTCCGGCATCAGTCAAACCGATTGATCACGAACGAAATTTGATACCTACCACGCGATATTTATTGTGCCAAATCTCTTACGTCACCTGATTCTATCGAAACACAGCCCATTATTGGCCTTCAAATAATTGAAAAATAAATATTTTATTTATAAAAATTGTAAATACTAATTTTCTGCATCACCTACAGTAATTTTCAAATATACAGGCTGTTTCAGAAATAATACACAATAAGTAGGGTATATTAAATTATAAATGGATATTGTGTTCTTTAAAACACGTGAAATTTTTGGAGCACGACGGCGTAGCCGGAGTGCTCGAAATAGAGCAAGTTATCCACGAATACTTTAGGCTTTTTTTTATTGATACACTTTGAAATCATAAATTAAATACTAATATTAATAGTAAAAAAAAATGGAAATAACGTAATGTGAGACCAGTATATATATATATACCTTTCGTTGTCATGGAATTAATTGTCATTATAATAAAAAATTATTAAAAAGTTGCCAATTATCTTTACGTTTCTTGGGTTATAGACACTTTAAAAAACCTGTGTTTTTTTAATAATAAGCAAAATAGGTTACTAATAAATAATTCTGTAATTTATTAGCTTATTATTTAAGAAATTTTGTGAAATAATTGACTTTTTGCAAAATAAATTCTTAGAAAAAATAAATTTTTGGTCATGTCGCACCAAATTTGTTTTTTTTTGTACTAGTTTAATATAAACAAAAACTAAGCTAAATTTTTGCTCTTAAAACATGTTTAAATTCTTAAAATTTGCGAAAAAAATATTTTTGACATAATTGTAATTTATTGTCTTACTTTTTTAAAAAAAAAATTACACAATAAATAAATTTTCTCTGATTAAACGTTTAGAAAAGGTAAATTCTTGGTCATTTTCGACAAAATTTGCTAATTTTTTTGTTTTAGTTTAATAAAAACAGAAAAAAAATAGATTTTTGGTACAAAAACGTGTTAAAACTTTGAGAACTTGCAGAAATAATGTCAGTTTTGGCATAGCTCTGTGATTTATTGGCATACTTTTTAAGAAATTTTGCGGAAGAGTTTTTGGAGAACTAACGCTAAGAAAAAGTACATTTTTGGTTATTTTCGACCAAATTTGATGTTTTTTTTCGTTCTAGTTTAATAAAAGCAGAAAAAAAATTGATTTTAATCTAAAAACGTGTTTAATTTTTCGGATCATACAAAATAATGTCTCTTTTGATATAATTCTGTAATTTATTGACTACCTTTAAAAAAAAAAAATCGTGTTCTTGCTGAATAAACGCTAAGAAATGGTGAATTTTAATCATTTTCGACTAAATTTGACGATTTTTTCGTTCTAGTTTAATAAAAGAAGAAAAAAAACTTGGTTATTTAATTTCTCGGAACTTGCAAAAATAATGTCTCTGTTGGCATAATTCTGTGATTTATTGACTTGATTTTTAAAAAAAAATGCAAAAAATGAGTTTTTACTGAATAAACGCTAAGAAAAGATAAATTTGTGGTTATTTGTGACCAAATTTAACGATTTTTTTGTTCTAATTTTATAAAAACTGAGCAAAAATGTGATTTTTGATCTAAAAACGTGTTTAAATACTTAGAGCTTGCAATTTTGGCGAAATTCTGTAAATTGTTGGCTTACTTTTTAAGAAATTTTACGCAAAAATTGAGTTTTTGCTGAATAAATGCTAAGAAAAGATAAATTGTTGCTCATTTTCGACCAAATTTGATAACATTTTTGTTCTAGTTTAATAAAAGCAGAAAGAAAAGTTGATTTTTGGTGTAAAACGTGTTTAAAAATAATTAACTTGCAAAAATAATTTTTGACAAAATAATTTTTGACATAATTCTGTGATTTATTTGCTTACATTTTAAGAAATTTTGTGCATTAGTTATGTTTTTGATAAATAAACGCTTGGAAAAGACAAATTTGTAAACAAAAAGTGGTAATAAGCTACTTTCTTGTAACTGTTAATGCTTTTGGAGAGAGTCTGTTAGATGCGAAAATAAAGAAGAATTTTTGATATTTTTTTTTAGGATGACGTAGGTATATGACCCAATTTTTTTTTAAATTTATAGATAAATGTAATATTTTGTTATTAATTCTACTCCATCAAATAAATTTTTAATTGTAGGAGCAGTTTCTCAGTTTCTGGTTTTATTTTTAAATTTCTGTTCTATTTAAAATTTCCTAGTTATTCAAATTTCGTAATTTTATATTTTTTTGATACAGTGAATTAAAAAAAACTGTATTCTTGAAGTCTAAATTTTCTTAATTTAAACACCATTGTCTGTTGTAAAACTTTATGGTGTACAAAGAAAACGTTGCTACAATATTATGTTTTCCTAATGTCAGATATGCTGTGCGAAGGCAATAGTACATTTTTTATTTAAAATATTTAGTGTTTACACTTATATTTATATTATAATTTACATATTACATATTGGCTTAAATTAGACAATACAAATTTAGGTGATGCACTTACGGCTTTTGAAAAAAAGAATAACATTTAAAGGTCAATAATGGGCTTTTTCAACTCGCTGAGACAACAGAAAACTATTACGGGTTCGGCGTCTAATCGCTCATTGAAATTAACGAAATTCTACTTGATTATTTATGTGTCGTCGTGCATTCCCCGGCAAATCGCAATTTTATTGTAATTTTATGCCTAGGAAGCGCAAGTAAAGACGTCACTTTAATTATTTAATCGTCTGCGTCCACATTTACACCGACCATAAATTAGGAAAATCTCGCAATATTTTGCAATTTACGATCACAAGAGCAGCGTTTGTAAACTTTCCCAGTAGTCGTTTCCTGCAATAATTTGCCCTATTGCTAATCAATCGCTTAATCACGTTTGTGAGAAAATGAAAGTCGCTCCGACTAACCGTGAACTTGTTTCAACTTTCACCCAAAATTATTAATCACGACGCGTCCGAAAAGACACAAAAAGCTCAGCAGGTTTCACTCGTAGCTCTATTTAATCCGGCGTGTAAACTACAGACACCTATTGTGTTTATATAATTAATGACCTCTTGAAGAATTTCATCCGACGGAATCGGCAAACGATTACTTCTCGATCGGTAATTAGAGAAATACGTCGGAATGAGTTTGATCTTTGACCATCGAGTGCTTCGCAGCGAGAGCTTCGACTATGACCCGGTTCGCACACAGAGCTGACTATGATGGATCGTGTTTACTTATTATTACCTATTACACTACTTGCCGGGTGCGAGACTACTTACCACGGCGATAAATCACATTTTTACACTAATTTCGAGCAAAAAACGCTGCTACGGGTTTGAACCAAATTGCTGCTAAGTGGTTTGTGTCACTCGCATTTATATACAATAAATTTTAGTTAACAGTCGACACAAATGGATAAAACAGCTGAGAAATGACCTATTTCTCTCACACATTTTAACCGAGGTTCGTCGCTTGTGCTATCATTGAAATCACTCAATCTTTCTAAAAGCTTTGCAGTGATTAAACTTAAAATACCTATTTAAAAAAAACGAGTATTTAAAAAATGTATTTTTGAAAAAACTACTTTAACCAATTAAGGTCTTATGGCGTTTTCAGCGTAAAAGAATTATGGCTACAGTTAAGTGATTTAAAAAGCTATGAACGTTTTCTTAAAACTCAATTTAATTTAAAAATGACATTTACAAAATGGTCTTTAGAAAATTAATAAAAATCTACTGTTTAGTAAATTATGGCTACTAACTCACCTTACTATAGTTCGAAACTCGTCGTTTGTTTTACCATTAAAATCACTCAAATTTTTTAAACAAAGATTCATAACTCAAAAAGTATCAGACCAATTTTTGAAATTCAAAAGCGGTTAAACAGAGAAAGTAGTGTAGAATCCAAGAATACTTTTATTAAGTGTTTTGTTAAAAAAACATTCTTTTTATTTTTAGTAAAACGGGAAGAACAATCTTCTTCAAAATATGTCAAAAAAATTTTAAAAAATTGATTTTTTGCATTTATAACAAAATTTAATGTTCTCTGTGTGACACAGATTGATAAAACATAAAAGGATGACGTGTTTTATATCTGAAATTAATTATAAGTTCGTCGCTTGCGTGACTATTGAAGTCATACACAGTTCTGAATCAAAAAGCTATACCTACCTACTCGAGTGTTTTAAGACAATTAAAAAAAAGTAAAATTTTCGACAAAATTAATAGGTTATTAAAAAATAAAAAGTTATTAAAATTATAATTTTATCGTTCTTGGTTTATTTTATACCTAAAAGTTTATTAGTTTATTTTTTTGTTAAGGTTTATCTATTATTAGTAATAGAAATATAAAAAAAAATATTGCTTATAATTAAACAGGGAAAAAACAAAAAATACCTGAAGCATTTTTGAGTGCAAGTGACGCCGATTTTTTAATGTGTTTCTTAATTTAATTTTTATTTAATTGCCTAATACTTATAACGTATACTTATAACAAGGATATGAATTTTATGCATTACTTTCCACACGAACGCGTTTTTAAGTGAGAAGCTGCCGAAAATTAAATTACTAAAATAAAAAAAATGCTAAATTAAAACAATCTGAGTTATTTTTGGGTAATTATTTATAATACTGTTATTTCTTAAAAGATGGACATGTCAAAAACAAAACAAAATTTGTTTTATTCCATTCATTAAATTGTTCTTAATTTAATATATACTTAAATGAAAAAAAATAGTCAAAACTTTTAATTTAAAGATGGTTTTGAGTAAAAATGTTGGTGATTTCAACAACAAGCGACGAACCCACAACTTTAAATTTTACAACTTTTTCGGATTTCCAGAAACAAACATTTTAAAATTTTGTTACAAAAATAATCTGTTAGAATCAAGCTTTTTTCAATCTCTTTGCATTAAAGGTCTTCTCTGTCCGAATAATTTCAAATCAGAAAAAATCACTTATCAAGAAATTAAAAGATCTAACAGATACTGAAAAATTAATTTTTCGAAATTCCTGAAAAAGAATAATATTTATTTTAAAATCATTTACTAGAGTTTGTTGCTTACATTATAAAGCTTCACAATTTTCAAAAATGTCACGTGATATAAACTTAAATTTAAACTAAAAAGAAAGTAAGCTTTTTATACCTATGTTTCTGGCAAACTTTTCGTATTTTTTTTTAAATAATATAAAATAAGTATAAGAAATTACAAAAGTGGGTTTATCGCCTATTGTTGTTGAAATCTCTAAAAGATTATGCCAAAAAAACGTTACAGTTAATGCTGGTTTTGTAAAAATTTTAAATAACTTTATGTGGATATGTAAGCAAATTTTGCAAATTTTGTGGTTCTGTTGCACAAAAAGTTTAAATTTTACCAATTCAAATACGTAAGCTTTTCACTGAAATTTTAATACTGAGATGAATATTTTAAAATATCAAGTTTGAAAATTTCTGATCTTATCGCTTGTTGTTTTACGTCTATTTTTTAACAAAACAACTTGGTTATTGTCCGTTGATTTAATTATTTATATTTTAAACATTCTTTACATTTTCACAAAAAAAACTATCTTTACTAAATTTGTTACAGCTTTGTAAAATTAACTGTGTGACAGTAACTGCACACGTGGTGAAAAAAAACTGTTTCAATTAGTATAATTTGTTTGTGTTTTGGTTTAGTACGTACAGTTAGTTGGTAGTTGCCAGTTGGAGATTTCAATAAGCGATAAAGCAACAAACCCAATAAGTGTTGTATCCCTTTTTGAGTGAATCTCAAATGTTTTATTTGATTCCTGAAAGAAATAAACCTGCAATACAAAAATTATTTTTAAAGAAAATAAGTAGATTTATTATTTCGCTAGTTTTTGGGTTCGTCGCTTACTATTGAAATCTCTAATTTTTCTAAGAATGAACAGTAGAAAGTGTTTTAAATACTTGGAGATTTCAATAAGTGATAACGCGTTGTTTGAATTGGTCACTAGATGGTGCTTTTGCTGCAAACCAGCAGGAACCAGGCTTGCCATATTAATAATTTTCCAATTTAAATAAGTGAATTGTATGACCAGTGTATATGCAAATCGGGCTCATCTAACACCATAAAGTATTCCGTTGTGTGGTTGTAAGCAATCCACCGTTTCCAGTTGTCCGTTCATTGTTCAATTTGTCACAACTCGCCTAGTGTGAAAAAGCTGAAAGAAGAAATAAAAAAATCGAAAATTTCCGTCATAATTCCTATAGACCCGTCTAATAATCAGTGTCGCTTGATAACGCGGGGTTGTCCGCGTGTGTGGCAGTGCTTTATGGCCATTCCCCGTGCCATGATTTAAAGCCGCAATGTTCTTATGTTCGGCCCACGCTTAGCATCTCTTCGCCTTATTTATGGCTAAGTCGTCTCGTTTTAAAATTGTCTTCTCTCGATCGCAACGTTTCCCGAAAATATCCCAAGTAGCGATAGAATCGCCGGGCGGCAACGACTCGAAAAAATGCCGAGATAACTCGGTCAGAGGTTACGATCATCTCAAAGTCTAGAGTTACCGCTCCTTTGTCTCTCCACCAACATGTGAAAACTCACTTGGGAGAGGACGATTTGGGGTGAAACGGATATTTACGAGCCGACTTTATCTGATAAAAGGAGAGGAGGTGTCAAGCGCGCGGGTGGGATGCTGTATTTAACGTTTTATGGACATTACGACCGTTCTAATAGAGGAAAGGTGTTCGGAATTAGGCGACTGATAACGAAATGTGTTATTTTACGGGGACTAATTGCCGGGGATTGGCTGCGACAGGTAGAAGACAAGCCAACAATCTACAAGCAATCAATTTAATTTACAATTTTTTTACGCTGTGCCCAAAACACGATTTTTGGAATTGGGGTTCGTCGCTTAGTGTTGAAATCACTCAATAAACAATAGAATGCGAGCATCGCGAGCTTCCAAACTTTCATAAATTAAATTTTTGCGACACCAACACCGCCTGGTATTGAAAGGAATAGTTTCAATGTGTTATATTTGATTAAAAAACACGTTTTAGGAAGTAAGTGTTCGTCGCTTTTTGTTGAAATCACTAAACAAATTTTACGAAGCGAGTGTTGCCAGCTTTACAAATCCTCACAAATTAAATGTTAGCATTATAAAACCTCCTGATAGTAAACTTACTGTAGCTTCAACTAGTTTATTTGACCAAAAACTATATTTTTGTAATAGAGGTTCGTCGCTTGTTGTTGAAATCACCAGAAAAGTTTATAATGCAAGCATTTTAAACTACAATAAACTTTTATAAATTAAATGTTAGAGACTACTACGTCTCCTGATAGTAAAATTAAAGGCTTCAGCTTGCTTTACTTTACAAAAACATGGATTTTGAAAATGAGAGACTCATCACTTATTGTTGGAGTTTTAAAAATATGTACGATTTGCTTGTGTTTGTGAGATTTGTAGACATTAATAAACATTTCATTAAGTACACACTTAAAAAATAATCGACGAATTTAAACACGAATTAAATAAAGCACAAAATAATAAGTGTAATAATTAGGAAGAGAATACAAACATCGCGAGTCTTGCAAACATTCTGAAACCAAGTGTTTGCAACAATCACAACAAAAAAATAGTCTCAATGTGTTTCATTTGACCAACATGCACGATTTTGCAAATTAAAAGTTCGTCGCTTGTTGCTGAAGTCACTGAATAAGTTCCACAATGCAAGCATTGAAAGCATTAGAAAACCTTAAAAATTAATTTTTTACATAATAATGTCAGCTAATATTACAAGTAATTAATGATTTTGACTTTTTCTATTTGATCAAAAACTAGATTTTTGTAATAAGGGTTCGTCGCTTGTTGTTGAAATCACCAGAAAAAGTCTATAATGCGAGCATTTCAAACTAGGATAAACTTTCAGAAATTAAATGTTAGGGACTACAACGCTCTCTGATACTGAAATTGAAGACTTCAGTTTGCTTTGCTCGACGAAAAACATCGATTTTAAAAATGTAAGGCTCGTCGCTTATTGTTGAAGTCTTCAAGTTGATAACAAAATGTATTCGATACGCTTTTGCTTCATGTTAGAGACAATGTTAAAGATTTCCATAAATATAGACTTAATTAAATAAGTGACAAATTTAAACACAAATTAAAAGAATAGGTTACAATATTTTATTTTTGAATTTTAGTTGGGCGTTTTGTATCATTAAACTTCAACAATTTAGCCTAAAATAGACAGTTATTGTATCACTAATCAGATTTTGCTTTTTAAATTTTTAATAACTTGGCTAGTTTTGGAAATTCTCGGAGACTTCAACACAGGCGACGAACCCACAATATCGAAAATGTTGGTGCACAGCTTTGCAACACTTGTCTAATGGTGATTTAATGACCGTTGATTTATTATTATTTGCCGCACTTGCTTATTAGCCTATTATCACTTTGCTTTGTAATTTATGGTGATTTTAAATTCAAATGTTGGAATAGGTAATTTTAGTCGCGCAAATAGACTAATCTTTGTTACCCCGTCGTAAAAAATAATTAGTTGAAATAAATCCCGAAACTAATTTTGTGCCGTATGTCTTCTCCACAAAAGAGTTTAGAAAGCCGTCACTTATCGAGAAGAGTTTATGTTTTCACATCTTTCAGATCGGTTGATATATCGCCGTCTCCTACTGCGTACAATTAAAAATTTCATTATTTATTTGAAATTTTGATTTAGTTTTACTATCTTAAAACCATTAATAATTAAAAATAGCCGAAGCTCCTTGAAAAGCTCCACCATAAATAACCAGGATTTATGACGGGACGAAGGGATGAAACCCACTTGTATCAACAAGCAAAACCCGATTTTAACTATTTATTGGTAGTGAATCAGCGACGTCTTTATCCTTATTATGAGTCGTGGGCCGTGTCTGAACTCGAGATTTTTTTACACCTACCTGCAAAACGTTAAATATGCAAATGCGTCTTGGACCGAAATTGATTTTCAATTTGTGAAATTTTAATTTCGCGAATTTGCATCGAGCTATAAACATGTCGTCGACGGTGACTAACGTGCGATATGCGAACGCTTTACGCCCTAGACACAAAAATAACACTTTTGGATAAAGAGCGGCAAAGGTGATAAAGACTTCTCAGCGAATAGGAGATTTTATCAGCGGCTTGAACACTTATTTGTAGGTATAGGTGCACGAGCCTGGCCGGATTATTTGTTTCACTGCCTGTAGATCAAGTTACCTATTTAACCTTCAAATGTTTTCAGACGTTGTTTTGAATTTTGGAAATTGTAGAGTCGGAGACTTCAATGAGTTATTAAGCGACGAACGCAAATTCTAAATAACATCAAAATTGGATTTCGTCAAGATAATCACGCACTTTTTTATTTCAGGTCAGGAAAAATCAGCAGCGTGAAGTAAACAAGGTGGCCAAATTATCAACTTGTCACGAACTAGGATAATTGCTATTTTAACATGTTGTTACGGCATTATCGCTAGTAGCCTTGTGTGGTGAGATATTGTTTTCCGGAAGAGTGAACACGTGACACTTCAGGTCTGAAAATTTTTAAAATTTTAGTTGGGGCTCGTCGCTCCACTAGGCATTGAAGTCTCTACCAAGTTTTATTTTATGTTCTATTTTACAACGCATTACAGTTTTAAACGCTTAATTCCTAACAAGTTTATACCTAATTATTGATGTAACTTACCTAAATTTTGTTTTTTTTTGAGTTGGTGACTTATACTTGTTATTAGTATAGAATCTCCAAAAAGGAAGCTTTAAAGCACTTTACATGCTAATAATTAGCGCCAAAACGCGTTTATATTTTATAAGCCTAGCTTGAATTCGGGTTTAATTCGCTTTGTGTCAGATATTATTGGCAATTATTATGGAGACTGCAATGCCGTTGCAGTAATAGGCAACGAACCTATTTTTTATTTTTGCCATTTTCTTTTGAAGTGCTAATGATAAAGTCAAAATAAAGTAACCAGAGCTTTCGTTGGTCAAAATAAAGCGATTTTTTAAATAACTTTTTAAATGAATACCTACTTATAACTGATTTTTATAAATGATGCTACACATAATTTGCAATCAAAACCATATGTTTTAGTGTTATTTCTTCGGTTTTTTGTTATTATAAAAGACTTACGTACTTATAAAACAAATTTACATAATTGTAGCCATTTTTGTTATACCTTACTCGAGTGATATTTTATTTTTATTCGAAAGGTCTATTATTTATAAACAATTTTAAACTAAATAATTTAAGTAATCGCAAACGTGTCAATATTTATGGTGTTTGCCGATTATTATCTTTAAGTTTGTTTGCAATTTCTGAAAATTATTGCTTTATAATTTGAGTGTTCGTCGCCTGATATTGAAATCTCCAAAAAGGAAGCTTTAAAGCACTTCACATGCTAATAATTAACGCCAAAACGCGTTTATATTTTATAAGCCTAGCTTGAATTCGGGTTTAATTAGTTATGTGTTAGATATTATAAGCAAATATTATGGAGACTTTAATGCTGTTGCAGTAATAGGCAACGAACCTATTTTTTATTTTTGCAATTTTTTTTTGAAGTGCCAATGATGAAGTCAAAATAAAGCAACTAGAGCTTCCACAGGTCAAAATAAAGCGATTTTTTAAATAACTTTCTAATGAAATACCTACTTGTAACTGATTTTTATGAACTTAGCTGCACGTAAATTGCAATCAAAACCATATGTTTTGATGTTATTTCTTTAGTTTTTTGTTATTATAAATTACTTACGTACTTATGAAACAAATTTACATAATTGTAGCCATTTTTGTTATACGTTACTCGAGTGACATTTTGTTTATATTCGAAAGGTCTATTATTTATAAACAATTTTAAACTAAATAATTTAAGTAAACGCAAACGTGTCAATATTTATGGTGTTTGCCAATTATTATCTTTAAGTTTGTTTGCTATTTCTGAAAATTATTGCTTTATAATTTAAGTGTTCGTCGCCTGATATTGAAATCTCCAAAAATGAAGCTTTAAAGCACTTCACATGCCAATAATTAACGCCAAAACGCGTTTATATTTTATAAGCCTAGCTTGAATTCGGGTTTAATTAGTTTTGTGTTAGATATTATAAGCAAATATTATGGAGACTTTAATGCTGTTACAGTAATAGGCAACGAACCTATTTTTTTTTTTGCAATTTTTTTTTGAAGTGCTAATGATGAAGTCAAAATAAAGCAACTAGAGCTTCTACAGGTTAAAATAAAGCGATTTTTTAAATAACTTTTTAAATAAATACCTACTTATAACTGATTTTTATGAACTTAGCTGCACGTAAATTGCAATCAAATTCATATGTTTTGGTGTTATTTCTTTGATTTTTTGTTATTATAAAATATTTACGTACTTATAAAACAAATTTACATAATTGTAGCCATTTTTGTTATACGTTACTCTAGTGACATTTTGTTGTTATTCGAAAGGTCCATTATTTATAAACAATTTTAATCTAAATAATTTAAGTAGACGCGGACGTGTCAGAATTTATGGTGTTCGCCGATTATTGTTTGCTATTTCTGAAAATTATTGCTTTATAATTTGAGTGTTCGTCGCCTGATATTGAAATCTCCAAACAAGAAGCTTTAAAGCACTTCACAGTATTGGAATTACTACTAATAAACTCTTGAGATGTTTTATCTAAAATTTTGTTGGTATTGTGTTAAGTTTTACCATAAAGTATTTGCTATAAAATATAGAGACTTCAATGCTACCGCAGTATTGTAAACCTACTGTCTGTAAACTAAAATAGATAAGTACATCTAAGTGTCGATATATGGTAAAACCGATCCCAAACCAAGCAAAATAAAGCTCTGTTGTGCTTAATTGTAGGTACAATTACTGAAATTGTGGGTTCGTTGCTTGTGGTTGAATTTTAATTTTTGGAAATGATTTTTGTAAATTAATGTTTTAATTATTAATTTTGTTCAAACTGCTATGAGACGTGCGTTTAATTAGTGTTAGTTCCCAGAAATAAGTGTTCATTTCGCCGGTTTGGAGCGTTTTTTGTGGTGATTTTTTTAATTTCTAAATTAAAACAATCCGGCATTAATTGGCCCGTCATAACAATAAAAATGCTAGACCTCCAATAAAAAAGGTCGGCTGAAGGAGGCGAATTCAGGAAGAAAAGATCCCGTGACAGGTCTATAGCGCGGCGTTGTTCGCTCGACACAAGTAATGACTGACGCATTTTTTGTTCATTTAACGACGTTACAGGTCCGCTGCTTCATTAGGGCTGCTATAAGCCCACCAGCAGGGGGTATCGGAACTCTTTGCCCCGCTGAGGCTTGCTGACGGCTTTGCGGAGGTGTTATACCGGCGGTTAGTGCGTTTTGACGGACTCGACTCTAATTTAAAATTATTTCACGTCGTTATGCAGCCAGTGACAGGAGAATTTTGATTAAAACTCGAGCTTTCGGCCCGGCAGCGCAAATATTGGCCCAAGATAAAGCTCACTTGTTCCCACAATATTTTACGCGTTATCGCTGGAAAATCTCGGCCATCGATCGACTTATCGTCAAACCCCCCGGAATATCCGGTAGGTATACAGCCTGTCTTTATTTCTTGACGGTTGGGTAAATAACTTCATCGGATCACCTCGTTTCGTTGAGATATATTTAAGTTGACATGACGTAGTATTTTGATAATCATTTTTAATCTTGTGGAGAGTTTCTTTCGGTCGTTGGGTTATTAACAAGCCGTATCTGTCGTCAGTCTTTCATTTTTACACTTAATTTCATTCGAGAAGGATCGGGGAGTAAATAAAATCGTGTCTGTTCATCGCGACGTAAAAATGAGACGCGACGAGGAATTTTGCCCCGGTTTGGGGCTCATTATACGGCCAACATTGACAAATTACACCACACAAGAAATTGCAACAAACAACGGGGTTCGTCGCCTGTTACCTCAACGGCGTTGAAGTCTCCAAAATATATAACAAAAGTAAACAAAAATCGATACAAAATTTGTAGCAACAATTATTTTAGACGAAAGCAACGACTTATATACCAACTTGCTTTAATAATAGCTCAAAATTGCCGTTTTTTGGTCGCAAGTAATATATCGGTAAATAAAAAAACAAAATTAAACAAATCTTCAAAAATAATAAACAACTGCTTAAAATGTTTGATTTTATGGTTACTATGAAAATCTATGCAAAAATTTAAAAATTTTTCAAAAAAAAATGTGGAGACATCAACAACAAGCGACGAACTCAGTTTACAAAATCTTGAAAATTAACACTAAAATCAAAGATATTTTAAAAAATTTAAGTAATTTTTATCTAATTTTTTTGTGTAGGTATTTTGTAGATTTATTTTATTTTTTATTGAATTCGACAAAAATGTAGCTTATGCTATAATTCTAATAATTTCACTGTTTTTTAAGTTACAATGTAATAATACGAGTACAGTAAAACCTCTCACCAGACACCGACAGGAAATTTTTAAGTGTCCGTTGTAGAGAGGTGTCCGCTAATGGTAGGTGAAAATTTTAATAAAAATTTTGTTACAATCTTACAAAAATGTCCGTTGTAAAGAGGTGTCCGTATTTGAAAATGTCTGTTAAGAAAGGTTTTACTCTACATTAAGATTTAGAAAAAAATGAACATAATATAATTATTTATGATTTAATATAATTTTATAGCCGATAAAACCTTTAAAAATATAAGCTGAAAAAGTGCAACCGGAACAGTAAAATTTAAAGGCTTTTTAGTTCTGTAAGTTAAAAACTTGTTGACTGTTTTTTCAGAATGCAATTAATAAAAACTCCAATAATAAATAATAAAAGCACAAATTATAAAAATTAAAATCAAAACAATATTTTTAAGCAACACGTAAGCTTTTACAATAATTTTTACAGTTTTTTCTTTTCAAAAAATTGGAGACTTTAACAACAAGCGACGAACTCAAATTTACCATGTTCCCATAAAAAATACGGCTTTAAGTTTCCAAAAACGTGGCTTTTTTATTAAATTATTAGTTTAAAGAATTTACGACTCTAAAACAACTAAAAATAAAAAAATCTACAGTAAAAAAATATTAAAAAATAACTTCTAAAACTTAAAAAATTTTTTTTCGGGATTTTTGTAAACACGATTTCTTACCAGTTATTTGAAACACGTGGGTTTCCAACAATTTCTTGCTAGAAAAATTCTACATAACTTTGAGAGAGCTTAAATCGCCTACTTGTTTTGTTGAAATAAACCTGACAATGGTTTAAACTGCCTGATATTAGGAAAATCTTAATTTAGTCTTTGATTTTATGTTAAAATGAGCCAAATCGCCGCCTACTTGTTTTGTTGGAATAAACCCGAGAATGGTTTAAACCGCTTGATATTAGGCAAAATCTTAATTTTGTTATTGATTTCTTGCTTAAAATGAGCCGAAGCGCTTAAGATTTAAAACTAAAACGCAATAACTTCTCGTTAAAAAAAGCATTAAGCAATAAATCGATAAATAAAAAACAAAATTAAGCGCCGAACCCACCAATCAAAATATTATGTGCTTTTTTATCGACAAGGACAACAATTTATAATAATTTGTAATAATTAGTTACGGCTTTTGTTAAATTTTTTATCGGAAAACCGCAAGCATCGCTCACATTGTGAACAGGTATTTCCGTCTCACTTGTAGCAATAAAAAATGGTATTATTGGTTAAATTAAATTCAAATTTGTTATTCCCGAATCTACATAATAAATTCATTTTTAAACGGTGCCATTTTTGAATATTGTTTCGGTTACGCTTTGATGATTTTTTATTCAGTTTTTGTGTATTTTTATTTGGCGATTAAGCTTGTAGTTTATTTGAGAAGCGTCTTGCTGTCCCAATCTAATAAATTTCAGTTTCAGAGTTTCAGTAGACATTACAACTCACCTGGCGCTAGTTAAAATGTAAAATAGGTCGATAATTCAGTACCTCATAAAGTCCGGCGAGAGGCTTCTCTTTCCAGTTGCTATCTAAAAAATATGACTATTTATGAAAATAAGTTTCTATTTGTAATTATGCTAGAGCCATTTACGTATCGTAAATAATCGTTAATGGCCCCTCTGGTAGCCTTAATAAAAGGAATCTGTTTGAAATAGTAAAATATACATATTAATATAGAGACTTTATGCTCCGGTTTTCAGGAATTTCGATCGGTAGTCGTGAACTGAAACTATTCGGAAAAATCAATGAAGCTATCCGTCGGACCAGCGTCGTCTCTGTTTGATCCTCTCCAATATTGAACAGCTCTCAGAGGAACAAATAAATTTTTCGAATGATTTTTTGGCACCGGCTGAAAACCGGAGAGAATGCGACGTGCAGACTGTTTCAGGAAACAAATGATAGTGTCCGATGAAATGATGGCGGTCCATTGAGTACACGGAGGTCAAAGGTGAGCGAGCATGTTGCTGGCTCCCCGGGCCCCGCGTCGGCAAGGCTGATTTGTCATGCCCCTCCTGAAGCCGGCCCACGCATCTGCATTGCTTTCAATGAATGTCGAGACGTGGGTCAATCGACCCGATGGGAACGATTTTACCCAAAATCGGCGGCTGAATGGAGACACACAATCGGAAAATAAGGTGGGTTCGTCGCTTGTTGTTGAAGTCTCCAAAAATTTTACTGAAAAGGACAATTTTTACACTTTAAACTACACAAAAGCGTTTTGCAACACTGTAAGATTAACATTTATGTTAAATTAAAATTACTTCAAAGTCAGATTATTTATTTGAAAATTTGGAAAATGTTGCTTTGTCACTTTATCTACTACTAAAATCTTAGATTATCTAAAAATTTAAACTAAAACCTTGACTTTTATAGTTAGTTTACCAAATTGTATTGTGTTTTAAGAGCCTAAAGAAAAATGGAAAAAAATTGGGTTCGTCGCTTGTTGTTGAAGTCTCTCAAAATTTTACAAATGGAGAGCAAAACTATTTGTAAATAGTAATTTTAACCTTACCAAAAGTTAAAATTAACTAAAAACTGTTGTCACTTTTAATTTAAAACCAAACTTATTCATATTTGAAATTGTGAGTTTAAAACGCTATCTATTAGTTAGTTTTTTACAAAAATTGCGACATTAGAACAAAAAACTTTAAGAGCTAGTTATTCGAAATGCGTGACTTCCAAGATTACAAAAATAAGAAAAATTGTGGGTTTGTCGCTTGTTATTGAAATCTCCAAAAAATTTTACTGAAAAATACTTTAATACATATTTTAAACATAGCAATTTTTTTTATTTGTTTTTTTTTTCAAATTTTCTCCATTATTCTGCCTTTTTAGAAGATATTTCTTAGATTAATCATTATTCAGGTTTAAAAAAAAATGGGTTCTTTGCTTCTGTAAGTAGTCTCTGATTCATGTGCCTACAAAGAGCTGCTAGCAAAACTTGAAAAACATGTAATTAGCTTATTGTTTATAGAAATTGAAACAGATCTAGCCGTTTTGATTTAAATCTAGCTAATTAGTCGGAGACTTTAATGAGCGGGTAAGTAAGCATCGAACCCAACTGATTTTTTAATTATATGTTTACATTTCTCACATTATCCTTTATTTTCAAAAGTCGCTCTATTATAATTAAAGTTGTAAAAACATTAAGTTTGTCGCTTGTATTATTTTATAAAACACGCACTTTTAGAGTAGCAAAAATAACAAAAACTTGACACGAAGATATTATCATTTTATGTTTTATCGAAATTGAAAAAACTGCAGCCGTTTTGATTAAAAATTAACTCAATTTGTCAAAGACTTCAATGAGCGAATAAGTAAGCGACGAACCCAACTGTATTTTTCTGATTTGTTTGGTTTTTCCCACATGATCCTGTCCCTTCTAAAAGTCGTTTTTTGCTTTAATCTCCATTAAAATTTTAAAAATTTGGATTTGTTGCTAATATTAAAGTCTCCGATTATTTTACAAAAGGTACGCTTTTAGAGCAGCAAAAATAATAAAAACTTGACACAAATATTATTATTATCTCATTTTTTAGAGAAATTGAAAAAACTCCAGTCATTTTGATTAAAAATTAGCACAATTTGTCGGAGACTTGAATGAGCGGGTTAGTATAAGCGACGAACCCAACTGATTTTTTCCCATTTGTTTGATTTTTCCCACATGATCCTGTCCCCTTCAGAAGTCGCTTCTCGCTTTAATCCTCATTAAACTCCACCGTATAATTATCATCCCGATCCTTGTCAGAAAAATCCAGTTCGCACTCGTGCACACTCAAACCAGCCCAGATGATCCCGGATTAACCCGTCGCAAACTTTGCACATCTGTCTTCGCGTGCTGAAACCGCATAAAAGAGCAAAGCATCGCGAGTGTTTCCATTGGTCCTGTTCCTTCAACAATAGAATTAAGCTCGCTTTGTGCTCCGGAATAAATTTCATCCTTTCCGACAAGGATAGCATTTAATAGGCGGCGCGTCCGCTCCCTCCAATCAATTCCAAATGAAACTTTTATTATTCCTCGTGAAGAAATCGAAGCAAAATCGGCCCTTAATCCTCCGGGGGACGACCGTCCCCCCCAGCGTGCAGTGACAGGGCCCCCTGCCGTTTTCTTAACCGAAACAGCGCTCTCTAATGTTGTCGTCGCTCCGACCATTGTCATTTGTATCCTTTATAAGCCAGGGCTTAATGGACTTTTAAAAGCTGCTCGCCTCGATAAAAATGCACAGCCGTTCTGCCTTTTTGTGATCGCTGATTGGTTTTTTTGCCGACTTTATTAGGTGCTTATGGCCAACTCCATAAAACAGAGGCGGGAGTTGACGGAGTTTATCAGGCGATGACCCAGCGCTTATCTAGCCTTGAACTTTCAAACAATATTGTCCAATATTTGAAAAGCTGCACGAGTTTATTTATAGACACCTGACGACTTGGCGATAAACCAGATAAAACGATCCAATTAGATCAAGGTTTCAGGACGATGGAAACAAATTGGGGAAAAAGTCTTAACAGATTGTATCGGAACGAAATTTATTTATCCAAATCTTAATCATTTGAAACGTAATTACAATTTCATTAAAAATTCAATGTCAAAAAATATTTTTTTCAACGGACGCAACAATTGGTTCCTCGAGCCGGATATCAAAAATTATTAATTAATATTTTTTTAAATTACAAGTAAGAAGAAGGTGTAATGTTGTAATGTAATATTTGTTATTTTTTAAAATTAACACGCGCATTTTTAATATGCCATGTATTGATCTAATTTTTAAATTTTCCAAGATATTGAAAAACTTAGATAAAATATAAAAACATGTCATTATATTTACGTATTATTTAAAAAAATGTATTTTTGACTGATGCTACAATGGTCCTTCGTGCCGGATATAAAAAAATAAATTGTTTTTTTTGTTGTGTAATTTTTAAAATTAACACACATTTTTGATACAGCCAGTATTGATCAAATTTCTAGATTCTCCAAAATTTTGCAAAATTTTATTGATGTTTTAACAGAACTTAGATAAAATATATAAAAATGTTATTATATTCACATATTATTTAACAAATATGTTTTTAAAAGATGCAACAAATGACTCTTCGAGCCGGATATTAAAAATTAATTAACTTATAAAAAAAGAACAAAAAATGTAAAAAAAATTTATTAGTGTTGTAAAAGAATTTAAGTAAAATAAAATTAGATGTAATTACATATTTATGTTTTCCGACGGTTACAATAATTGGCCCTTCGAGCCGGATATAAAAGAATAGTCAATTTCAGCTTAGAAGCCCTACATATTAACCCAATTTGTAAATTCTCCAAAATTTTGCAAATTTAGATTGCTGTGTTACAAAAATTTAGATAAAATATAATAACATGTTATTATTTTTACGTAATATCTTTAAGCTTTCGGAATAAATTACGATTATCTTTCGTGAAATGCAAATTAGGGGTTTGCTATTATTAAATTTACTACCTGTGTTGCATATGAGCGCCTAAGGGCTTTTTTATGTCATAAAGAAGTGTTATAAATAACAGAGGCAAAGACTGGGTCTTTGAAACGAAGCAGAAGCTTTTTTGGCGCAATTTTTGGTCGACTGATTAATAAAATCAATTTTGCAAAAAACATAAAGAAAAAACTGTTACCTAAAGTGCAAACTAAATGTGTCTGTCAAAAGTTGTGGGTTCGTCGCTTGTTGATGTCTCCAAAAAGGAATGCACAAACATTCAAAAAAATCGGTGCTTATCTATTTTTTTTCTGTTTAAGTTAGTAGTTGATTAAATTATACAAAATCTTGCTGCAAAATTTCACCAATTAGTTAATTTTACTGGTAAAAAGTTGGAGATTTCAATGAGCCGGTAAGCGACGAGCACAATTTTCTTTTATTTCAGCATTATTATTCGCTAAATTTATTGTTAGCGCGAAGTGACTGGTATGAAAATTAACTTCTTCATAGCCGAGAAACAAGTTTAAGCATGTTTGCAGACACCTCGGCAAAATATTGCCTGAATATTCCGTTGATTAATCCGAGTAGATATTTAAATAACTAAATAAGAAGAATTTAGCGAAATAATTTGGCCGGTATCGTTATAAACTGAATTCTGAAAATGAAATTGTAAATATGTTATCCGTTTCCATTTTTAATTGGTGCTAAACTCCCCTGTTTATGATTCATTAAAGCTAAAACAGCTTCTTATTCAATGAAATTTCATTTGTTTGTATATTATGCAAATAAAATCCCACATCTAAAATATAACCTAAACCAGTTTGTTTCTCATCGCGACGGCGACGATATTATAATTTTTCTTTTAAAACTCTGTTCGACAATTGCTCACAGTTAAAAGCTTTCGGTCGAATCGACGACAATCTTGCCGATAAAAGTGCATCAAGAACTTCTCCAAGAATCCGTAATAAATCTCTTTTACACTCGGTTAAGTCGACCATGTATCGGTGTCAAAGTTTTATTGTGGCCATCTCTTCAATTTATCAGTTTAACACCTCTATTTACTCGACGAGTAGACATCATGTGGGGTCCCATTTTTAAGCCGGATTGCACACGTACCAGGTGCGAGAATTAGACGTAATCGAGAGGGCCATATTAATAGCAAAGTACTTTCGAGAGGTCTTAAGGGCTCGACGTGGGTGGCCCTGGAAATTCGCAAACTTGCAAGCTTTTCGACTCGTTTAAGCGCCTCAATAGACCTAACAATGACAACATGAACCTTGGAAAGAAAATAAACATAAATTGTAAACACGGTTCGTCGCCTACTAACTCAGCTCATTGAAGTCTCCTAAATTCTAGCCCAATAGATAATACCTAGATATATTCCAAGCAGTTCGTAGTTTGCACCAAACAAAAAAAAATGTTTTAAAATTAAATAAAAAAAAACAATTACAATGTTGACTCAAAATTTTACCATGATGATAATTATAAATAATTTTTAGTATTGTTAATGTGAAAGAATTTTTGGTTAGGTGTATCACCGATAAAAAAAACTTAAAAAAAATAAGAGAATAAAATCTCTACTTGTGACTGAAAGAAATTTTTTTATTATTTTTTTAGAGTTTGTGGGTCATTTTGTAATAGATTTTTTGGTTAAATATTTTCATTACAATAGCTTGTCTCTTTAAAATTAAGTTGGCAACAATAAATAATATAGGAATAAAAGATCCGCAAATTACTCAATATTGCCAACTTAATTTCAAACTCAAAAGCTTGTACAAAAACATGCTGCCAACTCATACCTTTGAGTTATTACGTGTCATGACGTAATTTTTGTAAACCCATAATAGATAAATATTAAACTGAAGACGATTTTCAAAGTCAAATTAAATTAACTTGTAGATTTAATCCAGTTATCCAACAAAATTGTGGTCTAGTCAGCAGTGACACTATTGTATAGCTATTTTGTTATTTAAAAAAATGTTAAAGTAGTCTATGACATGGAAATTAAATTGACAATTTTAACTGCAAAAGAAAAGTCTCGGACTTTTACAAGTGCAATAATTAATTTAATGTAATAGTGCTGCCAACTTATTTCTAATTTTAAAATAATATACCTAACTAAATTTTTATACACAAGTGATCCGTGCTTTTTATGCCAAATTAAATTGTTTTGTTGGCTGAATAATTTAACCACATTTATCAAAAAAAAAATGTTTCTTTAAAAGTCATATAAAAGACAAAGCTGTATTATAACAAAACTGCAAATTAAAGTGGACTATGATTTTAAAATTAAGTTGGCAACCTTGACTACTAACTTTAATGATCAATAATTGTCATTTATTTAACACAGCTTACTTTGATCGTTAGTTTAATAGAAAACATGTAGTTAACTATTTTTTATGGCTCATATTTTTCCATTGTTGCCAACTGTAAATGTCAAGTTATGGCCTATTTAAATAAAAGAAAAAAGTGATAGTTTGTTATTATAATACTAAACTCTTGACTGTTAAGTTAGTAATCCGATGTCTCTATATCATTGTAAGTCAATACATAATTTTTTTTGGAAATAATTAGAAAATATGTGTGTTTTTAAATTTTTTATTTTCTCAATTGCAACAAAACTATTTTAATTCTAAACTAAATTATTCAAGAAATCGATTGCTTTTTTAGTTATATTTTGTTTTATATATTTTTGCTTATAAAAACTATTAGTCGGAGAACAATATACTTTTTCTTAAAAAAATTGATATGTAAAACAGCTTTCCAACGACAATAAATTTCTTAGAGTTAACACTAATTGTTCCGAAGTTATTGCTCGATATGTATTCCGGATAATGAAAATCGAAAATCGAAAAAAATCGAAGCATTTTCCTTTTTATTTTTTTCATTTTCTCAATTTTCGATAAATTAGAACTATTTTAATTCTAACCTATGTAGAATGATCCGAAAAATCTATTGTTTTTTAGTTATGATTATTTTTATTTTACCTATAGTTGTTTTTACGTGCAATTTTCTTCAAAACTATTATTAGTGGGAGAGCAATAATCTTTTTTAAAAAGAAACATAATTAAAAAATTTTTCAAAAAATATTAAATTTTATAGAATTATTTCTAATACTTGTAGTTCCGCATCTATGCTCGATAAATCAACAAAATCCTCGCAAAAATTAAAAATTTGCGCTTTTAACAACTCGAGAGGGTTGAAAAGACATAGAAAATTCCATAAAAGTTACCTGGAACGAGTTTAAAAAAATATGTATTTATTTATTTTTGTAACTGACCGACCGACCACTAACATTATAGGCAAAAAAAAATCAAAATTTTAATTTATGTAAAATGTGTGGAAAGCTGCTATAATAGAATAAGCCACAAAATTCACTAGAACAAACTAGTTTTGCTCTACGACTTTTATTTTTCGTAATATGATTTTTTTTAGTAAAAAAACATTAAAATGTCTCTGCAACTCAAGACAAAGAAAAAAATATTCGAAAACAATGATATTGTAAAAATAAATATTCCAAAGTATTATGTATTTGTATTAGTTGTTTCAGAACTATAAAACCTTAACGTCACATTTTCTCTCAAAATTAGCTGTTATGAATTATTCGTACACTTCAAAAAAAAATAATAGCTAATGTAATTTATACTTTCAATAAGAAATCTATGTATTAATACTTGTTTTACATTTTTATCAAACGTATTTAAAGAATTAATTTGATAAATTGCGACATTGGCGTTTTTATAATTTTGAAACAGCTAATATATTGAGTTTATTCGTGACTAACAGCACAAATCACGTTCTAAGGGTGAATTTTTTCCTGAAAGACATGAAACACTAAACGACAAAATAAAAATTTTCATAGACATTATATTTTTATTTATTATTATTGTTATTATTATTATTATTTAATTCTATCGGTTTTCTCTAAAGTTCAATAATTACCAAACTTTTTCAATCAGTTTAATTTCAAGTTTTTACTTACCTTTAACAGAGTACAAAATACATGATTTTTCTAGTGATTCCATTTGTTCAATGTTTACGCCAAAAATCATTGTTGGTAACATTTTAAGACTTTTTTTTAATATCCCAGATGATAAACACTATTTTAAAACACGCTTCTCATAGCGACGTTTTTTAAATTACAATGTTCCAACAAAAAATAAATACCACTTATGCGGAAACGCCTAAAGTTCTCAAGCGTCTAGGTATGCCACTCGCATACGCTCGTTGCATAACGACAGCCTTCGAACTTTAAGCTTGTGTTTTCGTATTATTAATAACTAATTGAAAATTTTTATTTTCAATATAAAAAAATTACACTGAATTCTTATGATTATTAAATCAATTACCTATAATAAACCATCTTCTTTGAGCAGTTATAGTTTAAATATTTTATTGTTTGTTATGAAAATTTCTCCATCTCCTGATAAAAAAAAATCAATAATGTGAAAATTAAATTGGCCTACTCAGTTTAACTCAAATTTTGCTAGTTTTTAAAGTTGCCGTTTGATATAAATAAGGAAGAAATTTTTAGCTTTTTTGAAAATCTCCAGTTGACAAAGTGTTGAATATTTTTCCTAGAACTGCAAGTGACGTAAATCTATTTAGTGTGTCAAAAGTTTGAAAGGTGTAAGTGCTCTGTTTTATGTGTGTAAAGGCAAACCGCCTGGCTGTACATCACGACCTAAGTACTTCTAATGCCCCCTTGTCCCAATAAATAATCCGTGTGCAAAGTACGGGCATCGTCAATAAATCCCGTCGGCCGGAGTTTATGCGGTTTGTTTGGCGTAGGAAATATCATCCGCTCTCAAAGGCGTATATATTTTCGAGCGACGTGCGTTTCACATTGTGGGAGATTTATATAATGCCTTTGCGATATATTATGGAAATTAAGCATCTCGCAACACCGTCATCATCACCACTCCTCCCACCACGACAACAACTCACACACATCGTCCACAAAAACTTTATTACAAATTCTAAATAAATTTACAACAGCTATGTACAACAATAAGTAAATAACAACGGTCACTTTTTGTCCTTGCTCATGATCGAGTCTATGGTGAAGTTCTGGGCGCCGGCCGTCGCCGCGGTCGAGGTGCTCGTGCCCAGATTGTGGGTCAGGCTGTGCCTTCTCAGATCACAGTTCCTTCGAAACACCTTCCCACAGGCCGAGCAGTTGTACGGTTTGATGTCGGTATGGGTGAGCAGATGGGTCTTGAGATTCGAGCGCTGATTGAACGACCGGCTGCACACGGG
The DNA here is from genome assembly GCF_031307605.1 of Tribolium castaneum. NCBI lineage: Eukaryota > Metazoa > Arthropoda > Insecta > Coleoptera > Tenebrionidae > Tribolium > Tribolium castaneum. The sequence goes on along the minus strand of NC_087399.1, from coordinate 6,789,383 downwards.
GCACTTGTGAGGCGACTCCTCCATGTGGAGGATCTTGTGCACGGCCAAAGTCCGGCTCTGGCAGAAGCCCTTGCCGCACTCCGTGCACTTGAACGGCTTCTCCTTGCTGTGGATGTACCTGGAATTTTATCAAATCACTAAGTGAAAGTACTTTCAGTTTCGATGCTGCAATACCTTATACAGCGTGCATTAGAGTTAAAAAAATACGGAAATAAAAATAAAATTATAAACAATTTAAAAAATACCTTAAAAAAGTTAATAAAAAAGCAACATCAATAGGAATCAGAAAATTGATAAAATCTGAAACAAATGTAAACTAAATCAAAATTAGTAAATCATACTAATCATTGTTCATTATTTTTTTTAAAGAAATAAAGTGTCAAAATTTCCTCAATAACCGAAAAACTTTTATAGTTTTGAAACACCTGTATAGAGTATAGAAGAAATTAAGTTTTTGGTTGTGTTAAATGTCAGAAAAGTAGCAATAAATTAAAAAAAAATTAAAAGGTAAAAATTACTATAAACATGAAAATGAGAATTTATTTATTTATTTTACGTTGCCAACTTAATATTCATTAAATTACTAGTGAGTGATAATGGCTCATACTAACATAGCAACACTTTGACAATTGTTTTAAAAAATAAACAGATACATTTTGATATCATAGCATTATTTATGACGTGATTTTAATGTTTTTTTAATCATACCTGAAAATGTTTGTTTAAGAAAATAAAAAAATTATAAAATTAAACAGAAATGTTAAAAAAGTCATTAATAATAATTGTACATAAAAAGCTTTACTTTTCTGTTCTTGTTTTAATTTATAAAGGGTAATTGTTTTTAATTTTTTTATTAGGTATATTTAAAAATAATATATGGCAATGTTATACTTAACTTTCAAGGCTTGATCTAGTTATGTACACTTTCCATTTTATAAAGAAGTTAACAAAATAAGTTTATAGGTCCAAATTATTTAATTATGGGAATTTTTCCCTTAAAATCCACACGTCTAACCTGGTGCGCAATTTTTTTTAGTACTTAGTATAACAAAAAATCACTCTTTTATTTTACGAAGGCAAGAACTTTTGAAAGTATTTTTTATATTTTTTAACTTTTGTTTTTAAATTTTTTTATATACAGGGTGCTCAAAAAATGGCGCACCAACTCAATGGTGTGTAGTAGAGAAGTGGTTACACATAATGGCAAAAATAGTAAAAAAATTCTTTGTATTAAAGTTATTGATAAATAACTAATTTTAGGTAAATGATATGTGGCAACGTTGTCATGATCGCAATAGAATTTGAGCAACAATAAAAATAAATTATTTTTGAAACGGTTTCCTAGGAAATAATTCCCAGTGTTGGCACATCTACACATTGTGACTTTTTGGATACATTTTTTTTTAATTAAAAAAACTGCTAAAATCTTATAGTAAATTTTAAAATAATTATTTATCGTTTTGTTACGAAACGATTACCTGGTATAAAATATAAAAATATTAACAAACAATGAAAACTAAAGAAGTTAACACAATAAGTTTGTAGCTCCAGATTTTTTAAAATATAACTTTTGGAATTTTTTCAACATTTTTCCCGTAATCTGCACTTGCTTCTCAATAACCTACCACTGAGTTGGTGCGCCAGTTTTTGAACAGGCTGTACAAAGCGCTCATTCAAACTTGGAGCTAATTATATTGAACATACTTTTTTTTTTTCAAGAAAAGATTCAAGAAAATAAAAAAAATCAAATTGTACTACTTTTTTTTCGAGTTGATATTATCATGTTACTTGAAATGTTTTTTTTAATAACTTTTTTTAAATATGTTTTTTAAATAAACCAAATAATTTTTAAACTGATAATTTTTTTACACAAGAAAACTTAAAGTAATATGAGTATGTTAAGAATAAAATAATAGGAAAAAAAATTTCTCTGAGATATAGAAAGAGTCATAGCCGCTTAAGAAATCCCAATTTTATTTCAATTTTAAGTTTTACAACTCTGAAACTAAGTTTCGTTCTTGTAAGTATCTCGGGAACTAAATATCTACAATTCAATATTCCAAAAAAACATGTTAAGTTATTTCTTATGTTGACCATTACTAACATTTCTGAAAATTTCTAAATGTCCAGGTATTTTTAGGTATCTTCAAAAATCTACTACTTCTTGTTGGATTTTCTTGGCGTGGAAAATAAATAAAACAAAGTTATTATTAATTTTTAAGTCTTTTAATAAAATTGTCTTATTAGATTTAAGTTTTTTTCAGCCTACAATCTGGTCTTTTATATCGATTAATATAGTCATATCTTGTGTCCCTTATCTCTACAGTATTCTGTGTTGCCAATGTACTTTTTAAAATACAGGTTTCTGTGGTTAGAAAAAAAAAATAAAAAGTGCTTTTTCTTCAGTAAAATACGTATCGACGCTTAAGAAAATGTTTGGTAGATCAAAATGTTGTTAATTTTTTGTAACATTAACCGTCAAAATTAAATATGTAGAGAGTGATTTTTTGACAACGTCAGGCTTTGAAGAATTTTTATAAAGCGCCCGATATCAAAAATTTAATTTTAATTTTATTTTTATTTTAATAATTTTAAAAATATTAATTTTTTTCATAATAATGTGGTGCACGTTCTAATTTTAGTAAACATTTTTGTCAAAAAAAATTGTAAATTTAAAAAAAAATAAAAGTTACAAGTCCTATATTTTTTCATTAAAATGGTGTAACAAGTATATTTAAAATAACATTAACAGGCAATATTTTCTTTTATTTGCTGCTGTTTGACTTAACAGTAATGACACCTATTGTCTGATATTTGAAATCATACAAGTAGAATTTATTAAATTTTATTAAGTTTTCTTGAGTTTTCAAAAAATCAAATTATGAAAAAAATACGTTTCAATTTAGAATAACAAAATTGAATATAGCCCAATTTATGCTATGACAATCAGAAAAATTTTAAAAGCATCACCTATACTACATGAAAAGCCATTTAATAATTTTATTTAATATTTAAAATCGGGCTATAAATAAAAATTTTACAGCCCCTGTCGTTTTTCAAAAGTCATCCAGTATAATGAATGATTCATTAGGAAATATTTAATAAATTTTATATGGTTTTTTGACATGTTCTTTAGAATTAAAAATGTTAAAACATTAATTAATAAAAATTTTATTATTTTTAGTGCCATTCTAAAATGTGTGATTTTAAATAGTGTTTTGGGCAAAAAATTCTTTAAACGTAATTATTAAAGTAGATTAGATTTTGATGGATCTGTCAGTTTGACGGCATTTACAACTTAAATTAAGCGGCACATTACGTCCAAATCTCATAGGTGACTTCATGAACAACCATTTTTGAACACATTGTGTACTTTGTACAAGGTGTGTTTAAATGATTGCCATCTATGAAATTTTTATGTAAAGTCAAAAATTCCGCTTCCTAGAACTAATGACAGGCATTCAGATTTTGAATATTACTGCCATTTGCTATTTATTAACTCTCCACATCGGAAATAAGTTTTGATAATAAACGTGTTTTTTTTGCACAGTGTAGTATTTTAACAAAACTTTTCAATGTAATCAATTGACATTTTGTCATTTATTGACAATGTATTGACAATCAATTGAGCAAAGCATCACATGTAAACCAATTTCAAAGTTAACTCGATAAAAATCATTTTAACACACTTGTATTTTTCTCTATGCATGCGACCTTTTTTCAACATTGTTCTACAATTTCTTAAAGTACATTAATTAATTAGTAATACCTATTAGTATCAGTAGGATACTGAAACATTAGTTAATCAAAATTTTATTATTTTTTGAGTCATTTTAAAACGTATAATGCCAAAAAATATTTTGAGCAAAACATTCTTAAAAATAAGTAAATTAAATCAAAAATCAAATCGTATTTTGTCCACTGTTGACTTCATGGTAAAATGAAATTTTATCATTTAGAGAAATAAAGTTTACAACCATTGATGTTTTTTTGTTTTTGACGTTTACAATTATTGTCAATCAAGATAACTCAGTAATTCAATTAAAATAATAGACAATTGAATAAAATTTTATATTCTACACGACATATCGTCTTGTATAATAAATATCTACAACATTTTTGTTTAATAGTTTTTTTTACACAAAAAAATTCTTTAAAATGACGTAAAAAATTACAAATTTTTGCAATTACTTAATATAAATCAATTAATTAATTTATTATAAAAAACTGTACAAATATTCTCAAAAAATTTCCACGCAAAGAGAAAAATATAAAGTATTTAACAGCAAGCGCAAATTTTTTTATTATTACTTTTAGAATTCTTTCTAAATTTAATATACTTTTAGCAGCCTCAGTACACATTAAAAAACTTTTAAACTTTAAAGTAATATCTTTACTTAGACTATTTAAAGACTTAGCAACATTGAATTACGTTTCAAATATTCTGACACTGTTTTTCAGTATCACCGACTTAATTTCAAAGTTAAGTAGTCAAATACCTACTAAAGTAATAGCATATTTTTTGTATAAGTATTGTACGAGAAACTAATCTGTTCTAAAATGTCTAATTATAAGTACAAGAAGAATCAAATATCAAAATCAAATTTCATATTTGTGTAACTCCAAATAATCATTCAATTATTATTAATAATTAATAATTAACAATAGATTTCCAATTATGCTAGGTTTTATTATTATTATTTATTATTTTAAATTCAATCTATTTAAAATGAGGAAAAACAGGTACATGTTGTTATCGCTGTTATTTATTACAAGAAAATTACAAGTTACTTTATATTGTAGGTATAAGTAGGTAAACACTAAACATTATTCTGATAAAGCAATAAGCTTGTTAGTAAGTAGCCGCTCGTTAAAATTAAAAAAAAGATGGTCTTATTTAAAAATTACCCATTTGTTATTTAGAATAATCACGTCAACGAACTGAGCAAAGCTCTGTTTATTGCTTTACTCTTCAGTCAATAATAGGTAATAGCAGTGGTAGAAATTATTTTATTTAAGAAATACTTTAGATTTTGTTGTTGGTGCAGGCGTGGAATAAAATAAACAGCGTGTGTATATTCGAGGAAGGCCCTAAACCCCGGGCAAACACGGCAATCTTCGCACCTGATCCTCCCGATAATAGTTTTATCGAGTCTCGTTTTACATGCGATTGCCGACGGCTCGCTATAAGCTTCACATTTAACTGACTATTAAAGTGCATCTACAAGTGAGATTATCGCCCAACCTGTTGAAGGAATATTTTAAAATTGAACATTTATAGATGGTTGTGTTTTGGCGTTTTTCCATCGATAAATATTTCAACGATTCGCTCAGCCTTTGAATAAGTTATTTCGAGACGGCCCACACGCTCGATTTATGAGTGTGTTTAAATGTCTTCGACCATTTTTCCAAATTAATTCCGACTTGCTGATGCGTGAAATTGCATGATTTAGACCCGAATTTGTCCCTCGTTCATTAGACACTTAAGGGGTAGCCATCAGTGATGACTTTCACATTTAAATTAGATATAGCACCGCTTCAGGCCTTTATAATAAAAAATATAATGTAGATTACTTGGTTCAAGCAGCTCGGAGGAACAATTAAAGCGTGGATTTCTCAATGCTAGTTAGACCCAAATGACAGGTTTTTAATTTTTTTCAGGATGATATTAACGTGGGTCGACCAAGTAACAGAATCATCTGTAAAATGCTAATTTTCGTGTCGTGGTTCTTTGGACTCGCATTAAAACTTTCACCCGGGTTTTGTTATACACAGGGTGACTCATCGGTGATTTTGCAATCGAAAGTGCATAAAGAAACAACGAAATTTCTAATCAAAGTGGCCCGTGATATTAAATTTAAGTTGGCAACGTGATTTTTACCCGAAATCATAAATTGGCAACACTGTCACAATTTCATTGCTAATTCCGACAATAATTTATGGTCAACCTATTTACATATCTTCCATCTTACGTTAAGTATTCAATGTTGCCAACTTTATTTCAACCACAGGCCATCATCTAGGGTTAAAATTTAATTGATCTACTCATTTTATTTAATTGTTTATTTTCTGATGTTGGTTGCGGCGTCGTAAAATTGCACAATTAAAAAAAAAAATGTTCCCCCGATTTAGAAAAGTTCAATATTGTTCTTGAAAAGTTTATCTTTTTTTTTCAAAAGCCGTAGCTACTAACTCACTGACAAACCTAAAATAATTTTTAAGTATACAGAGTGTTACTAAAATTAGTTAAAATACAAATGTGTTTTTTTTTAAATAAAACACTATACTTTTTGCATTTTCAGATGGAGCTTTTAACACAAACCTAAGCTGAATTGTTGTTAGTCGACTTTGCTTAGCTTTGAAAAAATTTAATTTTTTGACAAATAAACGCTTACAAAAAATTTAGATAAAATGTTAGAAAAAAATAATCTATCTATTTAAAAAAAAGTTCAAAACTTTTAAAAATATCTTCATTAAAAAGATAAAAAAATAAAGGTAAAAGTTCTGCTCTTCTAAAAGCATTAGTTTTTGAGTAATATTTTTTTAGAGGTTTTCGTCAAAAAAAGTATTAAATTATTTCAAACAATACAAGTTTAGATCAAAATCATCAATATTAAATTCAACGTGCGAAAATACGATAAAATTTATTAAAAAAAAAACATGTTTGCATTGTAGCTCATTCTTAAACACTCTGTATACAAAGTGTTAGGCTTAGCAATATTTCGTATGTGAATTTGTCATAATCAGACGAGTTAAAAACCCTTATAACATTTTTCGAAAAAAATACGTACTTTCTTCAGAAATTTTTATAAACCCACCTGTTGAGAGCCACTGTGTTATGGTAGCTTATTAGGTGTTAATTTTTTTATGAAACAAAATAAAGATAGAGGCGCATAAGCATTTTGAGTTTTAATTCTAGTTCAGCGGTTCTCAAAATTTGGGACTATAATTTCAAAACGATTTTTTGAAGAAACTATGAATTTTTGATTTAAATAAATTTTGCTTAATCGATTTGTCTTGTCATTCTCTATCTGCTTTAGATTTTTGCTAAACTTATCCCTAACACGCTGTATATAAAAATTATTTTAGGGGATGCAAAGAGTTAGTATCTACGGCTTTTGTAATATAATTATTTAATTTTCAATTATTTAAAAATTAACTCTTTCAACTAGCTTGTTAATGTTAAACTGTTTTAATAAAAACAGTAAAAATTCGCCCTGATATAAATTTTTAATCTACTATACTATAACAATTCAGTTGATGGAAAAAAAAATTTCCAAATATTTTCTGTCAATGGAGTAAATGTTTTTGAACAGCACTGTTAAAATAATTAATTTTTTAAAGACATTAGAAATGGTTTCTATTCACGTATGATTTCCATAATTTAATTTAAATATTTAATAAATATTTTTTTATTCCATTAAAAAAGGAAAAATAACCAGAAATTTAAATTTCTTAATTTGATGGTACGAGAAAATATTTAATTAAAAAGTGTCACGGAACATAATGTTCCGTGAAACCCTAACTCAGATTAAATACCGCTGGTATACAGGGTGGTTCAAAGACGTCGCACCAAATTCAAAATGTAATAAGCTGAAGTAAGAAACTTTATTTTTAATTAAATCAGTGATTTTTTTTAATTATCTGTTCAAGGTTGCAAGATCTACCCTTTCTACTAATTAAATTTAAGAAAAAATGATATAAAGTGCAAGAGCTTAACCTAAAAATCTTAGTTTTGAAGAGGCATCTTGTGAAATGAAAGCTCAAATTTTTTTGTCATTTTAGCAACTTTTACCTCAGTTGGATGTTTTTTGTCAGTATTCAAAAGATATTTCGAAACCTTTTAATCACCCTGTATCTTTGATCACAAACTAATAAGTCTAGATAAAAAATTACTATTTTATTTGATTCTAGTGATTTTAATGTTAAAAACACAAATTAAGATCAATAAAAACTTTAGATACTAAATTTGCAATAAAACTGACCCCAAATTTGCCAGATCTAATGCCTATTATATTCACTTAGAACATGTTAAGTAGCTTTTTTTACAAACTAATTGTTCTTCAAAATAATAAATTTGAATAATCGTTTTAACTAGGAGAGTTAAATAATTGATTACCTATGATCCCTGAGATGATCCTGCCTCCTGAAGGCCTTCCCGCATATGTCACAAGAGTATGGCCTCTCGTCCGTATGCGTCCTCTCATGAATCAACAAATTATAACTCTTGGTAAACTGTCTATTGCAAAACTTGCAAATAAACTGTTTTTTCGGCCTCGTGGAGCCCTTCTTCGTGGTGGTGGTGGACGTCGTCGCCGTAGCCTGTCCACCCCCACCTTGGTACGCCGAATTCATAATCAAACTCGGATAACTCGTGTCGATCGGCGAGCTCGGCACCGGAAACTCGTTATCCAACAGCGCCAAGTCCTCCTCCACCTCCTCGGCGAGGTCCACGTCCTCCGTGAGACTCGTGTCCGGCTCTTCGGTGATTTTGGCGGTGCTTGTCGCGATCTTGAGTATGTCGATGCGGTTGTTGGGGGCGGCGAGCTGCTGGAGCGTGAGGTAGGACTCCAGGGCCTGGAGGTTGAGGGCGGCGGCGGCGGCGGAGTTGGCGGGCAGGAGCGCCGCCTGCTGCAGCGAGTTCATCATGGCGTTCTGCAGCGAGAGGGCCACGTTCTGGATGGACCGCTGCAGGATGTTCTCCAGGTTGAAGGGCACGTCGGGCTTGGGGGCCTCGTTGCAGGGGGGCACCAGGCTGGGCTCGGAGGTTTGCATCGTGGACGAGGAGGGCACTCACAAAATCATTTTCGGGTTCGTCGCTTCGCCAGCGCTCGAGTTTCCACACGCGCGCGCACTAAGCTTAAGCTCGGAACGACTAAGCTGAGAGGCATCGGCGGAGGCCGCGACTCGCGCCGGAACGCCATCTGGTGGACGGGTTATCCACGCCTGCTTCGACGAATTTTAACAGTTTGTGGAAGCCATCAAAGTGATTTATCGACGTGATATGACGGACATTTATCGGTCACTTTATTAGACGACGAGGATTTACATTAATTCACGACTCGGATGCGATTTTATGGTCGACGACGTCGTGGGTGATGCTTTATGAAGATGGCTTCGACTGGTTCGAGACGAAAATTCGGTGGAAAAATAAGAGTGATGCTTAAATCACGGCACCCCTTGATGATTGCCGTTGACAATTGAATGTGTTAAAGCTAGTTCATGCTGATAGCGAGGTATGCGCGTGAGCGTACCGGAATGTGAGAACGTTTAATAAATATGAGTTATTGTGGTTATAATATGGGGGTTAAGAACAAATCGCAGGATTTATGTTGCGGCAAGATTTTATCGAATTTTTCAGTCACTGAAACGCTTTTGTTATTTCACGAAAAATCGAAGAAATAAAACAATAACTCAGTTGGATGTTTTATTGAACACACCAAAAATCCGAAATAACCAAATAAAACATAGCAGAAACTATCTTAAATGGAATAAGTAAAATAATGTATTAACTACGAAGTACCAAAAAAACACCAAAGTTAACACAAAGTTAAACAAAGACAACAAAAACATATTCAATAAAAAATTAGAAAGTACGGACAGTAACAAAAACAAAATTACAAATAAAAATTGAATCAAAAGCCATACTGACACAAAAACAAATCAAGAACTTACTTCCAGTTTGGACTTACCGTTAGCTAAATTTGATCGGTTCCATATATTTTCTAGTATAATTTTTAGCCTAAAATGTTCAAAATCACTCAAAATTCAACACTTTTATACAAGCACTGAGTATATGTGCCCATCTAAACAAAACTTTTATAATGGTTTGAAAACACCGCTAAAAACTATCATTTTTCGCTAAAAATGTTGGAGACTTTAACAACAAGCGACGAACCCTATTCTACAAAATCATCAAATTTTGCTATTTCTTCGTGAGTTGCTATTAAAAAGCAAAATTTGAAGTGGAACGTGATAAAACTATATGACTAAATCAGGCGATCAATACTTTAATTTTGACAAAATTTCTGGAGATTTCAACAACAAGCGACGAACCAACAATTCTCAAAACTCCTTCAAAATCACTCAAAATTCAATACTTTTGATACAAGCATTGAGTATATGTGCCCATTTAAACAAAACTTCTATAATGGCTTGAAAACAGCTCTAAAAACTATATTTTTTTTGCCAAAAATGTTGGAGACTTCAACAATAAGCGACGAACCCTATTACACAAAATCGTCAAATTTTACTATTTTTGGTGTATTTTAAAGTGAATTGCCATTAAAAAGCAAAATTTAAACTAAAATGTGGTAAAATTAAAATTAAAAAATAAACATAAAAACAGAAATTTTACTCTTACATTTGTTAATATTTTTCTCCTTCTCTTTCTTTTGCCCTTGTTGCTACCACTGCTACAACATTATAGACCTTTTATTAGCTCGTTTACATAAGTCACAAATTAGAAGTTGTTAAATATATAATTATTTATTTAAAGCAAAAAAATGTATCTAGATATCCAAAAAAAATTAAGAAAACATTTTAGAACGTGACAACACTATAGTTCGTATCTTGATTCTTGATCGCAGTTGCTTCTCCTTAAAACTGTTACAACTCTTACAAAATTTTGCTATTTCTTGGTCAGTTGCTATTAAAAAGCAAAATTTTAAGTAGAACGTGATAAAACTATATGACTAAATCAGGAAATAAATACTCCAATTTTGACAAAATTTCTGGTGACTTCAACAACAGGCGACGAACCAACAATTATCAAAACTCGTTCAAAATCACTCAAAATTCAATACTTTTGATACAAGCATTGAGTATATGTGCCCATTTAAACAAAACTTTTATAATGGCTTGAAAACAGCTCTAAAAACTATATTTTTTTTGCTAAAAATGATGGAGACTTCAACAACAAGCGACGAACTCTATTACACAAAATTGTCAAATTTTACTATTTTTTGGTGTATTTTAAAATCAGTTGCCATTAAAAAGCGGAATTTAAACTAAAATGTGGTAAAATTAAAATAAAAAACTAAATATGAAAACAGAAATTTTACTCTTACAATTATTAATATTTTTCTCCTTCTCTCTCTTTTGCCCTTGTTGCTACCACTGCTACATTATAAGTTGTTAAGTAAATAATTATTTATTTAAAGCAAAAAAATGTATTTACGTATCAAAAAAAATGTTTTAGAAAACTTTAAAAATTCAAAATCTGGAAACGTGACAATATCACAGATCGTATCTTAATTCTTAGTCGCAGTTGCTTCTCCTGACTTGAAACTGTTAACTATTATCTTGATTCTTAACAAAATCAAAACACAAACGAGAGCATCTCTTGATTTTTATAAAGAAGTACCTCAATAAAAATAACAAATAACAAAAATAACAAATAAACAGAGTATCACATTTTGTATTTTTACGTTCAACTCAATGTAGTTACGACTCATCTTGATAGCCTAGTACCATCTAATGTCATAAAGCATTTGTTTTAAAGCTTAAAATAATTTAAAACGAAAATAACAATTAATAATAATCGAAAAATTACCCCCGACTATTGTTAGACAAAAAATAACTTGAATAAGATTTTAGATGGAAAATGAGTGAACTTAATGGACTAGTGACAGTTACAATAAAGCCGACTTTTAAAACGTTAAAATTTTCATAATAAATGACAGAAAAAACACTTAAACGGTAGTGCCCACAAAACAGGTCCAGGTAGGGAAACAGATTCTCCGAGTTTAAAAGTTTTACCGTTTTTAACGAGCCAAAGACAGTCGCGGGACAAAAGAAAATCCATCTTCTTGGTTTAATCGAGGTGTGAAACTCGTAAAGGTTTATTGCCTGCACCTTTCAAGTAGTTATATCGATACTTAAATGGTACAAAAGCCCATACAATGGTTCGCCTCAAGGACACCCTTTCGTAACTCAGCGCAGCAATCCATATTTTACTTTATTAAAATTTGATGAGTTATATTCGCCGCCCATCTCCCTAATAATTTATCCAAAAATGGTCGAAAACCCTCCGATGCGATAAATAAAAGTTTCGGTTCCCATTTCGGACAATTGCGTCTCAGCGACTCGTCTTCACCACCCATGGCTCGCAGCATGCGGCGCTGCCGTTGCTTAATTCTGTTAAAAAGAGCATCTGCGAAGGGTGCTATACTTTATAGCAAAGAGTGCGGCAAGAAATAAATCACCAGTGCGCGACCTCTAATGAAAAATGTACTCCAGTGTAAGTTTCACGGGCACACCACCTGCCAGCAGGGTAATAAGGTCTGCAGGAGGCCTCCCCGACTTCGCTACCAACATCCATCAATAACGATTACTAAATATTAATGCAACAGAGGGAAAAACAATCAAGGCTCCATTTCGTTGCGAAAGGCTATTTTTACACTTGGTTAAACAGTTGTGCCACCTGTGCCAAATATTGGCTCAGTTAGGTGTGCGAAAAGGCCGTGTTTGGTAAACAGTCGTTGTGACAGGAAGTGAGATCAAATATTGACTGTTTTTGAGTCGGTGAAAACAAAGCGACGAACACAAAATCATCAAATTTTGCTATTTCTTGGTCAGTTGCTATCAAAAAGCAAAATTTTAAGTAGAACGTAATAAAACTATATGACTAAATCAGGGAATAAATACTCCAATTTTGACAAAATCTCTGGTGACTTCAACAACAGGCGACAAACCAACAATTCTCAAAACTCGTTTAAAATCACTCAAAATTCAATACTTTTTGATACAAGCATTGAGTATATGTGCTCATTTAAACAAAACTTCTATAATGGCTTGAAAACAGCTCTAAAAACTATATTTTTTTGCTAAAAATGTTGGAAACTTCAACAACAAGCGACGAACCCTATTTCACAAAATCGTCAAATTTTATTATTTTTGGAGTATTTTAAAGTGAATTGCCATTAAAAAGCGGAATTTAAACTAAAATGTGGTAAAATTAAAATTAAAAAATAAATATGAAAAGAGAAATTTTACTCTTACATTTGTTAATATTTTTCTCCTTCTCTCTCTTTTGCCCTTGTTGCTACCACTGCTACAACATTATAGACCTTTCATTAGCTAGTTTACTTAAGTCACAAATTAGAAGTTTATAAGTTGTTAAATATATAATTATTTATTTAAACCAAAAAATTGTATCTAGATATCAAAAAAAAATTTAAGAAAAGTTTTGAGAACGTGACAATACCATAGTTCGTATCTTGATTCTTGATCGCAGTTGCTTCTCCTGACTTAAATCTGTTAACAACAAGCGACGAACCCTATTAAACAAAATTATCAAATTTTGCTATTTCTCGGTGAGTTGTGCTATTAAAAAGCTAAAACTATATGACTAAATCAGAGAATAAATACTCCAGTTTTGACTAAATTTCTGGTGACTTCAACAACAGGCAACGAACCAACAATTCTCAAAACTCGTTCAAAATCACTCAAAATTTAATACTTTTGATACAAGCATTGAGTATATGTGCCTATTTAAACAAAACTTTTATAATGGCTTAAAAATACCGCTAAAATCTATATTTTTTCGCTAAAAATGTTGGAGACTTCAACAACAAGCGACGAACCCTATTACACAAAATCATCAAATTTTGCTATTTGTTGGTGAGTTGCTATTAAAAAGCAAAATTTTAAATAAAACGTGATAAAATAATATGACTAAATCAGACGATAAATACTCTAATTTTGACAAAATTTCTGGAGACTTCAACAAGAAGCGACGAACCCTATTACACAAAATCGTCACATTTTATTATTTTTGACGTATTTTAAAGTGAATTGCTATTAAAAAGCGGAATTTAGCTCGGTTAGGTGTGCGAAAAAACCGTGTTTGGCAAACAGTCGTTGTGACAGGAAGTGAGATCAAATATTGACTGTTTTTGAGTCGGTAAAAGACCGCACACGCCCTGAGTCCAACCGAGGTAATTGGACGGAGCGAAACGCTCAACACCGAATAAAACAGTGGGATATATAGCGGAAAAAACAAGCAGATGACAGAGATTATGACGACAAATTGGAAGAAGGCGACAGATTGGTGCATAGATCACGGGATAGATAAATTGGGTGTGAAATATGAGAAGACGAGCTATTGTGCTGTTGTTGATGATACTGGCGAGGATTAGCGCCGAGAGTTACGTCCTACGGAGGAAAATTATGATTCATGGGTGTGAGAAGTGAGCAAGGAACTCATTTTTGCGCCGAGTCAAAGATACTCCTTTTGCGAGATAAACGTAATCTCCTAAAGCAATTTTTCGTATAACGAAGCAATCCTGAAGTACATCTACAGTGGTTAAATCTTCTAACACAATATCAGCTCTATTATATAAAACATTTTCGTGACTGATTGACTGACAGACAACGCACAGCCTAAACCACTTAAACTAGAAACATAAAATTTGAAAAATAAATTCATTAGAGAGTGTAGAGTTCGGCTAATGAAAGATTTTTCAAAAATTAAGGGAGTAAAATCAGGTGTTAAAATTTAAATAAAAATACGTTATTTAAAAAAAAATGAAAGTTATATCCATAAGAAGTGGTATTTAAGCTTTAGATCTAAAATAAAAAAACACAGAAATTTAGAAAAATCAACACCTAAGAGAGTTAAGTAAGGTGTTAACATTTAAATGAAACTTCGTAATTTTAGAAATTATGTCCATGCAAATTGGTACTGGTCTCCGATCTAACTGCTTAAAAAAACTAAAATACATTTTTTATGATAAAATCAAATTATCAAACGGAATTTTTTAAGTAACAAATTAAATATAGTGTACCACAAGGAACCGTCTTGGGTCCTACTTTGTTTGTCATCTTTGTAAATGACTTGCCTTCTGCTTTACCTCATTCCAGTTTTATTTTATTTTATTTTGCTTCGGAAAGTTGTCTAGAAGCATTAACTTCCAGAATACAATTAAAGTACAAATTGATTTTCGAATAATAAATTAATAATAAGTAAACCAAAAACTCAAAAAAATGTTTTTTTACGACCAAGTTATCAACTTGGGTATATTTATCTTGATATTGGTATGTCATGGGAGGCTCATACAAAACACTTGGAAAACAGATTGGCAAAAAAGTTTTATTCTTCGACCATTACAATGTGTTTTATTCTTTTATTCAAAATAACAGATCACGTAGTTTTTTTAATAGCACTTTTTTGGTCCTTCGAGCCGGATAATTTTTGAATTTTTAAATAGAACGTGATAAAACTATATGACTAAATCAGGCGATAAATACTCTAATTTTGACAAAATTTTTGGAGACTTCAACAACAAGCGACGAACCTACAATTCTCAAAACTCGTTCAAAATCACTCAAAATTCAATACTTTTGATACAAGCATTGAGTATATGTGCCCATTTAAACAAAACTTCTATAATGGCTTGAAAACAGCTCTAAAAACTATATTTTTTTGCTAAAAATGTTGGAGACTTCAACAACAAGCGACGAACCCTATTACACAAAATCGTCAAATTTTACTATTTTTGGTGTATTTTAAAGTGAATTGCCGTTAAAAAGCGGAATTTAAACTAAAATGTGGTAAAATTAAAATTAAAAAATAAATATGATAACAGAAATTTTACTCTTACATTTGTTAATATTTTTCTCCTTCTCTCTCTTTTGCCCTTGTTGCTACCACTGCTACAACATTATAGACCTTTCATTAGTTAGTTTACATAAGTCACAAATTGGAAGTTCATAAGTTGTTAAATATATAATTATTTATGCACCTAGATATCAAAAAAAAAATTAAGAAAACTTTTGAGAACTTGACCATAGTTCGTATTTTTATTCTTGATCGCAGTTGCTTCTCCTGGCTTAAAACTGTTAACAACAAGCGACGAACCCTATTAAACAAAATTAAAATTAAACAAAAAAATATGTTTTCTAATTTTGCATCGAGTGGTAAAAAAATAAATAGAGATGCCATTTGAAACAAGCAAAACAATTTTATTCTTTAAATTCAGACCAAACAAACTTATCTAATAAGTCTGTTAGACTTTGTTGACCACGTACCTAATAATAAGATTATCATAAAGAAACTGTTTGCATTTTTATTAATTTTTAAACTAAAAGTGTAAAACCGATTTTTTTATTTTTACTTTTTTTGTAGTAATGCTTAAATTACAATGTGTTTTATTGTTTTACTTAGAATAACAGATCACGTAGCTTTTTTAATAGCACCTTTTTTGGTCCTTCGAGCCGGATGATTTTTGATTTTTTGTTTGGTAGTTGTGTTGTGTTGTGTGGCTTCCTCTCTGTGCGTTTTCACGGCAAATCATCCGATTTGGGCGCTTACTGACCGAAACTCATCAGATTAATAGTGGTTTGAAGTCAGTCGTCGACGTGGGCCCCCTGCAATGGGGTCGATTGGTACAAACGAGACTCAGTGGGGGCTGCGGCCGGTAGCCCCAAGCCTAACCCCATCACTCTGAACGTTTCGTAATGAATTGCTCAATTACAAGAGTGCGCGCCACCGCGGAGATCTCATTATCTCCTATGAACAAGATCATATTGAGGCAACGGTTTCAAGAGCGCAACACGCGATACCAAACACCTTTGAACGATCTAATACGACAAGGATGGAAGGCCCAACTAGCTAGGAAATTTCACGCGAAATGGAAATGATTTTGTGTAATTGTATTCCGTTTATTTCATATCAATAGTCGACGCTCATTTTTTATCTACGCCAAGTGGAGCGAATGCGCAAATGAGCTTTGGGAGTAATGGGCTTGGGAGGGTTTGCTAGATTTGCGCCACATGCTACGAGATTGTATTTTTTAACGGAATTGTTAGTATATTTCATTCTGTCATTTCGCAGCAAGTGCCGTTCGGTTTTTGACTCGCATTTGAATTCAAATCTTTGGCTCAAATACCAGTTGACAAGTCTTTTAGAAAAGACGAAACTAAAGATTTTTGTATGAAAAAGCTACAAGTTTCGATTTTGGTGGAAAATAGGGAAAAGAATTGTTGGTTGAAAATGACCAAATAATCGTGATAGGTAAAACTTTTAGGGTCGGTTTTTAGAGACGCCGTTAAGTTAGTCCGCAGTTAAATACGTGATCAACCGATCAGGTGACTAAACTGAACCAAACCGATTTGGTTGATTCATTTTCTTTTTCAATTTTAAAAGCGCAATTAATTTTAATTGAGCTTTCTATAAACTGGCACTTAACTTTTTAATCAAATTTGAGAAAAAATGACCAATTTCCATATTTGTACGTTCAGAAAAAACTGAAAAAAAATGCTGGAAATCATAGATACGTCATTTGCACTAAATCACCATGTTTTACTCAATTTGTTACTAGTTAGGTACATATTTGTAATTTTTGGTTTATTATTGGTTATTTTAATGAATGTAAAAACCACAAGTGAAAAACAAACTAGAATTAACAAAGTCTGCTTAAAAACTTTAAAATTTTGTATTAATCCCGTTTTTATATTGTTCTCGTTATAATTTTGTTTTTTTATATTTTTATTTTTATTTCTTATTCTTACTACTTTTTAGTATTTCTGTTTCGTTTATTATATTTCCTATTTCTCAAAATTCGAATCTTTGTTATGTGTCATTTTGCAAAAATCCTCAAATTTGAACACTTTTGTAACATTAATAAATCTTTTTTCTTATGTTAACCGACATTTTTTTTATTGTTTCTTGATAGTAGATATGCTACACTACTTTATCATTGTGGTAATGCCTGGTACCTACTATTAAAAAAATAAAATATATAAAAAAATTTAAAAACAAAAGTTAAAAAATATAAAAAATACATTCAAAAGTTCTTGCCTTCGTAAAATAAAAGAGTGATTTTTTGTTATACCAAGTACTAAAAAAAATTGCGCACCAGGTTAGACGTGTGGATTTTAAGGGAAAAATTGCCAAAGTCTGATTGTAAATAATTTGGACCTATAAACTTATTTTG
This sequence comes from Tribolium castaneum, assembly GCF_031307605.1. Classification (NCBI taxonomy): domain Eukaryota; kingdom Metazoa; phylum Arthropoda; class Insecta; order Coleoptera; family Tenebrionidae; genus Tribolium; species Tribolium castaneum. The sequence continues at coordinate 6,771,444 of NC_087399.1, read as the reverse complement.
TTAACTTCTTTATAAAATGGAAAGTGTACATAACTAGATCAAGCCTTGAAAGTTAAGTATAACATTGCCATATATTATTTTTAAATATACCTAATAAAAAAATAAAAAACAATTACCCTTTATAAATTAAAACAAGAACAGAAAAGTAAAGCTTTTTATGTACAATTATTATTAATCACTTTTTTAACATTTCTGTTTAATTTTATAATTTTTTTATTTTCTTAAACAAAAATTTTCAGGTATGATTAAAAAAACATTAAAATCGCGTCATAAATAATGCTATGATATCAACATGTATCTGTTTATTTTTTAAAACAATTGTCAAAGTGTTGCTATGTTATTATGAGCCACTATCACTCACTAGTAATTTAATGAATATTAGGTTGGCAACGTAAAATAAATAAATAAATTCTCATTTTCATGTTTATAGTAATTTTTACCTTTTAATTTTTTTCTAATTTATTGCAACTTTTCTGTCATTCAACACAACCAAAAACTTAATTTCTTCTATACTCTATACAGGTGTTTCAAAACTATAAAAGTTTTCCGGTTATTGAAGAAATTTTGACACTTTTTTTTCTTTAAAAAAAATAATGAACAATGATTAGTATGATTTACTAATTTTGATTTAGTTTCTGATTCCTATAGATGTTGCTTTTTTATTAACTTTTTTAACGTATTTTTTAAATTGTTTATAATTTTTTTATTTCCGTATTTTTTTAACTCTATATGCATTCACGTTAATGTTATTTTTATTTTTTGTGTTGCTGTTAGATATTTATTCTATTGCTTTTTGTGTTTTCTGTTTTCTCCATGTATTTTTTGCAATTTCTGTACTAGGTAATGTTATACAGTGTTTACTGTGTATTTTTTGCTCATCTTTTATACCTTTGCTTGTTATTTTTTTATTTTTAATTTTGGTTTTTATTGTAGTTTTTGTCCTTGATTAGTTCCTGTTTCAACTTTTTCCGTTGCTTTTGTTTTTTGTATTTTTTGTATATTATATGTTTATTTCTTTGTGTAAGTTGCTATTTTATTCAAATTATCGTTTTACCTATTTTTTTGTTACCATTGCAATAAATAAGGTACAATTAAATATTTTACTGTGACATTTTTTCTTACAAATTTTAATTTTTTATTGTAGTTTTTGTCCTTGATTTGTTCCTGTTTAAATTTTTCCCGTTCTCTGTGTTTTCTGTATTTTCTGTATGAGTTGCTATTTCATTCAAATTATCGTTTTACTCATTTTTATGTTATTTTTGCAATTAGGTACTATCAAGTATTTCGTTGAAAATGCCAACCTATTTGGCTAAAACTGAGCTTTTGCAGAGCTTTTTAGAGAGTTGAAGAGAAAGCGAGTAACTCGATTTGTCCAAATATGGTTTGAAATCTCCGAAAGCGCCATAAAATTAGTTTTCGTGTGTGTAGCAGGTTTCGCTCATTTCCTCCTGCCGTCCGGTCGTATTTTTGCCGGTAGTTAGCGGTAATTAAACCATAAACCTTCTCGTTTCTCGCTAAAAATCGTCCATAAAATTTAATGCGGCGATACAGTTCCTCGCAGGCAGTAATGTAACTGCGGGGTAGGTGTCATGACGTGTGTACGACGTGTCCGTGTGTAAATATTTCGCGTTATAAAATCAAATCATGTATAGAGATGTCCATATGTTTGCATGTTAAGAAGCAATAGCACGTGTAAAATACCGAGTATATGACAAATGTAGCGGTCGTTAACTGGCGATATCGTGTTCAGGCGTTTTTATTTTTTCTGCGTCTTCGCTAGATGGCGTTATTTACGCGAGGCTACCGCAGACAAATAAATGATGGACGAAAAAATGTAGATCTTTATCGTCAAAATCGATGATCGGAAATATGAATTCTTTCGTGGTAGCGCACGCAGGGGGGCCCCAATATTGAACATCGTGTCATTGTGGTCGCTTGAAAATAAATGAAATTTACATGGAAGTCGGGCCGATTTTAATTAAATTGTTAATTAATCATCGCGGAAATGACGATCGGATGGCGGGGAGTCGTCGTGGATGCGCCCCGTGAAGCGTTGACACACCCCGCCATCAGCCAGACAACGTTTAAACGAATTCCACCGGCATTTCTCATATTTATGACGGCTGCACGAATAAATTGCTTTTCGAATGACCTCCGGACGAGATTCATTCTTTTACTCGAATTCCGGATCCGAAATATTCTGGGTTTGTCGCTTGCAAGCTCGTCAAAGTCTCCGAAAATTTCATCAAAATTTAAAACAGTAGAGTCGTTTATGCAATCCCAACGTTTTTGCCTAAAGCTAACTTTTACGTATACGTGTTTTTTCTTGTATTTATTCGATATTTACGTTGTCTAGTAGTTATAGGTACTTTTACAAAGTTGTGGTCTTGCGTTTACTTTATATTTAAATAAAATTTAAATGCTTACCTTTTGCAGCATTATTCTGTTATTTCTATTATGGTTTTAAACGTCTTCGTGTTTACGTTTATATTTGTGTGTTTTCACAATTTCTTTTTTATGTTTTCTGCTTTATTTTACTTGTTTATATTTTTTCCATAGAAATTAGTTCAAAATCGGCAAATTAGATCCACGTATAACACAATAAAAATTTAAAATTGTTGACATAGACTAAAGAAATTAAGAAAACGTGGATACGTAAAGAAAAAAATCCCAACTATAGAATTTATTTTTCAGAAAATATTTTTATCTTCGATAAACATTCAACACAGTAACACAATTGATAATGCATAGAGTACATAGAGCTAGATTTCTAAGTATTACTAAAATTGCAAAGGCGTTTTCAAAAGTGCACTCATTTATTATGATATAAATATAAAAAAATAAATGTGATTTTTAACCAAATTTTTATTTAATTTATTAGTTACAATATTGGAAACTTTAACGATCGCAAAGTCATCATGCTGTTTCTGCTTAGTATACTTGTCTTGTAGCATTACTACTTTGATTTGTTTTTTATTTCCAAAATTTTAAGTTCGTCGTCTGTTGTTGAAATCACCAAAGTATATGTAACTAAAATAAGCTTAAGAATAGTATTAATAAAGTATCAATACTTTTGTTATTATTTTATTATCTCTGTACGCTTTGTTACCAAATCGACCAAAATTATTTTCGAATCAAGTAATTATAAAAATTCTACAAAAAAGCTGAAAAGCACAAATTTTTAATTTGATTATTTATTTAAGTGCCGTCTGCTTCTCTTCGTTTCTCTTTCAATTAAAAATTTTAAGAACAGAGATAGAATAGAAACGATTAATTAACCCACATTTTTCAAGTTACAGTCAAAGTTGTTTCATTTTGTTTCGGCGCTTTTTAGACATAACACAAAACAGGCTTACACAGTAACACAATTGATAATGCATAGAGTACATAGAGCTAGATTTCTAAGTATTACTAAAATTGCAAAGGCGTTTTCAAAAGTGCACTCTTTTATTATGAGTTCGTTGCATATTGAATCGTTGAAATCTCCAACAATTAAGTAAAAAAAAGGTAAGTGAATGGAACTAGAGTTTCCAATTCGAATTTAAATAAACGCTCAAAAGCGTGTTTATCATAATCCGAAATATAAATTTGACAATTTTTTCAAAATTTATTCAACAGGAAAGAGCTATGAGAGGCAATTTCAGTGATTTCAATAATAAGCGACAAACCCACAACTTGCAAAATCTAGTTTGTTTTCACAAAAATAAAAATAGGTGGCATCTATTAATGACTCTTTATTAAACAAAATTACTTTATGACTTCCCACTAAAATAGTTACTAAAAGTTTAATAGTTTATTCAAATGTAGAGTCATTAACGGACTCGCTTTATTTGGGCATTTATTTCGGTTTTTTTTGTAAAGCGAAGCAACTTTTTTGTATACAGTGTAAACACATTAAATCGTGTTAATTTTGCAACTGTTTAGTTGAAATAGACTAATTTTAATTTAAAACGAAAAATCGGCTAAACTTTTTGTTTTGAAGTTAAAAATTTCAGTGACTTTAGTAACAAGCAACAAATAGGATAATAACGTCGAAGAAATAACAATAAATTAACTCAATATTTGATAGAAAAGTTGATATTACTCGGAGATTTCGATAACAGGCGACGAACCCCAAATTTTAATTAAATTGAATTTTTGACCAAACCAAAGAATTTTGAGTTGGGAATTGGTTGATTTTCTTGAAATGAATACATTGCGAACGCGTCCTTAATTAACTTTTCACAATTTGTCAACGTCACAGTTCCTTTTTTGTAAAAACAATTCGTGCACCGTCATGTCGCTTAAATCCTCCGGTGAGCTATTATAGTAAACTATTAAAGTTGGCCAGCCTGGCCTCCATATATTACAAAAGGCCCGAGGGCCGGCGCGGCCCCCTGCTGCGGGTTCCCAATGACCAGACGTTCATTTGATTTTTTTTTCGTAAATAAAACGATCAGCTCACCTCTTTTAAAACAAATGAACGATTTTTCAAAAAAATGACTTCTTGAAACGTCCAATATTTCAGGAGAGGTATTTTAAAAAGGGGCTGGGGGCCATTAGCTGTCAGTTCGATGAGTGAAAATCGTTCTGGGTCCCCTATGTAATTAACCGGTGGCTCGAACCGCCCGACAAAAAGTGGAATTTTCAGCCGGGAGTAATTAACAATTTTTTTATTGCATAAATTTGTAATAATATGTCATAAGGCGCCTCGCCAGCGTCCAATAAAATTTCCAAAAATGCGTCATTAAGCCGAGTAAATTATGTGTAATTCTGATGGTAATTCGGTCGTAAAGCGAGGGCCGGACCAATCTAAATAAATTTTCACTTCTGGGTATTTTTTCAAAAATAATTCGAACGTCTCCGCACAATGGGTTATTGTGCGGCATTCGGGCCTAAAAGGACAATGATGTGCAACACCATTAGCCCAGTCACGGTCAAGTGGGCTCTGACAGCCGCTCCTCGAAAAAATGACACATCGATATCATTAAAGCCCGAAAAAATAATAAAATCGCAACAGGTGTGAAAGCTCGAGTGCTTAAGCTGCCGATTTACAAAATTCAAACAAAAACCAACCACATTTCGGTGGGAACCTGTCCGAGGATCGCGGGACAAAAGAACTACTTTGTTAAAATGACACGTTTAATGAAATGTGTATTATTTATGGGCCGAGCTTTCGGCTCTCGAATCGTCATTATTATTTTTTTATGGTAATCCAGGCTTTGTGTGTTATTACACGGACGCGCTTTCATAAAAGCCGAATTTAAACAAACAACATAAATTCGAAACTACTTATTGCGCGGGTTTTTGGGAAAAGACGCCACTTTACGTAACACCAGGGGGTTGGACGGACACACATAATAAATGATCTGGGCTTCGGACAAAGGACTTAAACGAATCATCCACACTTCAAAATTATTTATGGGTGATGAAGGTAGCCGGCTTTGTGGGGAATTTTCACCGATTTGGGGGATTTTTTACAGTAGTGAGACTAATAGGCCATCACGGAAATCAGTTTGTGGCTTAATTTTCTTGTTTCGGTGAGTAATTTAAAAATTCCAAATTTTGGGTTCGTCGCTTGTTGAAGTCACCACATATTTAATTAAAGTCAGCTCAAAAACGTGAGTTATTATCACAACATTCGTCATTTATTGTATTTATACTCTGACACAAACCAAAAGCATGCAAATCATTACTTTTAGGTACGTTAACTAGTTATTAGTACACTTTTAGTTGGAGATTTCAATGACCGCAAACACAGTAAAACCAATTTCTATGTTTTTTAAACGGCTCGATTTTAAAAATTAAATAACTGAGTGTAGTACAAGATGATGCTCTTAAGATTTTTCAAATGTTATAAGTGTAGATAGTATATTTTAAATTCAAATCTATATTTTTGTTTTCATAATTTGAAAGTTATACTATTTTGTTGATACAGAGATGTACAATATGTTCTATTTTTAACAAAAAGTTATTGTTAAAAAATTATCAAATTAAAAAAAAAATTTAATAACATCTAGTTGCATAGTAGTAAACAAGACCAGAATAATGTCATTATTGTTATGTCAAACAGACGCAAATAAAAAAAAATGTCAATAATTTTATAGACACCATTATGCAACTAACTTTTATTAATTTTTTTCCAATTTTATTATATCTTTTAAAGAAAATTTTTTGTTTTTGTTTGTGCTTAAAAATTATATCTTACAAATTATAAAGAGAAAAATATGATTCTCGATTTAAAATAAAAAAGTTGGATAAATTAAAAAAAATAATATAAGATTAAAAAAATAAAGCATCAGCTAATATTACGTTAAAAGCAATTTAATTTAGTTTTTAAATTTTTAATATCGAATTTTTAATTCTTGAACGCTAACCGTTTTTAAATAATCTCCCTGTATACTTTATATTACATTATATTGTGAACTAAAAACAATAAGCAAAAAAGTCAGTTGTCATTACTCAAAAACTCTGTTATGTTAATGTCAAAATATAGTTTTTATCCAAAAATAAATGTGACTTTTACCTAAATTTTTATTTAATTTTTTAGTTACAATATTGAAATCTTTAACGATCGCAAAATCATCATGCTGTTTCTGCTTGATATACTTGTCTTATAGCATTAGTACTTTGATTTGTTTTCTATTTCCAAAATTTTGAGTTCGTCGTCTGTTGTTGAAATCACCAAAGTGTATGTAATTAAAATAAGCTTAAGAATACTATTAATAAAGTACCAATAATTTTGTTATTAATTTATTATCTCCGTACGCTTTGTTACCAAATCGATCAAAATTATTTTCGAATCAAGTGATTATAAAAATTCTACAAAAAAGCTCAAAAGCACAAATTTTTAATTTGATTATTTATTTAAGTAATGTCCGCTTTTCTTCGTTTCACTTTCAATTAAAAATTTTAAGAACAGAGATAGAATAGAAACGATTAATTAACCCACATTTTTCAAGTTACAGTCAAAGTTGTTTCATTTTGTTTCGGTGCTTTTTAGACATAACACAAAACAGGCCTACAATCTTTAAAACCGCGATAAATAAATATTTAGTTAAGTTCTGTATTGTCGAAACCCGAATTTGTTGAAATTTGTCACTAAATTCCCGGAGACTTCAATGCATCGGCCAACAAGCGGCGAACCCAGCGTCCAAAGCTCGAGAACGTGCCGGAATTTCGTCCGTTTTTTTCCACGCATTCCCGAAACGCCGTCACGACCTACCTTACCATGATGGTCCGTGCTTGACCCAACCTGCCCAATCTATCGATATTATCCACCTAATAATCATCGTATTTCCCATTGTTTGCCATTAAGGTACCAACTGCAGGTCCGACCGGCGCGATAAAGTCGTGATGGAAGAGCAAGCCATGACCATTACTGGTATGTGCCAAAGAGTTGAAAGCCATGGTAGGGTTAGATGTACCACGTGTTTCGAAACATGTAATTATCCCGGACCCAAAGGCTCTTTTCGGATTTGTTCTCACGCTTAAACTCACAGAATTAGTCATATGGTTGCTAACCCAGATAGCGGATTAAAACCACTTAAGGGCAATTTGGCCCTCGGTGATGGGAACGGATCCACGACCGTTTGCAAACACAATTAATTAATTAGTGTAATTAAATCGATCCAACAATTAAGTGTGTTATTATTAATTACAAGTGGCTGAAGGGCAAACTGGTGGCAGGAACTTAAAGGTTTGTGACCTTTGGTCTATTTGATTGTGATGTTGACCCCTGACAGCATAATAAAGCAGTTGTGGGGCCAGAAGCACTAAAAATAAATAACTTATTATTATGACAGTATTGAAATAAAACACGATTTTAAAATCCTATAAAAATTTATGACCCATCTGAAAAAATTCCTCATAAATAAACCGTCCCATGATGGGACACTTTCCGAGTATGTTGTTAACAGATGATGGGAGTTTTTACATTCATTTACACTTTAATCCGTATCTAATCCATGAATGATGAGAATCAGAGATGACGTCAGAGATTGATTAGGTGCGGCCGATCATGGCCTAGGCTACTATTAATCAGGCGTGTCACGCGAATGCTAAAATTCCACAGAAAATCATTAATTTTTGAGTGTGAAATCGAGGAATTTCAAAAAAGTTGGGTTCGTCGCTTATCGAAGTCTCCAGCAATTTGACTCGCAAATAAAACAGAAGACGCACTTCTTGCACAATCTTGATCAGGCTGTTTTAAAGAATCACATTTACTAAATTTCATCATACAATAAACCTCTCCGCAAGTGTGAAACTCAAGATTTTAAGGAGGTGAGTTCGTCGCTTATGCGCTGATTGAAGTCGCCAGCAACTTGACTGGAAAAATGAAACAACCACGCACGTTTGGAGAAATCTTGATTATCACTGCACCTGACGCTTTTAAACTATCACATTTATTAACGTACAACATTTAACAATCGCATTCCAGGCGTTAAACTTAGGTCTTGTAAAGTTTAGGTTCGTCGCTTATCCGCTAATTGCACAACTTGTGTAACGTTTTTCAATTTTTACTACAAATGTAACAAAAACTAAAAATCTCAATTATTTATAAGTATCATATTAGTAAAATTTCAGCATTTAATAACTTTTGATTCAAGTATAAAACTAAACATTTTAAAAAGTGGGTTTGATTCTTATGCACTGATTGAAATCTCTTACTATTAATTGCCTAGAATAGTGATATTTACATCGATTTTGTTGAAATGAGTTACTTATTTCCAAAAATTCTCGGCTTTAAGAAAACGACTCCGCTTTAAATATTTTTGCCCAAAACTTTAGTCTTCTACTAATTTTGTTAAAATAAAATAATTTAAGTAAATTTTTGTGGAAAACCAAATTTCTGTCAGAAGTTCATTTTCTACAAAACAACATAGATATTTTTTGACTTTCAGCATTTAATAATCAAAAAAAATCGGTGATTTCAATAGGCGACGAACACAAATTTTGTGTACTTTTGAACAATATGACTCAGAAGTAAAATAAAAATGCATTTTAAGCCATAGCATCAAAAGTCTGAACATAATTATGATAAAATCATTTTAAGTCTGAAAGTAAAATAATGTTTATAGGTATGCTACAACATCTAGCTGCCTGATATCATAATATTGCTATTTTCAGTATTTAATAAAAAAACTACACCACAAACTTTGTTTAATGACTTTAAATTTGTCGTAAAAATGAAACATAAAGCACAAAAATTTCGAATTTAATAACTTCCTTTTATATGTCAAATCAAAAATTTTGTTGAATTGGGTTCTTCGCTTATGGTCTAATTAAAGTCTCCAACAGTTTGGCTTAATAATAAAATTATTGAACCAATCTCGGTTTAAAAGCTTACAAACTACAAGTATTTTATTTAGGAATAAAAATTGTAGTATTTTATTTAAAAAAAATAAGTTTTGGGTGTTTAAAGTTCTGAAAACTTAACATTAAAAATATGAGGTAATTTAGGTATAATAAAATAAGACAAAAACAAAAAGATAAAGCTTTTTGTGTTTAACTGAAAGACTTGGTTTGAAAAAAAAACTAAAAAAAATCGAAAAACTAGTCAAAAAATTACATTTTGAAAAAAATTGCCTAAAACAAAAAATCTATGATTAATTTTTTGTTGATTGGTCCGGTCTTAGCCGAATCGGCAACAAGCGAAAAAAGGCGCTGTATCCGTGGTATTCGTGACTTAATTACGGTCTCAGGGCCGTCTGAAAATCTTAATATCCATTAAATTTTTCCGGTGTAATATATTGCAAGAGGAACGATCATCATCGGGATGTACCCCCTGTCGTGCTGCGATGCTCCTAATTGGCATATTCACCAGTGGAGAGAATGCATCTCGCAGTCCCCGTTTAATGACCAAAAAATTAAACAACAATTCCCTTTACCACCGGCGTTCCTACTCTTTTATTAATCACGAACGAGACAGCTTCTGATTGGTTTTGATGCCTTCCGAGGAAATTGCCAGATTCCTGCAGAGTCTAAAACTAATAATAATTGGTCGGGAACGACGGCTACTCATACTGTGTCTAGGCGAGGGCCTCATCAATTTTCATTAACAAATACGAAACTGGAACAACCGAAATTACACTAAATTTTACCCACCTTATCACTGAAACAACCAAAACCACGCAAATGTCATTATTTCAGATTAAATTATAGGAGATTTGAATCAGCGCATAAGCAACGAACCTCACTGAAACTAAGTAAATACTTAAATAAAGTAATACAGAAAAACAGAATTGGTAATAAACAAAACCGTTTTAAACTAAATCTTTTGTTTATTTATCTAACTGACAAGAATAAGAAAAAAATTGGGTTCGTCGTCACCTGTTGAAATCACCAAAATTTTTCATTTGCATATTTCAAAATTCAAACAGGTTTGAATCAATAGCACTATTTTATTTTTTGAAATTATTAATCAAGATTTTTCCAAAATGAGTCTTAATTTCATTTCTGCAATTGTAGGAAATAAGGAAATGCATACTTTTTAGCGAATGAACTGCAAAAATCGTTATGAAATATCATGATTTTAGATAACCAGATGCTGGAATAAATCAAATTGCTTTATTTGTTTGATTTTTGGGCTAAATTGTTGGAGACTTTAATCAGTGCATAAGCGACGAACCTCACTGAAACTACGTAAATAAATACAATAATATTGAAAAAAAGAGTACTGTTATCTTTTAAATCTTTTGTTATTTTAGAACTCACTGACAAAAATTTAGAAAAAATTTAGGTTCGTCATCGCCTGTTGAAATCGCCAAAATTTTTCATTTGCTTATTTCAAAATTTCAGACAAGTCTAAATCAATAGTACTATTTTATTTTTTGAGAAAATTGCTTTTTTTAATAATCAAGAATATTCCAAAATGCGTCTTAATTTCATTTCTGCAATTGTAGGAAATCGGGAAATTCAACTTTTTAGCGAATGAACTGCAAAAATCGTTATGAAATATCATGATTTTAGATAACCAGATGCTGTGATAGATCAGATTGCTTTATTTGTTTGATTTTTGGGCTAAATTGTTGGAGACTTTAATTTGTGCATAAGCGACGAACCCAACTCTTCAAAATCATTGTTTTCACGAGTTATTCAATTCAGATTTTTATATTATTTACCTTGTAAGTTAATAAATTAATAAATAAAGTATTATATGCTTAATAAATTTTGTAGAAAGATTTTCGAAAAATAAAACAGACATTGAATTTTAAGTTTTAGAGTTTGTTTTTTATATTTTTAAAAAAGTGTGTTTTTAGCAATGAAATTCAATCGTTTTAAAACTAAGAAAAATTGACTAATAAAAAACATTAGAAATGATTAATAAAAGCACAAAATTTGAGGTGTTACTTAATAAAATTACTCGTAAATTTGCATTTTTATATTTTTGGATCAAAAATTTTCAAAGATTCACAACATTTTAGGTATTTTATTTAATAATTATTTATTTACCGAGTTTGAGTGAAAATCGGACGCCGAGTGGATTTTTAAACGTCGAGTGATAACACTGATAACGAAAGATTAATCATCCACGAGGTGAAATAAATAAACCGCTTTACACAAAAGCGAGGTCAATACAACATTTTATTTTTCTAATTAGACTCAACACGACTTAAAATTGCTTTAGACATTGTCACATTTTTAGTTTAATTTTTTTTGGCCAAAACTTTGTACAAATTATATTTAAATATTTCAACACACCGGCAGTAATAAAAATTACATTCACTATTCTAAAAATTTTTGAAACTCCCGCCTCTCTAAAATTAATTCCCAGATCCGTCTCTGTGAGAATTTGAATAAATTTGTTTCCTATTATTTAGAATTTCAAGTTTTGCCCTTTTACGGTCTTTGGTTTTTTCAGCGGCAAATTAAATATCTTTTGACTAATATTTTTAAAGTTACAACTTCAAGTGAATATGGTTTCACTTCATCAGCTGAAATTTCGTGTATAATTGCACTTTCCGTAGGAATTTCACTTTTACTTTTACACTTCTGGGTTTGTAGTCTCTTCGGGTGCATTTTTCCAAGAAAATGCCACTTTCTGCAAGAATTTGGCCGCGTCTGAAACCCGTTCCGGTCATAATCCGAGAGAGACGTCCGATCTCTCGGTACCATTCCGGGTTATCCGCGCCCAGCGCGTGTCTAGCACTCTCCTCCGGGGTATGTAGGAGTATCATCGTATCGTGGGAAACCGCGTCGAAGATGCTGTTAACCGTTTCACAAAGCATCGCAGTCTCATTATCCGTATTCGCAGATGGCCTCGATCGATAAAATTTATTGAAATTTTTCACTCCCTTTCGACTTAATTCATATGCAGATCTCCCGGCGAGAAGTAGCTGGAACTTGTACGTTATAAAAGAGACATCTCCATACAGGCTTGCCACAACATGCCACAAATATTTCCCTAAATATTTCAGATGGTAGCGGACGATACGTAATCACTCAACAAGACGTAAAGTTCGACTACGATAACACCACTTTTCATTTCGAATTCAAACTGAAGTGGCATCAAGAATGCCAACTATTCCAGCAACGACTGCGCCCAAAAAAGAATTTTATCGATAATTATTGAGAAAATAAATCAATACTTGTGTGGCAAATTTATGGATAAATCATGACCACAAGCTGTCATATAAAAATAACAAATTGCCCAAATCTAGGAGCTGTCGGTCAAAAATTTATATATGGGCACAGGTTTGTAAATTATGGGTGCATTTAGAAGAGAAAGGTGCAACAAGATATTTATTTCTCAAACAACTAATTAAAATACTATTACTAATCATCAATAAAATCGAAAAAATACAACAAAAATCTACAAAAACAAAGTATTTGACAATGTTTTTAACAATTATTTATTCAATCTCAAATTAAAAGGTAAAATTACCGTTTAAATTAATACAAAGTTTAACTGTTTCTGACAATAACATTATCATTATTTTTTAATATTTATTTAACGAAAACACAATATTGTCACTGTCAAAAACAAATTATTATTTTAGACGTTTTTTGACACTAAAACAGGTTTATTAGTTTATAAATTTTGACAACTTCGTGTGAAAGCACAATAAGTTTCTATAAACATGTCTACACAAAAACATGAGTAATCAGAATTTTTGAGTCAGTTATTAAAACTTATTAAAGCTCACAATCACTCACTGATTTAAAAGTTAAAAGCGAATTAAAATTGGTAGTCGTATTTGATGTTAAATTCGTTTTTATTATAAAAATAGTGGAGATTTCAACACAAACGACGAACCCGCGGTTTTAAAACTTTTTGAAAAATTTAAGACATTTACTTGTATTGGTAATACAACATGGAAACAAAAACTAGTAGCTTATTAAAACGCTAAATTCAAATTTTTTGTAAAAATTTTAAAAACTATAAAATTCTAGCGACAACCATAGTTTCCAAAAGCATCAAAATTCACACAAATTCATTAATTTGTACGCAAAGATGACTAAACAAAGATGTTTTAAAGAATTGGCCATCAAATTTGGCGTTAAATTTGTTTTCGTAGCAAAAATTTTGGAGACTTCAACACAAGCGACGAACCCACAATTTTTAAAATCATTAAAAATAACACAAAAACTGCTTGAGATAATCGTAAAGAAAGCTAAACAATGACATTTAAAAAAATTGGTTGTCAAATTTTGCAAAAAATTTGTTTTTGTGGCAAAAATTATGGAGACTTCAACACAAGCGACGAACCCACAATTTACAAAATCATTAAAAATAACACAAAAACTGCTAGATATAATCGTAAAGAGAGCTAATCAATGCCATTTTAAAAAATTGTTTGCTAAATTTTGCGTAAAATTTGTTTTTGTGACAAAAATTATGGAGACTTCAACACAAGCGACGAACCCACAATTTTCAAAATCATTAAAAACAACCTAAATACTGATTGATATTAATTTAAAAGAAGTACACATTGACATTTAAACAAATGGGCCACAAAATAGCGTTAAATTTTCAAAAGTAATTTTATTTTTGTATTTGTACAGTTTGCTCGCGCGACTGTAGCGTTGTTTGTTTTATTTTTATTGTGTTGTTTGCGTGTGTTTCGTGTCGATTGCCGTAGTGGTGCTTTAGTAAATCTCGCGTTTTTCCCCTCTTCCTATGTAAAACAGGTCAATAAATAATTTCCGTTGACACTCATATAAATAGTGTCCGATTTTGAACAGAAGCGTTGTCACCTTGACAAATTGTATCACACTTGGCGATGCAGCGACTGGCAACACCTTTACCTTATTCACAATTCATCCACTCTCAGAAATGAATTATTTATGTCCCCGTGCGTGCACTCGCCTTCTATTTGCAAAATCTAGTCACCGCTGATTTTTCCGTCTCGGAATTCTCAAGCGTGAAGGTTACACACACACTCTCTCAGCCTTCTTGATTAGATTTTAATAGGAGGACGGACGAAATTAAAGCGAAATGCTCCCATACGGTAGTCATTTGTCTGTTTTAACATGCCTAAATGCTATTTGAAGACGTTTTAATTCGATAAACACCCATTTGACCGAAATCGACTCGAGCTTTTCTCACGGGATTTAAACGAGCTTTTTTGAGACATTGAAGGTCGCGCATTGACAGCACGATGTGGACCGAGTCATAATGTTGAACACATTTAATTATTCCGTTCTGATGGGCCGGAGATAAAGTCAAAGCCTGTTTGCTCGGACGCTGACAGGTGGCGATGGCACCACCACAGATTAAGATTCGAAAGATATCGACAATCCACTCTGTTTACCTAACACACAGAATAAACGGCTAAATTAAGCGCCAAATACTCTAATTTTAACAAAATTTCTGGAGACTTCAACAACAGGCGACGAACCCACAACCCTCAAAACTCATTCGAAATCACTCAAACTTTAATACTTTTTAAACAAGCATTGAGTACGTGTGCCCATCTAAGCAAAATTCCTAATAATTGCTAAAAAACACCGCTAAAAACCATCATTTTTAGCTAAAAATGTTGGAGACTTCAACAACAAGCGACGAACCCTATTATACAAAATCGTCAAATTTTACTATTTCTTAGTGTATTTTAAAATAAGTTGTTTCTAAAAAACAAAATTTAAACTAAAACGTAGTGATATTAAAATTTCTGATAAAAGACTGAAGACTTTAACCATAAGCGGCGAACCCACGCTTCAAAAACACAAAAAAATTTAATTTTGTTTAGTCTTGTAATTCCTGCTACGTGACCGCTTATTGGGTGACTGTTTTGGAAACTCACGCTTTTGAATTGTTTCTCATGATTTGTCACGTCTCATGAAAATTACATGCAAATTATTGGCTGTGACATTGTCTGTGTGTCGCCTACGATTGGTCCGTTCGATATTTTTGGCCGAATGACCTATGAATTTAGCATTGAATGGGCAAAGACGAAGTCGTTGAGTCGATTTTCCAATCCAATCCAGTCGCGCAGTATTGTGTCTAAGGCAGCTATGATGAGAAGAGGTCAGAGGTCACATACAGGTCGCACACCTGCCCTAAAGCTTCACGAATTTGGCCGAAAGCGGACGATTCACCACCCACGGACTTGTCGCAATTGCACGAAACTTTACCAAAACGACTATAATTTCATTGATGGCCAATAAAATTTTTTAGAGTGAATGGCAGCTATTTGATATACGCCCACACGTAAATCGAAACATAAATTAAACAAATTGTGAGCTATAAAAATTTGCATTCAATGACGAACTGGGTTCGTCGCTTATTTGTCACGATCATTGAAGTCTCCACGATTTAAACGGAAATTTACTACTCAAATTGACACAATTATTGATTATGCAATATCAAATGTAGTTAATTATAAAATTTTAGTTAAAATTGTAGAAAAACTCAACAAATGTTAAAGTTTTCAAAAAAATAAAATAAAAAATTTACAAAGACTTGCAAATTTGAATGTGTTCTGGTAAAGGTGTGCCTACGATACATAAACAATAAAACTTAAACAAACTAACGTTTAATTTGGCATTAAATTAACATTAGCAGTAAAGATTTCAACACAAGGGACAAACCCACAAAGTTCAAAATTGTCGAAACAAAAAACACTTTGAATCGTTTCGAAATTCAAAAATAATCAAGACAATTATTGTTATGCAACAAATAGACAAAGACTAGTAATTTGTTTGGCCGTAAAATTCAAATTTTTGATCAAATTTTTAGAGACTTAAATAAGCGACGAACCTGCGATTTCTTAAACCGTTAAAAAGCACACAAAGATTCACAAATTTAAAAGTAAAAAAGCAAAACATTGACATTCAAAAAAATTGGTAAAATTATTTGACGTCTAATTTGCTTTTATTACCAAAATTGTGTAAACTTCAACACAAGCGATGAACCCACAATTTTGAAAATTCGTCGAAAAAACTTAAAAACATTTTAAAATTTATAAAAAGTTGATATATTTATTGATTTTACAACATGTAGTCAAAAATTAGAAGCTTGTTAAAACGTTAAACTCATATTTTTAGTAAAATTTTTGAAAACTTTTCCTACTCATTTCAAATCATTAAAAAACGCACAAAAATTCATTCAATTTGGCGTTAAATTTGTTCTTATTTCCAAAATTGTGACGACTTCAAAAAGCAATAAACCCACAATTTTCAAAATCATTAAAAAACAACACAAAGATTTGTCGATGTGAACGTAACAAGAGCTAAACAATGACATTTAAAACGACATTGCAGACAAGTTTGGCGTTAAATTTGATAATATTGCAATAATTTTAGAGACTTCAACATAAGCGACGAACCCACAAAGTCCAAAATTGTCGAAAACACTTTAAGTTATTTCAAGTTCAAAAATAACCGTGACAATTGTTATCCAATAATAATAAAAAACTAGTAACATTTGTTAAAAAACACAAAAAACTCACCGATTTAAAAATAAAAAGAGCTATACATTAAAAGTAGTAGTTGACACGATTATTGATTATACAAAACACAAACAAAAACTAGTAAATCATCAGAACGTCAAGCTTAAATTTTTGACAATTTTGGTGAAAACTTCAACAAACGAATAACATACAATTTCGAAAATCATTAAACTACAATAAAAACTCACTAATTTGAACGGAAAAAAGGTAAACAATGACATTTCAAAGAAATGGTAGTTGAATTTAATGTTTTTATTGCAAAAACTCTAAAGACTTTAACACAAGCGACAAACCCAAAATTTCCAAAATTATTAAAAAACGTTACAAAGACTGCTGATATGAAGGTAAAGAGAGTTAAACGATAACATTTAAAAGAATTGGCGTTTAAATTTGACATTAAACATGTCAATCTCGCAAACATTTTGGAGACTTCAACACAAGCGACGAACCCACAATTTCCAAAATCATTAAAAAACAACACAATGACTGATTGATACAAACGTAAAAAGATCTAAACAATAACACTTGAAACAATCGGCACGTCAAATATAGCGTTACATTTGTTATTGTTGCAAAAATTTTGGAGACTTCAACACAGGCGACGAACCCACAACTTAGCAAATCGTCGAAAAACACTTAAAATCGCCCCGATTTCAATAATTTTTGATATATTTCCGTGTGTTTGGGTTGTCACAATACCATTTGTGTAATTCGTGATGAGCGATGGCCCCAATTGAGAAATCCTGTAATCGGAAAAGGGTCAAACCTCGGGGGTCTTGTAGTGAGTTTTATGAAATATGGACAATATTGGATGCTGTCGCCAGTGTCAAGCCGAACATGCGCGGTGAGAAATATGGGGGCGCCGGAACGCGTGCTGGGCTCGGGCCTCCTCTGGAGCACCGGTCCAGAGGGGGTCTGTCGCAAGTCGTTCTGTCAACAAACACCGACATGCGATGACTTTTAAATCGACGGGAGGGGCCCCAAAAAAATTACGTAAGCGGCTCAAAACAACCAGATCCTATTTCTCATACAATTATTGTGCTGTATCTATTTCTGAATTTTTACTATTTTCTCCGTTAATCGCCGCCATTTGAGAATGGTCATTAGGCGAAATGTTAATGTCGGTAAACATGGTGTGTGGGACCGTGGGTAAATGAGCGGTGAGCGGGCCGTCGCCCGGGGCCTGAATGATTTGGCTAGGGCCGGACTTAACATTTCTTGAAATATGCGCGCCCCAGGGCTGCCGGGATGAGCACCCACCTGGTCGTAACAATTGAAAATTAGGTTAGAAGCTTTCCTGAAACCAAAGCTGGAGGAATTTCAGAGATAACGACCGTTTCAGTAATGCATTTAAGATAACACGGTTGAAATGGAAAATTCAAATTGGGAGGTTTTGATGGTTGATGGAAGGAACTGAATTATCTGATAGCGCTTCTCGTTGGAAATTTCCATAAATTATTAAAGATTGTAATCTGAGAAATCATTCGTCAATCTTGAGAGCTGGCCGAAAATTTGTCAGTATCAAGTAAACGCTGAAATTTATTTAAATAACAAATCAAAAAGTTGGTTATCTTAAATTCATGCAAGATATTTTGTAATCAAAATTTCATGGTCAATATAACTGAGTTCGTCGCTTGACTGTTACATGCATTGAAGTCTCCGGTAATTTGACCCAAATTAAACAAATAATAAAGACCTTTAACGCGTTAGTACTTTACCTAAACTTAAAATTTCAAGCAATTAATTGTTTAAAACAAGTTTTGATCAAGAATTTCAGAGACTTCTTGAAAAATACTAAATATCCTCCGAGATTTTAATGCTTTTATTAAAAGCTAGACACGTTTAGCCAACAAAATAATAATTTTTAAAAAAATTAAAAAAAAAAAATCGGAGACTTTAACATGCCACGAACCCAAAATTTTAGAAGTCGTTCCAAAACACATCTTTGTTCAAATTTTACATTTTTTGGATGTGCCTAGAAAAACTTAACAAATAAAACTTCAAACTCAAACAGTTTAAGTTGTCATTTAAAACAATTCAAACTAAGACGGCAAACTAAACGCACGTCTACCAAATAAAATTTAAAACGATTATAAATTTTAGAAAATTTTTTTTAAAAAATTGGAAAAGAATTGATACAAATTAAAAAGCTGGTTATCTTAAGTAATCACGTCTCATGAATAACAACTGAGTTCGTCGCCTAATTTGTTACAATCATTGAAGTCTCCGGTAATTTGACCCAAATTAAACAAGTAATAGAAACTTTCAACACGTTAGCAAATAGCCTTGACTTTACATTATTAATAAATACAATTTCAGGTAAGCAATTAATTGATTAAAACTAGTTTTGTAAAAAATTGCAGAAACTTCTTGAAAAATACTAAATATTTTCTCAGTTTTTTTAATACGCTTTAAAAAGAACAAGCAAACCAACCCAGTCATTAAATCGCTGCAAACAAATCAAATCCTCCGGATTTCATTTTTTTATAAATGGTAAACCTTTAACCAATAAAATTTCTAGCAGTTATTGGCCAAATTAAAAAAAAAGATTTAAAGACTTCAACAAGCGACGAACCCACATTATACTAAAACGTCAAAAAACACATCTCAAAATGCAAAAATTATTGAAACAGGTAAGTACTACGTAACGCCTAACGAAAACTAGTGGCATGTTAAACCGTTTAAGTCAAGTTTTTAGAAAAATCTTGGAAACTTCAACAGACGACGAACCCACAATTTCAGACGTGCAAAACACTTCGTAGTACAAATTTAACATTTTTTTCTAGCAATATTGACCTTAAAATTCATTATTTTTAAAATAAAGTTTTGGAGACTTCAACAAGCGACGAACCCACCATGTCCTAAAATCGTAGGAAAACACTTGAAGTCATCTCACAATTACAAAAATAATTGAGTTAGGTTTTATGTAAGACGTAAACAAAAACCAATTGCTTGTTAAGTTGTTAAAATCAAGTTTTTAAAAATTTGTTCAGAGACTTCAACAACAAGCGACGAACCCACAATTTTCAATAACTTAAAAAAATAAAGAAAAACTCAAAAATTTAAATGTTTTATTATTTATTAAATATTTGAAAATATATAAGCAATAAAATTTAAACAATTTGGTAATTGATTTATATAAAATGTAACTCACAATGTCACAAAAAGCCTCCTAATTTCAAGCTTTTTTAATTAATAAAACCAGATTTTCAGTTTTGCAAATTTAATAAATTTATGTGTTTGATTTAAAGTTCGAAATAAAATGAGTGCTTTATTATAGTGATTACAGAAGGACACAAATGTGTACAGCTTAGGGCACAAGTAATGTCGTGAGGGTGCTACAAGCTACGAGTGTGTTTTCGCTGCTAATTGTCTAGTTTTTGTAGGTTCATTATTTTTTTCTAAGCAATTTGTTAAATACCTTATGATTATCTCGACCAATTACAACGAAATTAATTTATTATCTATTCGTAATTGTTTAAAATGGAATCTGACGTTGAAATGCAGCTATAATTACCTATAATTAGCGTTTTCGTGATTATACGATACACACATGATAAGTTAATAAATGTTTCAATGTTCGTTGGCGATAAAAACAATAAAACAGTGTGTTTGTCAGCGTCTATAAATAACGGACAAATCATCAAATAAATGGTTTTAATCGATAATTTTCGCATGGAATTCCAGCCGAAACTTGCCATTGAATAATTACGACTTTGCAAACATTCCATGGAACAAGTTTCGAAATCAATTCGGTCAAAATCCAACTTAGTTAAGTTTTTATCTCGTATTTAAATTTAGCAATAAATTATCACCGACACGGAGCACGCATACCAACCCAAAAAACGTAAAAAACCTCCCAATCACGATCCGAGCATTATCAACCCCTTTGCGATGTTTTTCACACGATAAGAGAGAGATGGTAGGAGTGATGTATCAAAATTTTACAAGGAACTCGATGTCGGCTCCGGGTCTATACTTAAGTGTCTCCATAGGCGGTACCCGAGAGGGACGCGCGAAGGCGGCGCCCTCTGGCCAGACCTCAGGCGCCCTCTACCTTGCGCATACCTGATAATTTCACTGTTTATGTGGGTGGAGTGCGACCAACTGATTATAAAATCATCCCACAAACTTTCCCAGACTTTAAATGTATAATTGCGACGACCGCAAATTGCCGACCTTTAAACGCGACGGTTTAATCAATTAGGGGGTGGGACGGCAACAACCGACACGACAAAACACCACCAAAACTCTATAATAACTCTATAAACCAAATCTCTTGCTTCTGCTGAAAACATCCAAAAATGGGCGAGTTAACATGGTTTTATTGTAGGTATTCGTCTTCATATTTATTTTCTGTTTGCAATTACAGACTAAAAGTTTTCGTCTTTTTAGGTATTTACAACCTTTATTCTTGTTTCATACTTTGTTAAGAAACAAACCAGTTTTTTTGTAGTTTTTTATTTTTTTTCTTTATTTCTTCTGTCGAAGAATTGAATTCCAATTTGGAGGTCTGTTTGTCCGTAAGCTTTAGTTTTTTTGTTTTCTTTATTTTTTCTGTTTTTTTTTTCGACCTTTTATAGGCTTCAATGGTATCTTTTTCGTTTTTATTTCTTTACCTAAAATTCATTATGCTCAATAGTTGGCAATTTTAAAGAAAAATACTTTGACTTATGTTTTTCAGTTCTTTCTCTGATTTTTCTGGCATTTTTTACTAATTTTTAATCAACTGCAAAATCTAAATTTCTGCTTTTAATCCTAATCCTAGAGATTATTTATTATTTCCTATCTTTGTTTTTCAAATTTAATTGTTTGGTTTTAATTTGCTCCAAATTTCTGTGGCATTATTTCTTTAAATTTATTTAGATTTAATTTTACCCTGACACCCTTTCAGGTGAATTAATTTTATCAGTAATTTTTACACTCGATAAAATATTTCTTCGAGCAATAATTTTCTCTTTTAAAAAAGTAGATAACGGCAAAACTATTTGAAAAAGTAGAACTATTTTAAAGTAAGCGTATGTGAAATAATCTATAAAATCGATTGGCATCCAAAAAATCCAAAAATCCAAAACTTGTTGAAATATTCACATACTCACTTTTAAAAAGTCGATTACGGGAAACCTTTAAGAAAACGTAAAACAATTTTAGTGTAAGCCTATGTATAATGATCTGAGAAATTGACTGGTGTCGAGAAAATCGTCAAATTCTCAGTAGTTTTTAAGTTTTTTCTGGCATTTTTTACTAATTTTTAATCAACTGCAAAATCTAAATTTCTGCTTTTAAATGATCCTAAAAATCATTTGTTATTACCTACCTTTGTTTTCCAAATTTAATGTTTGGTTTTAATTTGTTCCAAATTTCTGTGGCATTATTTCTTTAAATTTATTTAGATTTAATTTTACCCTGACACCCTTTCAGGTGAATTAATTTTATCAGTAATTTTTACACTCGATAAAATATTTCTTCAAACAATAATTTTCTCTTTTAAAAAAGTAGATAACGGCAAAACTATTTGAAAAAGTAGAACTATTTTAAAGTAAGCGTATGTGAAATAATCTATAAAATCGATTGGCATCCAAAAAATCCAAAAATCCAAAACTTGTTGAAATATTCACATACTCACTTTTAAAAAGTCGATTACGGGAAACCTTTAAGAAAACGTAAAACAATTTTAGTGTAAGCCTATGTATAATGATCTGAGAAATTGACTGGTGTCGAAAAAATCGTCAAATTCTCAGTAGTTTTTAAGTTTTTTCTGGCATTTTTTACTAATTTTTAATCAACTGCAAAATCTAAATTTCTGCTTTTAAATGATCCTAGAGATTATTTATTATTTCCTACCTTTGTTTTTTAAATTTAATTGTTTGGTTTTAATTTGCTCCAAATTTCTGTGGCATTATTTCTTTAAATTTATTTAGATTTAATTTTACCCTGACACCCTTTCAGGTGAATTAATTTTATCAGTAATTTTTACACTCGATAAAATATTTCTTCAAGCAATAATTTTCTCTTTTAAAAAAGTAGATAACGGCAGAACTATTTGAAAAAGTAGAACTATTTTAAAGTAAGCGTATGTGAAATAATCTATAAAATCGATTGGCATCCAAAAAATCCAAAAATCCAAAACTTGTTGAAATATTCACATACTCACTTTTAAAAAGTCGATTACGGGAAACCTTTAAGAAAACGTAAAACAATTTTAGTGTAAGCCTATGTATAATGATCTGAGAAATTGACTGGTGTCGAGAAAATCGTCAAATTCTCAGTAGTTTTTAAGTTTTTTCTGGCATTTTTTACTAATTTTTAATCAACTGCAAAATCTAAATTTCTGCTTTTAAATGATCCTAAAAATCATTTGTTATTACCTACCTTTGTTTTCCAAATTTAATGTTTGGTTTTAATTTGTTCCAAATTTCTGTGGCATTATTTCTTTAAATTTATTTAGATTTAATTTTACCCTGACACCCTTTCAGGTGAATTAATTTTATCAGTAATTTTTACACTCGATAAAATATTTCTTCAAACAATAATTTTCTCTTTTAAAAAAGTAGATAACGGCAAAACTATTTGAAAAAGTAGAACTATTTTAAAGTAAGCGTATGTGAAATAATCTATAAAATCGATTGGCATCCAAAAAATCCAAAAATCCAAAACTTGTTGAAATATTCACATACTCACTTTTAAAAAGTCGATTACGGGAAACCTTTAAGAAAACGTAAAACAATTTTAGTGTAAGCCTATGTATAATGATCTGAGAAATTGACTGGTGTCGAGAAAATCGTCAAATTCTCAGTAGTTTTTAAGTTTTTTCTGGGATTTTTTACTAATTTTTAATCAACTGCAAAATCTAAATTTCTGCTTTTAAATGATCCTAAAAATCATTTGTTATTACCTACCTTTGTTTTCCAAATTTAATGTTTGGTTTTAATTTGTTCCAAATTTCTGTGGCATTATTTCTTTAAATTTATTTAGATTTAATTTTACCCTGACACCCTTTCAGGTGAATTAATTTTATCAGTAATTTTTACACTCGATAAAATATTTCTTCAAACAATAATTTTCTCTTTTAAAAAAGTAGATAACGGCAAAACTATTTGAAAAAGTAGAACTATTTTAAAGTAAGCGTATGTGAAATAATCTATAAAATCGATTGGCATCCAAAAAATCCAAAAATCCAAAACTTGTTGAAATATTCACATACTCACTTTTAAAAAGTCGATTACGGGAAACCTTTAAGAAAACGTAAAACAATTTTAGTGTAAGCCTATGTATAATGATCTGAGAAATTGACTGGTGTCGAAAAAATCGTCAAATTCTCAGTAGTTTTTAAGTTTTTTCTGGCATTTTTTACTAATTTTTAATCAACTGCAAAATCTAAATTTCTGCTTTTAAATGATCCTAGAGATTATTTATTATTTCCTACCTTTGTTTTTTAAATTTAATTGTTTGGTTTTAATTTGCTCCAAATTTCTGTGGCATTATTTCTTTAAATTTATTTAGATTTAATTTTACCCTGACACCCTTTCAGGTGAATTAATTTTATCAGTAATTTTTACACTCGATAAAATATTTCTTCAAGCAATAATTTTCTCTTTTAAAAAAGTAGATAACGGCAGAACTATTTGAAAAAGTAGAACTATTTTAAAGTAAGCGTATGTGAAATAATCTAGATTACGAGAAAAATCTTGAAAAAATTCCTAGAGTCGTATTTTAAAAAATCTGTAGCTATAAACTTATTTTGTTAACTTCTCCAGTATTTATTATTCTTTAATGTTTTTATGTTTCACACCAAGTAATCGTCCCCTTATAAAACAATGAATAATTATTTTTAAATTTACTATCAGACTTTAGCAGTTTTTTAAATTGAAAAAAAATAAAATTCATCAAAAAAATCACAATTAGTAGATGTGCCAACACTGGAAATTATTTCCTAGGAAACCAGTTCAAAATAATTTACTTCTATTGGTGATCAAATTCTGTTGAGATCACGACTGTTAGACAACGTTGCCACATTTCATTTATTGAAAATTCGTTATTTATCAATAATTTTAATACAAAGAATTTTTTTACTATTTTTACCTTTATATGTAAGCAATTCTCTACCACACACCATTGAGTTGGTGCGCCGATTTTTGAGCACCCGGTATAATGATCTGAGAAATCGACTGGTTTCGAGAAAATCGTCAAATTCTCAGTAGTTTTTAAGTTATATATTTTTTTAATGATTGATTTTCTTCCAATTTTTTCTAAAGCTATTAATCGGAGACGGTTTTTGAAAAAAAGAAATTATCAAAAAAGTTTTTCAACGATAATAAACTTAATAGCGTTACATCTATCAGTTACGGAGTTATTGCCTGATGAATGTCAAAAACAAGTTGAAATATTGTGACACTCACTATTAAAACTTCGATTACGGCAATACTATACAAAAAAGTAGAACTATTTTAATGTAGACTATGTAAAATAATCTAGGATGCCGATTGGCGTTGAAAAAATACTATTAATCAGAAAACAATGTTTTTTTTTTGAAAAAAAAACAGATTATGAAAAGAGCTTTCCAACGATAATAAACCTAATAGAATTACGTCTAACAATTCCTAAGTTATTGCTCGAAGAATGTCACAAACATGCACCCAAAACGACAAAACAACCGTTTAGTTACTGACGCTGCATTATTTTATTATGAAATGTAGTAAAGAACTAATATCCATTTACTTAATGTAGCATTAGCGGCCTGTTTATGAAATCAGCTCCTAATAATTACCAGAAATTTGATATTATTGTTGTTTTATTTTTCTAAGCAAAATCAAATCGTTAAGTCTGTTTCTCAGCAGCCTTTTTGTGTGTGTATTTTTTGCCGTCGGCGGCCTTCCTTTTAATTGTCAATGGTTGTGTATGGGATTAGAAGGCCCCTGGCGCCAGGGCTTGCAACCGCGTACCGCGAAACCCCCAATTATCCGACGCACATAGGCGGCACACTCGACCAGGACACAGTTTTATACATTTTAGTAAATTGCCGGTTAGACTGACTGTCCGTCCGTCCCACAACTCCGACCACAATATCACAGTTACTAAAGAATATATACGTCTTTTGTTTGCAGCTTACCGCAAAACTAACCACAGGTTTCTACGATTAAAAAACCAAAAACTAGACCGCAATTATGGGGGTGCACGAAAAACCAAATTATATCTCGCCGATTTAATCAACTGGCGTGCCATTAAAAGGGCATTCCGGAATCTCGCATTTATATACACTTTACGACTGTTATTTCCATTAAAAAATAAAATTAAGAAAATCTTGGGCTTTTTATTAAAAAATGAACAACAGGCACTTAAATTATGTTTTTTAGAGGGTTTGTGTTATTTGTATTCTTTATTACAAGATATCTAACGTATAATATTCATACTTTCTTGTTCAAATGTCCAAATGTAAATGTAAATTGTAAACGATTTTTGCAATATTAATTTGTTTCTCATTTATTAGTCAAAAAAGTTTTGGTACATTTTATTCAGAAAAAATTGAGTTATAAGTAGACAAAATACTTGAGGTTAACCGTGTCTGGTTTTTAATTTTTTCCGATTAGAATTACAGCTTAAGAACGAAAGAAGAACTTTATAAGAAGTTCACCAGAAGAAGAAAGAGTACTTTATTCTTGTACTAGTGTTCACACACTATTTCAAAGTATTTGCAAAGTGTTATCGATTTTTGAACCGAGAAAGGTTAAATAATCGGTTTAATAGTTTAAATTACTTGGGTCAGTCTGATAAAAGTATTTTTTACTATAGGTATATTAAAAAGTAATCATCGCACAGAAATCTGCGTTTGTTATTAAATATGCTTTTTTCTTAATTTCTTAATTAATATTAATTAATTGATTTTAATTAAAGGGATTTGTAGGAAAAATCTGAAAAAGCTTGCATGCATAGAGAAAAATATAAAGTAATTTCAAACGCTGAATTCTGTCATTATTTGTTTTAAAACATAAGAAAAAACATTCAGCAACAACTAAACTTGGGTATAGAAATTCAAATCGATAGAGAACTAACTGTTTCTCTACGTAATTCACAGAAACAAGAGTTGAAGCATTTTCTTCAGACAAAGTGGTTATTTAAAATTTCAATACTACTTCAATGTTTAGAGGCTTCGTCAAAATATATATATATTGAATAATAGAAGAAAAAAATAATAAAAAATAATTATTTTATTTTGATCCATTCTTCTGAGAGATAGTTATGTAATGTTTCGGACAATAATTATTTGGCTATCTTCAAACTTAAGTCACAAGCACTTTTTTAAATTGATGCAAAATTAAGCGGTTTTTCAACTAATGGAAGAGAGAAGAAGAGCATTTTAGTGAAAAACAAAGACAGAAAAATTACTGCAGGCAGAAGGTAATAAATATCTAGGACGATCTAAAACCAAAGATTTTAATTGTGCAATTAAAGCTGTTTAATAATTAAAAAAAAATACAAGAATAAACGAAGAAAAAACTAAAAAATATGTGCCATCAAACAGAAAAAAAATTGCAGAATATTAACTAGGTACACCAAAAAAAAATAAGCTTCTGAAAAATTAAAGAACAAATTACGTTAAAAAATAATTAGTAATTATTTTTTTATAACCCATCAAAGCGCTCTGTAATTATATTTTTTCTAACATTAGCATTTGCGTTTTCTTCAAAAATATTCGTTCTCTAAATCATCTTCATTTATGCCTTCTGACCATTATATTTTTTGCAATTCCAATAAGTCACTGAAAAAAATTCGTAAATGAAGTAATTTTTTTCCAAACCTCACTCTCAGAAAACGAACTGCTTGCTTTCAATTATACGTTTCGTTTGATCATTTTGATTTGCATTTTTTAAACAATTTAAATGAAGAGTTAATGAGCAAAAATTGTAACTTTGAACTTAAATAAGAATTAATTATTAAATGTACAATAAATCAAGTGATTACGAAACAGTTTTGAGTTAAATTTTAATTTGAAAAATTAAATCGGCCCTTTTACAATTTTTTTCTTTGTGTTTTAATTGTGGGAAATGATGGTGTGAGCAATTCAAAATTTTTTCCCCGAATGAGCTTTGTTTCAAACGGTCGGCGCAATTACGAAAGCAGCCCATTTCCTATCTATCACGATTGACAGGCGCAAATCAAGAGCCCTCTTCGCATTTAAAAACTAATCGTTGGTAAATTATCCCAACAATTACACATCCAGCAACAACAATAGACCGATTAAACAATTAAATGCAATTTGTAGAAAATAAGGCACGCGATTTTTAGCTGTCAGTCCATGGCAAGATTGATGGATCAACCGATTGGTAAATCACAACGGCCTTAACCGAAGAAAATTAACCGTAATGGTGCTTTATTTGAGGTTACGGCTTTGATTGACAGCTCCTGAAGTTGGCCCGATTGTTATTTATGTGGTTTTCGAGTGAAATATTGACCGCACGTCAGCTGGAAATGTTTATTACCTCGAGAGTTGAGAGAAATATGCGAGAGACGGTTTGCGGTCGGAGGTTTATGTATTATGGGGCTTCAACACGTCATTTTTTTACGATTCAAGGGGACAAAAGATGAGAGAAATTAAATTGGGAGGTTTACGAGCGAATAATCGGATATCTACCGGAGCGAGACGGAATGAAAGCTTGCCTGGAAACACCGCAGATGGCGCGAGCTGCCGGATTACGAACCAACAACCCAGAAATCAATAAATACTAATAAATGACACTAAATCGAAAAATAATTGGAAATAAAATTACATTTCAGTTCACTCAAGTTAATGAAGTCAAAAAAATTGAACTTTCTCTATTTGTCAAACGTTTGTATTTGTCAGGAGTATTTAATTAGTAGTTGTTATTAATTTTTGTAAATTGAACCTATTTGATTATTTAAATAAAAAAAACAAACAAAAGTCTTGAAAATCGTATTTTATTCTTTAAAATTCTAAATTAAATACCTAAGAGCAAAATCGTTTTATAGGAATAAAAACTGTTATGTATTTAAATCCAAAACTAAAAAAACTATTTAATGAAAATAATATTTATACATTTAATTTTTTTGTGAC